>NC_047088.1:246036712-246340909 GCF_902459505.1 Geotrypetes seraphini
CAGGGCTGGGGGTCCCCCAGGACAGGTTTGGGAACCACTGTAGTAAATGATGACAGATAAGAACTATAGTCTAGTGGTTCTTAAAACCTGTCCTGGGGGACCCCCAGCCGGTCAGGTTTTCAAGATATCCTTAATGAATATGCATGAGAGAAATGTGCACGCCTACTACCTACTTTATAGGCAAATCTCACTCATGCATATTCATCCTATTGATACCAATAACCCATCTGACATATCTTTAATTAATACAAAACTTGAAAAAATCCATCACTGGTTAAACAACAATCGACTTGCATTGAATATCAATAAATCTAACGTATTGCTCTTTCCCTGGAAAGATAATCCTAAACTCATCCTTCCAATCTCCATTAATGGGATTTCTTTACAAGTTGTAAACAATACTAAAATACTTGGAGTAATTTTTGATCACAAACTCTCCTTTCATGATCATATTAGTAGCGTCATCAAGTCCTCATTCTTCAAACTTAGACAAATACGTTCTATCTCACAATTTCTCAGTACCGACTCTTTGAAAATTCTTATTCATTCTCTCATCATCTCAAAATTAGATTACTGTAATGCTTTGTTTAAGGGAATAGCCCAAAAAGAAATCAAACATCTACAGATCATACAAAACACATCCATTAGGCTTATTTCAAAAGCTAAAAAATTTGAGCATATAACACCACTTCTTAAGGAAGCCCATTGGCTTCCAGTGGCCCACAGAATATTATACAAACTTAGCTTGCTCACCTTTAAATCTCTTCTTTTTAAAACTCCTGCTTTTATTCACAAATTATTAATCCCTTACTCTTCTAATAGAACTCTAAGATCAGATCAACAGCATTTATTAACAATCCCTTCGCTAAAAATAATAAATACACGCCGGCAGTATATTTTTTCAGTCACAGCTCCTCAAACCTGGAATTCTCTCCCTAGTTATTTACGAGAAGAAATCACTTTAGAAAAATTCAAAACTAAACTGAAAACCTTCCTTTTTAATGACACCTTCACAATTTAACCCCAATGAAAAATTTTTCTTTTTAAAGAATTTTAATAAGTCTTAGAATTAACCTTTTCTTCTGTCCACAATCTCATTTTAATCATCTTCATTTTTTAACCCCTTCCTTATGTGTTTTCCATTTTTGTATCCCACTCTTTAATTATATATTGTAATCTCTTCCCCGTCCTATCCCTTTGTGTCCAGTTCTTGTCAAATTGTCTATGTCCTGTCAGTCTTTATTTATTTTATATATATATATATTTTTTTACTGTAATTTTAATTTCTTGTAAATCGCTTTGAAGAATGACAAAGCGATTAATCAAATACATATTAAACTTGAAACTTGATTAGGGATATCTTGAAAACCCGACTGGCTGGGGGGGTCCCAGTTTAAGAACCAGTGGTATAGTCCATCCAGTCTGCCCGTGTCACATTCATTACCGGATCGTTATTGACCCAACAGTCCAATAATATTGCAACGTTTGACTCGCAGAGTTCCACTATGCAATGTCTTCCCCTCGCCCACTGAGATATTCAGGACTCGCAAAGGGGATGAGTTCTCGTCTGGGAACCAAAAACCGTCTCCGGACATGCTACTCTGGTCCGTGTCCTGCAAATGGCAAAACGCTGCAGAAGATTCTTCGACTCTGGCAAGGGTGCTCATTCGCCTTCAGCTTTGAGCATTTGTGGGGGGGGGGGGGGGCCTAGAGCAATAGACCCGATTTCACCCCATAACACTGTCCCCCCCTCCCCCCCCCACTGATGGCGCAGCAAAGTTTTTCCGAGTTTGTAGTCTGCTCTGTTTCACTCTGACTAATGTTTTGGAAGAGCAGTACCAGCCGTGGAAATAAAAGAAAATTGCTCTCATATGCTGGTTGAGACTTCATCCGCCTCGATAATAAACTCTTTACTGAGGTTGCAAAGCAGTGCTAGCAGTGCAGTTTCTTCGTGATGCCGGTGAAGCATCTTTTCCTGGAACAGCAGGACAGATGTTGCCTGCAGCCCTTGGCAGTAGGTTCTGAGCTCAGCCCGTGTGTCTGGCACATTCCGTAAGAGCTTGGTTTTGAGTCAGGCTGGTTCTGCGGCGACATCCGTGAGGCACTTTCCATGGATGTCGCCTTTTATTTGGCCAGTTGATGAGCGATCTCATTTCTCCTTTCGGTGAAGAGTGTGGCCATTTTAGGCTAATTCAGTGAGAATTTGAGCTGTCATATGAAAAGCAAAGGTTACTGCTCCAGTGGTTGCCAATTTGTTAAACATATAAATGAGTTTAAGGTTTGTTTGTTTTTTTTCTTTTCATTTCCCCTTTTCGTAGGGACATAGAGTAGCTCTCTGCATTTTGCATGGAGAGAAATTGTATCTTTGCTTCCGAGAGTTTCTCACTGGTTGAGCTAATTTGGAGAGTAATGTTATATTGGAGTCAGGACACCTCAAAAGCTGTTTTTCAAATGCCAAAGAGCCTGCTGTAGCCAACCTCTCACTAGGAAATAAAGGCAGCCCAGGAGGTTTTGCGCAAAAGAATTTCTTTGCCGGGACTTTTGCTTTAAATGGAGAAAAATATAGCAAACAGACCCCCTTTTTTATGAACGCATGGGGCAGGTTTTAGCTCGGCAGCGGCGGTAACTGTTCAGACGTTCCTAGAATTTCTATGAGTATTGGAGCAGTTATCGCTGCTGCTGGCGCTAAAACCCGTGCTATGCGCTCGAAAAAGAGGGTGAGAGTATTCAATAAAAAGGGTCCCGATGAACTTAAACTGGAGCAAATCAAACAGTCAAAAGACAAGTTTAAAAAGCACAAGGAGGGATGCTAAGTAAGATGATCCCCTTAAAAATAATATTCAGCCTGCAGCAGCTGGGTTTTTTTTTTGGTTTGTTTGGTTTTTTTTTAAATCTCCAGCTGCTGCATGTTTTTATACCCAGGTTTTCAGTGCTGAGCCCAGTGGCATAGCAAGGGAAGGTGGCATCCGGCATTTCTGCGCCATGCACACACCCCCCCCCCCTTCATTTTTCCTTGTCGTGTGCTTCCCTGTATACCTCTTCAAATTTTTGCCAGCAGTGAGAAGCACCTCCTACCTGCTGCTCTCCCTCTGATGTCACTTCACCCCACTTATGCAGTTTCTGCCGGAATATCAACCAGGTGTGCATAAATTTGGGCAACCTGGCACACTCCATGCCACTGCCTTGGAAACAGGTCATTTTCCTCCACAGCTCTCAGGTGAAAGAACAGAGATGTGCGTCTCTCAATCTGTTCTCTGTTTTCTCTCTTTCCTTGGTCATACTTTTCACTCACAGACTTCCCTTGCTCTGCTTTCTCCTCCTGCCTGTGTTTCAGATAATTGATGGAGTCAGTGAGGGTAGGAGGTGCCCCCCTCTTTCCACCCCCTCCCCCGCTCCTTCCGCAACAATCCCCGCAGCCTCCTTTCTGCCACCCTGCTTCTTCCGCCCCCACGCCACTCTGCGCCCTCTCTTCCTACCCCCCCCCCAGTACCTCTTTAAATCTTTGCCAGCGTGAGCAGATTCTCTGGCCTGCTGCTTGTACTGGCTTTCCCTCGGATGTCCCTTCTGGGCCCCACGACCCAAGGGTGTGTGGTACCCCCCCCTGGATAGGTGGCAGCAAGTCCACCTTCCCAGATTCCGTGCTGGAAAGAAGGCAGAGGCTCTTGTGGGGAAGGCCCATTTAGTCCCGGAATTGCTCTTAAAATCCCGTAGGTCGCTGTGGGGCTGGTAGATTGTCCGATTTGAAAACAAACGTTTGATGTTCAAACAGCATTTACTGTACATAGTAGAGTCGGAGGCCTGAAAAGACCCTGATGAGCCTTTATGTACATCAGTAGGTGAAATAGTTTGACACTAAACCAGTGATTCTTAACTTTTTTTGAGTCATGGACCCCTTTAAGAATCTGATGAAAGTTATGGACCCCCCTTTCCTAGAGACATTCACATAAATACAACTTTGCATGCAATGAGTATAATGTACTTTATTTATCGAGATTTGATTGTCTCATACGTATATTACATACACAAAGGGCTCCTTTTACAAAGCCGTGCTAGGGCCTTAACGCATGGAATAGTTTATTAAGTTTATTAGGATTTTATATACCGCCTATCAAGGTTATCTAAGCGGTTAGTACAATTAGGTACTCAAGCAATTTCCCTATCTGTCCCGGTGGGCTCACAATCTATCTAACGTACCTGGGGCTATGGAGAATTAAGTGACTTGCCTAGGGTCACAAGGAGCAGCGCGGGGTTTGAACCCACAACCCCAGGGTGCTGAGGCTGTAGCTTCAATCACTGCGCCACACACTCCTGGCTAGCTGGTACCGCCTCCTTTTGAGCAGGTGGTAGATTTCCGGCTAGTGCGCTATAGTGCGCGCTAATCCGGTACGTGCGTTATCACCGCTAGCGCGGCTTTGTAAAAGGAGCCCAAAGTATTATTAAACTTTAAAGTAAGCAATCTAAAAAAAAAAAAAGCCTACTCCTTTTTATGCAAAAGTAATGGCCACTCATTATAATTATGAAATACAATCCTCTTCTGCAAATTAAAACAGATCTACTACTATATCTACTCTCTTGTTATCTGCGAGAAGAATTTTTTTCGGACCTTCACAGATCCCCTAAACTAAACTAAACTAAACTAAATCTTGGGTTTGTATACCGCGCCATCTCCATATTTGTGGAGCTCGGCACGGTTTACAGGAATTGTAATGAGAAAGGAACTCCAAGGAAGGGTTGGGTGAAGATCGGAGAAGGAAGAGTGTTAGCGGGCTAGGATGTCAGAAGAGGAGGGAGTGTTAGGTTTTTGAGAAAAGCCAGGTTTTCAGATGTTTACGGAAGGGTTGGAGAGCACTCAAGTTCCGAAGAGGGGAGGCAAGGCTGTTCCAGAGCTCGATGAATCTGAAGAGGAGGGAAGTCCCCAGTTTTCCTGGGTGGGAAATGTCTTTTAGTGAGGGGAAGGATAATTTCGATTTTTGGGTAGGTCTGGTGATATTAAGATTTGAGGAATTCCAAGAAAGTGGAATTAATGGAGGAAGGATGCCGTGGAGGATCTTGAAAGTTAGGCAGATTCATTTGAAGTGAAACCCTCCTGAAACCCGTTCATGGACCTCAGGTTAAGAACCCCTGGTTTAGAGCATCTGGGCCTTAGAGTTACTTCCAATTTGGAAGGGGGACTCTTTCTGCTCCACTGGACTGGCAGGCAGGTCCGATCTACTTCAGGAGTAGGGTTCAAGTTCAAGTTTATTTATTCTTGATGAATCGCCTATATAAATTGCTAGGCGATGTACAATGATATAACATGAATTAATAAATGAAACAAGTACAATATTAATAGTGACATAAAAAACAAATTAGTTGTTGGTTAAAATAGAACACACTTACAAACTGATTGTAAATCTTATGTTAAAATAATATGTGGCTAAAAACATACAAGACTTGTGTGGGTTAGGTGGGGGAGAAGTTACAGTTTTTGATAGAAGAGAAGAAAAAACATGAAAGGGAAAAAACAAAAGGTGGGTAAAAATGGCTGTTTTTTTAAAAAAAGATAAAAAATATAAAACTCGGTAATGGTTATAAGATTATCAATTTTTATTAGTCCTAAGTAAAAGATTCCAAGAGTGAGGGGCAATAACTGAGAACATGTCTTGTCTTCTAGTTCCTATCATTTTAATAGATGGTACTGTAAGGATGGTACTGTAATAGCTGAAGATGAACGAAGTGAGCGTGTTGTACAGAACATGGACATAACAGGACGCACTTCTAAAGGCAGGAGATAATGTTTAAAAAACTGAAATATCTTTTTTTTTTACATTTTCCTTTTTTTTTTTTTTTTTTGTAAAATCTTTATTAATTTTCAAAATTAATACAAAGTGCCATGAACTATACAAACATTAATAAACAACATGAGCACTTAAATTCCATCAATAACATTACAGAAGAAAAATATCCCTCCCCTTCCTTCCAGCAGTTCAATAAAAAAAAAAAAAATAATAATAAATAAACCAAAAAGATATGCCCCCACCCACCCACCCCGTCCTGGATATGTATAAAAATAAAAGAAAATTAAATAAAAACAATTATGTTGAATTGACAAAGGATGTCAACGGGCCCTCACCAATTTATTTATTTATTTTATTTTATTTTTTAAAATTCTATATTCATTTTTATTACTAACAAAAAGTGCAACACAATATTCACATCAGTAATAATAAGTAAGCATTTAAATACAATCTTAAATACCAATATGCCCCAAAATATCCGCATTTCGTCTTTTCGTATTTATAGCCTAAACATAAACTTTTTTCACTCCAGCAATAAAATGTTAGTTCACCAATGAAAAACGTTTTGGGGAAAAAGGTTTTATAAACATTCAAGAAAACCCAAGAAAAATGATGTGTGCTTAAAATTTTTATAGAGACAATATTCTACTCAAGTGTTTTGTCTGGCAGCTAGTGAGTAAATACTTGTGTGGTAAATGGGAAGAGCTTTGTGTGTGAAACACAGTTTTTTTGCTGATACAAAACAAACACACATGTATAAACTGCTATGAATAGATGTCCCTCATGCCTAAAAAAAAAAGAGGAAAGCCTTAGATAACTTAAATATATTCTTCCTTCCTGCGTGCAAGTGAGACTGGAAGGAAGCCACACAAATCTATTTTACTGTGAGTGATTTAGAGACGTCTAAATAAAAAGAAGTCCTGGGATCAGTGCTTGGCTCTTGTGCTGCATCTTCTGTACAACAGTTTCTGAGAGATTATTGTCCGTACAGAATGTTCTGGTGTGGTTCAAAACCACTGTTACTGTTTCTTAGACACATTTTGGGGTTTACAGTATAGCCACAGACTGTAAGACAAATGAAGATGGTTAAACAAGGGCAAACAACATTTATCTTTCTCCCTGGTCTCCCAGGTAGTTCTGTGCTGCTAGGAGGATCAGCCGCACCCTTTCTTTTAGGCCCAGCAAATAATGTTCACGTTTCTGTTTGCTTCAAGAGCCAGGTTTCAGTTGCTAAAGGTAGTTAGGTCCTTCTAGAAGCCCAGAAGCAAATGAGCTGCATCCTTTCTTTTTGGTCCAGCAGTGTCTCCATATGGGGTAGTTTTGCAAGGGAGGAGCCTAAAGCCCTGATTGGTCAAGCCAATTGGTCAAACCAATCAGGGCCTTAGGCTCTTCCCTCAGTATCCTGGATACAGAGGGAGGTGCCTAAGGCCTGATTGACTCAGATACCCTTGGGACTTAGGCGACGGAACCAATCAGAGCCTGTAGCCCTTCCCCGTGCATCACATGATGCACCAGGGTGAGGAAGGCCTGTCATTTAGGGCTGGTGGGCCCAAAGCTAGAGCCTCAGAGTGGACTTCCTATATATCCAATTTTAAAAAAGGTTTGGGGGGGCAGTGGCAGGAGGGAGTGAGCATCCCTCCTGCCATTTTTGGGAGGTTTGGGGGGACAGTGGCTCAGGGTGCTTGGCGCGGGGGGGGGGGGGGCCATGGCCCAGGGGTGTTCTGCGTAGCAGGAAGGAGTGGGCATCCTCCTGCCAATTTTCTCTTATGCTGCGTTTGTAGGGGGTCATCGGGGAGGGCTGTAATCGGCGGTGGGGGACTTTTTTCTTTTTTAATGGGAGAGAAAAAATGAAAACAAATAAACAGGCAGATTTGTCGGTTTTTCTGATCGCTAAAATGCTGGGTTTTTTTTTGTTGTTTTTTTTTGGGGGGGTTGGAATAGCCAAGTGATGTTAGTGCATCAATCGCTTGGCTACTTTGCATGGGGTTTTAGCTAATTCTCATGGCCGGATCAGAAAATAAGCAATCGAGGGGAAAAACACGCGGTGGGCCGTTTTGTGCATCGGGTCAGTAAAAGCGATCGTCGCTAAAGCTGTGAAAACAAGTATAGCGACGATCGCTAACTTTAGTGCATCTGGGCCTAAGTCATCGCTTTTATTATATTTACAGCCTTTTCCAACAAAGCTGATCCCATGCGTCCCAGGAGTGCAAGCGGCCCTGTGACATATTGGGATTCGGGTCTGATTCAGCATTTGAGAGGGGGGGGGGCGGATGTCCCCCACTACTTCCCCCCCAAATTCAATTCAGTGTTTCGGGGGGCGATGCCCCTATCTTCCCTATCATCGGGAGCAGCGCGGCTCCATGCGCTAATAACTGCTATCGCAGTTTAGTTAAAGGGGGAGTTGGTTAACTAGTTTTGAATTTTCCCCTTTTAACATTTTTTTTTCCGTAGATTATATCACATGATTTTCAATAAAAAGATTATTTTCTCCAAGGGAACATAAACAGTATATTATATGGATGAGAGGAATGTGCTAGGGTGTTCACTTTACAAGAAGACTGAGAATTTCCTTCTTGAAAAAACAAACAAACCCCAAACCTCCCCAAAAAACAAGTTGTAACAATTTTTCTTGTTATATCTGGTCTACCTCATTCCCCACGTCTTTGAGGTTTGGGGAAACATTTTATTGATTTGCTTTCCAAGTGCAGTAAGAACATTATTGAAGCTAATTTACGAATTTAAACTCCTCTTTTACAAAAGTTGGCATCGCAGGTTGGCGCGGCAAATGCTCCAACACCCATAGGAATTGAATGGGCGTCGGAGCATTTGCCGCGCGGCACTCGGCGACGCAGCTTGGTAAAAGGGGACCTAAGTTAGGCATCTGATGTAAATGCCTGTTTAGGTGCTTAACTTTACATGCCTTATATAGGATTTTTCCCTTAATGCAGAAAAGGCACAAAAACTGAGGCCCTCTTCTATTAAACTGCGCTAGCAGTTTTTAACGCGGTGAGCCGCGCCGAATGGCCTGCGCTGCTCCCGACGCTCATAGAGTTCCTATGAGTGTCGGGAGCAGCGCGGGCCATTCGGCGCGGCTCTCTACACTAAAAACTGCTAGCGCAGTTTAATAGAAGAGGGGGTGGGAGAGTACAAGGGCATTTTTCCGGTACTTAACACCTATTTTAATTTTTATATATCAGGCTATGTATTGATTAAAACCAGAAGCCCCAGAAGTATGGTTAGGGCTCTTCAGCTTGGAAAAGAGACGGCTAAGGAGAGATATGATCGAAGTCTACAAAATCCTGAGTGGTGCTGCATCAAGATTTACAAAACCTAGGGGAACACTCGATGACGTTACAGAGTAATACTTTTAAAACCAATAGGAGGAAATATTTTTTCACTCAGAGAATAGTTAAGCTCTGGAACACGTTGCTAGAAGATGTAGCTGGTTTTAAAAAAGGTGTGGGCAAATTCCTGGAGGAAAAGTCCATAAACTGCTGTTGAGATAGACATGGGAGAAGCCACTGCTTGCCCTGGATCAATGGCATGGAATGCTGCTGCTATATGGGGTTTTGCCAGGTACTTGTGACCTGGATTGGCCTCCGTGAAGACGGGATACTAGGCAAGATGGATCATTGGCTTGATGGTTTTGAGAGAGATTGGGAAATGATACAGTGGTTCTAGGTATCTGACAGCAGTGAGTGGGAGTTAGGAGTTGAAAACCCCGTTTTACTAAGGTGCACTATGCGTTTTAGTGCTAAAAATACGCGCATGCTAACCGCTAACGCATTCATAGACTAACATGCACTTGCTAGCGTTTAGCGTGTGGTTAGCAGGCGCTAAAACGCTTACTGCACCTTTGTAAAAGGAACCCTAAGGGCTCATAATTAAAAAAAAAAAGTCTAAAAACTGGCCTAAATGGCTACTTGGACAAGCCTGATCGTCCAAGTACCCATAATCAAAGCTGGTTTTAGATGTATCTAAAACCAGCTTAGGCCATTCCCCTGCCTCTAAACGCAGAGAGAAAAGAGGTGTGTTTAGAGGAGGGGAAAGGGTGGGCGGTGGGCGGGAGGTAGGCCGACCTACACCTAGGCGTAAAACACGTATAACCAAAACTTTAGGCAGGTTGCCTAGTCGGCACTTATACGTTTTGACTTAGACCAAGACAAAACAGGTGTAAGTGCTGTAAAAGGGGCCACTGAGCTGATGGCTGCAGCTCAGCGGCCCCAGCAACCTGCCTATTGCTGCAGGGGAGATGGCTCATCTCTTCTGCCGCGATGGTGATCGCCCACCCCCCTCCGAACTGCGGCACTTCAGGGTGAGCATCGCGGCAGGGCATCTCCCTTGCCGGCGATCCTCACTCCGAAGTGCCGCGGTTCGGAGGGGGGTGGGCCATCACCATCATGGCAGGAGAGATAAGCCATCTCTCCTGCAATGATCAGCCCTCCCTCCCTACTATGATCGGGCATTAGGGAGCCCAAGCCCTCCTGCCCAGGCACCCCCGAATACCCCGACACTATCGGGGCAGGAGGGAGCCCAAGCCGTTCTGCCCAGGAGAACCCTGAACCTCCCCGACACTATCAGGGCAGGAGGGAGCCCAAACCTCCTGCCCCGGCACCCCCGAACCTCCCGACATGATCGGGCAGGAGGGAGCCCAAGCCCTCCTGCCCTCGATGCAAGGGCCCCCCCTTGAACCCCCGATCGGCCCCCTGCAGACTCGCGACCCCTCCTGCCGACCCCCCCTCCCTGTACCTTCAAAATCGTTGGTCGGACGGATGGGTGTCAAGCCCGTTTGTCCGACAGGCCAGCCATCGTTGAATGGCTGACCTTAGGGCCTGATTGGCCCAGGCGGCTCAAATCCCGCCCACAGGTGGGGCCTGAGACGCCTGGGCCAACCGGAATAGGCCCAGTAGGCTTAGGCCCCTCCTTTGGGCGGGGCCTTAGGCATATGGGCCGGGTTGGGCCTATTCTGGTTGGCCCAGGCATCTCAAGCCCCACCTGTGGGTGGGATTTGAGCCGCCTGGGCCAATCAGGCCCTAAGGCCAGCCATTCGATGATGGCTGGCCTGTTGGACGGACGGGCTTGGCACCTGTCCGTCCGACCAAAGATTTTGAAGGTACGGGGAGGGGGGGTGGGGTGGGGGGTCGTGGGGCCAGTGGGGGATTGCAGTCTGTGGAGGGGTGATTGGGGGTTCGGGGGGGCCCTTGCGTCGAGGGCAAGAGGGTTTGGGATCCCTCCTGCCCGATCGTGTTGGGGGGTTCGGGGGTGCCAGGGCAGGAGGGCTTGGGCTCCCTCCTTCCCAGATGGTGTGGGGGGTTCAGGTTCGCCTGGGCAGGAGGGCTTGGGCTCCCTCCTGCCCCAATAATGTCGGGGGGTTCGGGAGTGCCGCGGGACAGGAGGGCTTGGGCTCCCTCCTGCCCTGATAATGTCGAGGGGTTCGGGGGTGCCGCGGGCAGGAGGGCTTGGGCTCCCTCCTGCCCGGATCGTTGAAGGGGGGGAGGGATTTTATAACCGGTGTTGTTTTTGACAGACACCAGTTACAGAATCCAGCTTTTAGGCAAAGGACTGGCTCCTCCTTCGCCTAAATGCTCTTATTTTGGGCGTTTGGGAGTTAGGCTTTTTTTAAGGTTGATTATATGGTGTAAGTTTATATGTAGTGGTGGTCTGGGCGTTTAAACAGCTGAACGTAGAGGCAGGCCATTATAAAAAAAACAACCTCCTTTTGGACCTTTTTTTTGATAATGGACATTTTCCCTGCTTCTACTTTCAACGTTTAAGGCCTTAGGCCAAAAGGGGACTTAGTCTTTTTTTTTATTATGCCCTTCCAAGTGTTCTCAGGTCTCTCTTTCTCTGCTGTAATTATTATTTTTTTTTTAATCTATAGTAGCTGCTCTTTCTGTATAGCTGCATGCTGACGTTTTCTGTATTATTTTTGAATTTCTTATTTATAGGATTCTAGTTCATTTTGTTTGGCTTTAAATACCATGGAGCCATTTCTAAAACAGCTTTAATTTGCTCTGAGTAAGAAAATGAAGCAAAACAAGAGGGTTCATCCTTTAATGAGAGCTTGTCTGCCATCTCTTGGAAAAGAAGGATATCCTTTTGAAGAGCTTAGCAATCACTTATTGTCAAACCTTTCTTGGTTCATAAAATCAGGCCTTAATCCCTTCAGGCTGGTGCATAATCCTTTGGAAACCAGAGCTCCTACTTATTCCAAAAAGATGGGAGGAACATGTCATAGGAGGTCTGCAGATGAAACAGCCTGAATTATCACAGACAAGTAACTGCCTGAAGGAGACCATTCAACTTTAGAATTTGCACATTGCTAGTGTGGTCTGGTTACACAAATATACTCGTATTAATGTATACTTGGCAAAAACATAGATTCCAAATGGCCCAGTTCCGGGAAGGAGAATTAAGTCTAGTTCTGGACTTCTGACAACCCACATCCTGATTCTTCTGCTTCTAGGTGTGCTGATTCCAAATGGTAGAAGAAGGGACTACAGGTTCCATGATGCACTGGAGCAGTGACATTCACTTTCAGTACTGGCATGTCAGATTTTCAGGATATCCTTAATAAATATGCATGAATGCTGATTTGCTTAAAATACAAGTAGCATGCATCTCATGTGTATTCACTTTCAACCTAGCCTTTGGGACCCACCCAGTCCAGCTTTTAGGATATCTTCAACAAATCCGCATAAGATAGATTTACTTGAAATCGAAAGTGTGTGTGCAGATTTGTCTGATGCACAGGGATGTTCACAGGGCAAAAATGTTAGTTGTGGTCATTCCCATAAGTTTTGGACTTTTTAGGTGCATAAAGAAGAAAATCCAGAGAAAACCAAAAAAACTCTGTGGAGTGACGATGTTCCTAAATGGACTTTATTTGAAAGTATCAAAGTTCCAAAGGTACACTAAAATCATCCACACAAAATAATTCCATCCACATAAAAGTAAATCATCCACATAAGAGCCTTAAAGGACCTAGTCCGCTAGGGATACAGGACTCAACACGGTCCGCGTTTCGACAAAAAGTCTTCTTCAGGGGTCCCTGGGGGTCTTATAAAGGTGTGTACGTGGGAAACAATTGTGTGGTGAACCGGAAGTGAGACACTGCTTGCATTTGCAATGGGAAGGTCAATTCCTTTTGTTTTTGCTTTTTAGGTGCATGTCACATATTCAGTTTCATTTTTTTTTTATATATATATATTTTATTATTTTATAAAATTACAACAGTGTAATACATTTGAATAAAAATAGCAAATTATTACCTAAAATACACCATTTCATATAAATAGTATATAGAAATATAACAATACCCCCCTTCTAACAATAAGTGATAATACTAAACAACTTTATTACTATAATAAAAAAATTTCATAACAGTTTTTCCAGTATCTTTCCCTCCCCTACCCCTCTCCCGTCCTGGATATGTAATGAAAAAACTTAGAAAGTAAAATATTATTATTTACTGTGAATCAACAAATAAAGTCAATGGACTCCATATTTTTTTAAATAAAGCACTTTTAAATTTTTTTTAATGCATGTTAAAATGTTTTAATGCCATTCAATTTAACGCACATTTAATATGCAAAATGTGGGCGCCCAGTTGGGCACAAGTTCCAGATCGGCACCTAAGAGAATTAGTTAATAGGCTCCAGTGAGTTAATTATGGAGCAAAACAAGGCCTTATTTGGCACTAATTTTGACTTGGCCACCAATCTGGTTACTCATGATTCTGTAATGCTAGGCACCTAACTTGGATCATTTGCAACTCAAAATGGGGTATGGCCATGGGAAGGGGGCAAAAAAATGCATATAGACTAGAGAGGATCCACATCCACTTTGTATAACATGATTTACACCAGGTTTTAGCTGGCATAAGTGCTCCTGGGATTCAGAGGGAGGAGCCTAAGGCCCTGATTGGCTCAGATACCTAAGGCCTGTCTCCTTGGGAGGAGCCTTAGGCATCTGAGCCAATCAGGGCCTTAGGCCCCTACGCGTGCTTCACATGATGCACCGGGGAAGGGAAGGCCCGCCATTTTGGACTAGCGGTCCATTAAAAAAAAAAAAAAAAAAAGGTTTCCTGCCCCGAACAGCTGAGTGGCAGGAGGCTGCTTCGGAGCTTCTCCTGCTTCTCAACTGTTTGGGCTTCCCCTGCTGGCTCAGACAGGGCTTACAATGAACTTCCACTCAAATCATTTGCATGCAAACCTTTTTGTGCATTAATAGCTCTTTTGGAATCAGCCAAAAATCGGAGCGGAGCGGACCCATGCGGTCTTACCAACCCTGTTTAGTGCATCCAGCTCTGAGTAAGCACAAACTTTCAAGCTACAGTAAACCCTCCCCTCTTCCCCCCAAAAATGTGCCTTTGGAAAACACTGTGAACACAGGGGGACATAGGCCTTTTAGATGATCTGTGCATTATATCTACCAGAGTTGCTGTCTCACCTGTGGTCAACCAAACAAGCTGGAGGTATGGATTTATAGTTATTCCTTTGTGAAATCCACTGCATCATTTCTTCTGTACTACAGAGATGTTGAAGGTACAGTTGAGGAAAATTGTTTTATCCGGTAAAAAACCAATGGTGTTCTTCTATACGTATAGGAAAAGATTGGTTGGCGGAAGGAGGCTTCCCACTTATTGGTGTTCACGACAGATGATGTGCCGCACCTTGCTTTGGATGGAAAGCTAGGAGGTCTGGTACAGCCCCATGATGGCCAGTGTCACCTGAATGAAGTAAATGAATACAGTGCCTCCAGTGAGATGGTGAGAGCTGGACCACAGGATCATTGAGCTATATTTTTCCTTACATATTTCCATAATTGACTGACTTTAATTCATTTTGCCCAACTTCAAACTAGTTGTAGACTCAGAGGTAGGCAAATTAGGACTGAATGGTTCGAGAAAATTTGTATAACAAAAATAAGATATACCACAAGATTATAATATAAAAAATGATGCTGAATAAAAAAATAGATGTTCATAGGCCATCAAGATCATTTGTGCCAGATTTATAGAGCTTTTCACTCTCTGGTTCAGGATAGTAAGAACTGATAGAGATGGCCATTGTGAGCCAAGTTTTGGTCTCAGTCCACTTCCTGGGAATGGTGTCCACAGAAACCACCATCACATTTGGTACCAGTGAGATCACTGTTGGCAATCTCAGCTGAGGAACCAGAAATTGTGCAGGGATGGAGACTAAATTACCCTCTCACCCTTCGAAATGGTCCCTGCAAAGTATACTAACCAAATGGTGGTGGTTGTGGTGGTGGTGGGGAGGGGGGTGGTCAATTGCTGTTGCCCATGTTGTCCTTATGCCATTGATAAATGGAGGGTTTCTATTTCCAATCTGGCATCCTTCACAAGAACTAAAATTCCATAGAGAAATGAACTCAACAATCCTCTCTGCAAAATATAGTGATCGTATAATTGGTAGTATTAAGAGGTTGTTCTCCATTTCCATAGAAAAATTATTTGGATTCAATAAAGGCTGTTATGTGGGTGTTGACGTGTACTTGGGAGTACAACAATGTCTCCTGTACCGGAAGCTAAGCACACACAATGGAAACTCTCTTGTGGTTGTATAATCTTTTCTCTAGCCAAATCTGCAGTGCATCCCTAATGTATAGGGCCCAGAAGAAGAACTAGAAGGATTAAAGTAATAGGCTGAAAATCTCTGAGTGGAGTGAAAAGGGTAGATATGAATCACTTGTTTACTCTTTCCAAAAATACTAGGACTAGAGGGCATGCGATGAAGCTACTAAGTAGTAGATTTAAAACAAACCAGAGAAAATATTTCTTCACACAACGTGTAATTAAATTCTGGAATTTGTTGCCGGAGAATGTGGTGAAATCAGTTAGCTTAGCTGGGTTTAAAAAAAGGTTTGGATAATTTGCTAAAAGAGAAGTTCATAGGCCATGATTGAGATGGCATGGGGGAAATCCATTGCTTATTCCTAGGATAAGCAGCATAAAATCTGTTTTATTACTTGGGATCTAGCTTGGTACTTAGAAACATGGCAACATGATGGTATATAATAGCCAAATGGCTCATTTAGTCTGCCCATACTTGGGACTTGGGTAGGCCACTGTTGGAAACAGGATATTGGGCTTGATGGATCTTCAGTTTGTCCCAATATGGCAGTTCTTATGTTCTCATTGTTTTTATTTAGGTTGTTGGTCTGAATGATTTCTTTTTATGTTTTTAAGAATTTAACTTTTTTTTTAAACTTTTTTTTAGAAACACAATGCAGTTAGGAGGAACTGCTTCTTTCCCCCTACCTTAGGCATTGTTTATAATGCAGTTCTAAAGTTGTAATTTAGAAATAGTTGTAGCCAATTTCTTCTGTATTTTCCTAGGATTATCCATCCCTTGCACTTCTTGGAGAAAAGCTGGCTGAGAACAACATTTACCTCATCTTTGCAGTGACAAAATCTCATTATATGCTCTACAAGGTAAGCTATCCAGTCACTACTGGTTGAACAAAATGGCTGCCCGCAGCATATACTGAAAAGCTGCAATTGAAAAGTTTTATGTGTACTGACAAATTTCTGTTAAAATGAATTTGTGAAACAAGCTGGAAAAAAATCCTAAAATCAAGAAAGAAAGGAAATGAGACTTGTATAATAATAATAATAATAATTTTATTTCTTATATACCGCTATGCCATAAGTTCAAAGCGGTTTACAACAAGTTACATACAGTGAGAATAAGAGATGTTTACAACAAGAAGTAAGAGATGTTTACAACGAGATACATATAATGAGTGTATGAGATGTAAGGGGAACAGAAAAAGTACTTTCTGGGATACAAAGTGCAAATGGAAGAGAACCAAGATGGTTTGAATCAAAAGGAAGTATCTAGTCAGAGATTGGGGTGCAGGGGAAAACAATTTGGGTGGAATACCTTTACAAATGGGAAGAAGGATGAGTTAATCTAAAATCAAGAGAATTGCCTTATTGTAGTTATACAGTACTTTCAAAGTGGTTTATATATATATATAGGTACTTATTTTGTACTTGGGGCAATAGAGGATTAAGGGGGTTTTTTTATTAAAGCGCACTAACCGATTTAGCGCATGTTAAATGCTAAGGCACCCTTAGAATATAATGACTTACTAAGGGTCACAAGCAGCAGTTCTACCACTAGGCCACTCCTTACTTCAAAGAAAGCCAAATGAAGTGAAAATGAAATTTGACCAGTTCCTATCTCTAATAACAGTTCTCATGAGCCTTCCATAGACTGCCCAGAGATTTCTACATAGGTCTGCCTGGGTTTTTTTTTAGGAGACTGTGGAATGTCTCAGAATCCTATTCCTTTCTCATCTCATTTCTCCTCGGTAATTCTGTCTCTTTCCCCTCCCCATGACCCTGTTCTTCTCATTTCCAAAAGCTGCCTGCACAGTTCTCTCTGAGCTGAGCAGAAGTCCTCCACCGACAGTTCTGCCACTAGGGGTTGCTATTTCACTATCACATTTTCAATAGTGAGGGACAGGCAAGATCTGCAGGACTCTAAGGAATCTTCCTGTCCCTAGTGATTTAAAGCGCCACCCCTCGCTGACGGCAGTGCAGTTGGAGGACTCCCACTCAGCTTAGAGGGAACAGAATGCCCGAGTAAGCGCCACGTATAAGTGGAGACCTGAAAGAATGCGCACAGACATAGCTACTATGAGTGGAGAATGATGTGATTTGATGAAAAATAAACAGCAATATTTTTGAAGAGGTTTTCCTGTTCCTTTGAAGATTAAAGGCTTAAAGCGATGAGCAGGTTGGGAGGTGCAAGCCGTTGGCAGATAGCCTGGCATCAAGGATAAGCAATTGCAGGGGTGCTGCCAACATGTAGCTAGAACTTGTTCTAACTAAGCAGTGAAAGCACTTCTCCTTCAATTTGCTTGCAACTTTAAGAGGCACAACTCATATGACTTATCTTAATGATTATTTGCTTTAGTAACTGTTTATGTTTGCACTTAAGAAACAATTAATTGCAAATTTTGTTTGAAAGAATTTTACAGCACTGATACCTGGAACAACAGTGGAGATTTTAGATCAAGACTCCAAAAATATTATCCAGCTGATAATCAATGCATACAATGTAAGTTTCTCTTTCTTCTTGTACTTTCTGTGCATTTGCAAACTTAAATGCTGTTTGTTTTAATCTACAGATATGTTTGCAGAAATGAGCTGGCACCTTAATACATCCTTCTCATGATAAATTTTATTCAAATGTATTATTTTTTGCACAAAAATCTACGGGGCCCTTTTACTAAGCTGTGGTAACCATTAATGTGTGCTTGCTCCAGGTTAAAAAGCATTACCGTCGGGCACATCGTGGTGGTTTTGGGATCGGTACATGCATCCTACAAACTAATAAATAGATTTTATTTTTATTTTTTTTTCAAAACTGTTTATTAAACGATAAAGGCCAAACAAACATAGCCGGTGAGACAGCATTTGCAGTCTACAGTATACAGGAACAGAAACAACAAACCACCCAAATGGGCGGAGACCGGTAGAGTCCAGGTAGAGTTCTTATACCCAGACTCGTCCAAGCCCTACCCAACAAGAGAAGCCTCCCCCCCTCCCCGCCTTTAATCCACTGGCAACATGGGTACCACTGGCTTCTGCAACCAGTTGAGAACTTGGCTTTTAATCAGAGGGGGAAGAGGGTCCAAATAAGGCGCCCAAATGGACAGAAAAAGCTTACTACGATGACGAGAAAACCAAGCTGACAGGGATTCCCAGACCATTAATAGATGGAATTTATTGCGCCAATACCAAATGGTGGGACTGGGGCATGTCTGAGATGGAGAGCACAAAACTATTCCACCGGCACAGTTATCTCAAATTAATCCGTATATGGAAACAAATCAAACATATACAGCTTTAAATAATCTAGAAACAGTAGATATCATACTTTTGGGGGTCATTAATGATTTTAGGTTAAAGCTAAACCCATAGCCATTCAGTCAATTAGAACATTCATTGGGTTTAGTGCCAGACAAAATAGGAGTAGTGACAGGGAATCTCCCTTAAATGTATCCTGATGTTACAAATGCCAAATTTTCCAGCCTCATAGTTCAGATGTTACCAGGCTGGAATCTAGACAGTTAAGGGCAATTTTATAAGGATCCACCTAATTTTAGGTGCTAATACCAGTATTGTAGTCTTTGCTATACCACCTGCCTGCACACAATGTTCCCTCTGAGCTGAGTGGGAGTCCTCTAATTGCATTGCTGCCAGTGGAGAGGGTGTTTCAATATTGTGTTTTCAACGGCTAGGTAGAGGCAGGTTCCTTGGAATCCTGCAGAGCTTGGTTGTCCTTGAAAACATGATAGTTAAACAGCACCCCCCACTGGCAGGACTGTAGATGGAGGACTTCCACTCAGCTTAGATGGAAAAGTGCCTGCACAAGCCCTATGGGCATCTCGTCATGAAAGTGCAATATTTCAGCTTCCAGTTGAAGTACATGCATTGGACGTTTTGACCAACTTTAAAAGGCAGTTGAAAGCATATTTTTTCTCCATGCATTTGGTTCAGCTGTCATTTCAGAGGGAGGGAGAAGCTGATTGTAGGGTATTTTGGGGATGTTTCTTGTTTAATGAGCTGTGCTGGTAACTTCTTTTATCTTTAATTATGTTAAAACAAACTCAAATGAATATCGTAGGTCTCTCCTAGTTTTCTATACCCTTCTTTTCTATTATAATTGTATGTTATAAACCTCCATGATCACAGCCAGGTGGTATAAAAATCTTTACTAAATAATTATCAATGATAAATATAAATGTCCACTTACACAATAAATAACCTTTTATAACATAAAAAATATTTGTAAATCAGAGTACTTTTCAATTCAGAGCAATGCACAAAAATAAAAAAACCTTACCATTATAATGTTTTTATTATAATAACATTATAATGGTCAGGTTTTTTAAATTTTTGTACATCGCTCTGAAATAAAAAGTACTGTGATTTTATGAGTGACGTTTACGTAATATACACATTATAATAAAATTCAATCATTGACATATTTAACAAACTATTCAGGGTTTTTTTTTTTTTTTTGGTGTGTTCAATATTTTTGTTAGTTTTGCAATGAAAAAACAAGAAAAAAAGATATGCTAAACAAGTTTTGGTATGTCTGATTGTGGAATCATATCTAGTACATGGGTATACAAACGTAGTTTGCCACCAGAAACCAAACACATCATCTGAGATTTGTTAAACAGGTCCATAAATGTTACATATTGATACCGTATTTTCACGCATATAACGCGCGCGTTATACGTGGTTTTTACAAACCGCGCATAACCTTGCGCGTTATACGCGTGAGCGCGTTGTACAAAATTTTTTTTACATAGTTTCCCCCTCCCCCGACGCCCGATTCATCACCCGGAAGGAGCGCTCGCACCCCCACAGCCTCCCCCCCTCCCCCATGGAGAAGCTGTCTACCTTGTTTCCGGATGCCAGCCCAGCTGCTTCCTCTTCAGGCGGTCCCGCCCTTTCTCTGACGTCAGAGGAAACAGCTGGGCTCGCTGGCATGCGCGGTATACGGGTGTGCGCGGTGTATAAAAATTTCTGTACGTAAATTTGTGTTTTCCGCGCGCTATACCCGTGTGCGCGGTTTACACGGGTGCGCGTTATCTACGTGAAAATACGGTAACTCTTTTTTTTTTTTTTTAAATCTTTATTCCATTTCAAATCTTAAATCAAGTACAATAAATACATATAATAAGGTAAATGTGTTATCGAGGCACAGGGCTAAAAATTCCAGTAGACCTTATCTCAGAAGTATGAGACACGACACTTGGGGCTCCTTTTACTAAGGTGCGCTAGCGTTTTTTAGCGCACGCAGGAAATTACCGTGCGCTACGTTTCTAGAACTAATGTCAGCTCTATGCTGGCGTTAAGGTCTAGCACGGGCGGCAATGTAGTGCGCACTATTCCACGCATTAAAGTCCAAGCGCACCTTAGTATAAGGAGCCCTAAATATGGGATTGATCTGTAGGAAAGAGCTGAGATAAAGGAGATTGAAGACAAAGTTTTATTTTATTTTTCTTTCCAGCTTATGATTTATCTTTAATCTTATCTATTGTTTTGCCTTTTGTCTTTGTTTTGTTCTATTTCTATCATTTAAATTTCTCCAGAATTCTACTGTTCAACGGCTCCCCCTTCTGCTTCTATTCCTTTCTCTCCTCTCTTCTACCTTCCAAAGTATTTAGATCAATGCTGTCTTGTTAAAATGTCTATTTTATTTTTATTTTTCCTCTAACTCTACTTTTCACTTCTCTATTACCCTCCAGGTACTTTAGTTAGATTGTGAGCCTTCAGGACAGTAAGGGAATTTTTCAAGTACCTTTCTTATTTCTAATCTTAATGTATATTTTCTGTAAACCGCTTAGAACCTAACGGATGTAGCGGTATATAAGAAATAAATTACATTACATTACATTACATTACACTTTTTAACAACCTTCTAAAAACTGCATATAAGAAGTAGAATTAATGAAAAGAGGGTGAAATTCAGAATCTAAACAGCTGCTTAATGGGCCAGTTGCCTGCTTGCATATTTTTTGTGGGCTAGATGCACTAAAGTCAGCGATTGCCGCTAAACCTGTTTTCACGGCTTTAGCGACAATCGCTTTTACCAACCCGAGGCACAAAACGACTCGCCACATGTTTTTCGCCCTCGATCGCCCATTTTCCAATCCGGCCATGCAAATGAGCTAAAACCCCCAAGCAAAGTAACCAAGCGATTGATGCACTGACATCGCTTGGCTACGCAAAACCACAAAAACAGGGGTTTTAGCTATCAGAAAAAAAAACCCGACCATGTTACCGACAGATCTGCCTGGGGGTTTTATTTTCAATTTTTTTTTTTCTATAGCACAGATATTTTGCGTGTGTTACACATGCAAAATATATCTGTGGCACAAAAAAAAAGAAAAAAAGTCCCCCACCGCCAATGACAGCCCTACCTAATGACCCCTGACGAACGTAGCACCAGGAATCCCCCTCCCCACGAGAGAAAATTGGCAGGAGGGATGCCCGCTCCCTCGTGCCACGCCGTCCCCCACCTCCCACCCCCCCGAGAGAAAATTGGCTGTTGTTACAACTGTGTGTTTTTGATTTCTCTGTTGAAAGAATTACGTACTGTATATTGGTTGGCAACATTTTGACCCTCGACGCAGGCATTTGCCAAAACTCAAGCCATGCTGGGTCTTGGAATAAAGGTTGCTGCATCCCTTTGAATGTTTCATCTGAGGCCCCTTCACACTTTTCCTGCACTGTGGACCTTGTGTTCACCTTTCTCCCTCTGCTGTATTCCTTACTAGAAAGGAAAGCCAGCTCAAAACCTTAACCAAAGAAAATTCAGTCACAACAAGGGGAAATTCCAGCAGGAAAAATGTTTCTTATGACAAGTTTGTATTTGCTACAAGTGCTGCCACACCGCAAAGCTGCTAATTTTATTTTATTTTTTTTAGAAATTTGAATCAGTTCCTGAGTTTCTTTTCTTTCCTAGACTGTATTACCCGAACATGAGTTATTTATACACTTGTATGAATGCAGCAGAGCAGAGAAAAAAGAAACATTCTTTCTCATTTTCCCGCAGCAGGACGTGTAGACTGATGAATCATTCATGTCTGTCTAACTTTGGGTACGGCCTTGCCTGTGGCATTACCACAAGGCTCCCAGTCAGCCTTGTGGATAAACATGCAAAGGAGTCACCAAGTTCCATCATACTCAAAGGACTTCACAGTTTAGACAGGTTCTGCCAGTACTGAGTTAATAGTAAGAGGAGAAGAAATCACCGAATAGCATTTTCTAGAGAAGATGTATGTACACTTCTCCCTCCGTATCCGCGGTTTCCGTATCTGCGGATTTGCTTATTTGCGATTTTTCGGCTGCTGACTCCACCCCCCCCCCCAAATTACATCATCATCATTAAAGTTCTTTTTCCTTTTACTGTACCGATAAAAAAGTTTAGCGTTTACCATTCACTCTGAAAATCGCTGCTTCCCAACATCCATAGGGAAGGCTTCTTCCCAGCATGCATGGAGAAAATCGCTGGGAATCGCTGCTTGCATGCTATTAGCCCTAAATTCTCTTTGAATCACTGGGAATTGCTGTTTGCCTGCTTGCCTGCTATTTGCCCTAAATTCTCTTTGAATCGCTGGTAATCACTGCTTGCTTGCTCCAAGCCCTGAAATCGCCAGGAATCGCTGCTTGCCTGTTCCAAGCCCTTAATTCTTTGGGAATCGTTGGGAATTGCTGCTCGCCTGCTCCAAGCCCTGAAATCGCTGCTTGCCTGCTCCAAGCTCTGAAATCGCTGCTTATTTCTAAAACCGCAAATAACAGTAGAAAAGTTATTCGCGGTTTCAATAATAAAAACGATGACGTTTTCTAAAAAATGCGAACAACATTTAAAAAGTTATTTGTGGTTTTTCCATATTCATGCCTATGGTCTGCTCGCATCCCCCGCGAATATGGAGGGAGAAGTGTATAGCAAAACAGAGAGTATACTGGAATAGATTAGATTAATTTTTAATATATTTATATACTACCATGCCAACATTCAAGGCAGTGTATTTTATTTATTTTAAGAAGAGACAGCTGAGAGGAGGCAGGATAGAGATCTATAAAGTACTGATTAGAGTGGAAGAGGAAGATGTGAATTGTTTGTTTACTCTTTCCAAAAATACAAGGACTAGGGAGCATACAGTGAAGCTATTAAGGTGTACATTTAAAACAAATCAAAGAAAATAACATGTAAGTAAATTCTGGAATTTGTTGCCAGAGAATGTGGTAAAAGTAGTTAGCTTAGCAGGGTTTAAAAAAAAAACAAAAAAAAAACGTTTGGACAAGTTCCTGAAAGAAAAGTCCACAAACCATAAGTAGTATAAAATCTGTTCGCATCTTGCCAGATACTTGTGACCAGGATTGGCTACTGCTGGAAAATGGATAATGGGCTAGATGGACCATTGGTATAACCCAGTATGATGTTACTTATGTACTTAATTTTTTGTCTATCCTGAGGTTTGTTGGGTCCCTGCAGAAATACCAAGGGTGCCCCATCCAAATGTGTGAGATTTACTGTCATAGGAATAAGACTGAAGGCCTGTGAGTGAGATTTTTCTCACAGCAAGTTATCATGTTTGGTCCAAAGAATACGACAACACCATAGCAAATGGGAGTTATCTCTGGTACATAAGCTGATTTCATATGCGTAGCGCAACGGGATATCAGATATGACCTACGAGTATATCCCGTTGCGCTACGCATATGAAATCAGCTTATGTACCAGAGATAACTCCCATTTGCTATGGTGTTGTCGTATTTATATATTTATCATAAATATTAAAGAGTGACGAGGATGGTCCAAAGAATGGCAGGAAGAACTGGTAACAAAGAGTTATCCTATAACTTCCACGAGCGCTTAGCTTTTAGGTGGAATCAGGGCTTCATTTGTAGGTAAAAAGGAAGTGGAACTGTGGAGCCTGGAGAGGCTTGGGTAGACCGGGAGCAGCAGGAGAAGAGAGGCTGGATTAGGGAGTAGAGACAGTTCACTGCTCTGCTCCGGGCTCACCCCTGCAGGCTGCTAGAAACAGAGGGGATAATAAAGCAGAATGCCCCTGCTGCACTGTAACTGCATTCCAGGCCGTTTCCCCCCCCCCCCCCCCAAACAACATCTTCCCATCTTCCCCTTGATAGTCGGGCTTGAATGCTACCTGGTCTAGCTGGACATAAGAATTGCTGCTGCTGGGTCAGACCAGTGGTCCATCATACCCATCAATCCCCTCACGCGGCGGCCCTTAGGTCAGAGACCAGCGCCCTAACTGAGACTAGCCCTACCTGCGTACGTTCTGGTTCAGCAGGAACTTATCTAACTTTGTCTTGAATCCCTGGAGGGTGTTTTCCCCTATGACAGACTCCGAAAGAGCGTTCCAGTTTTCCACCACTCTCTGGGTGAAGAAGAACTTCCTTACGTTTGTCCGAAATCTATCCCCTTTCAACTTTAGCGAGTGCTCTCCACCTCGGAGAGGGTGAACAATCTCTGTCCAGTGTGTATATAATGAGATAAATTGTCAAAGTTTGCAAAGCCATTACAGCCTTTTGATAGGTTGTGCTCCCTATGAATTCTAGTCCTACCCAAGATCCTAAGAATTGTAGAGGAGCCATCGTAGAATATATGCAGTTCCAAATAAATCTGATTTTTTGTTCTAGCTGGTAAGGTCGTAGTCCTTCCTGATTAAGACACCGGGGCATGTCTGCCAACGCCGCAGGGATTGTTCATACCACCATTGATTTTTGTTTTCCAGGCTCTCCCAGTTTCAGTTTGTAAATCCTGGTACTTTGTGATATTTTCCAATTCTGGGGTCCTTTTATTAAGCTGTGCTAAATGCTAAGACATCCATTATATTCCTATACTAGTCTTTAAGCCCGTTACATTAACGGGTTCTAGAATATGTCTGTCTGTCTTTCTTTCTGTCTCTCTCCCTCCCGCTGTCTGTCTTTCTATCTGTGTCTCTCCCTGCCCCCTATGCAGCAGCATTTCTATCCTTCCCACGTCCCTGTGCAGTAGCCAGGCATAATTTGATAGAATATGGTTGCCAGTTATGATCCGGTCTGGTCACTCTGGTCACTCTGGTCACTCCAGTCCACTGTCGCCCATTATCTCTCTTCCCGTTCATGGGTCCTGTATTTATCTAGCCCCTTCCCTTCAGGCCCGTTATCCTCCTTCCAAATGGCAAAGTCTCCCTTCCCTTCCGTAGCTGCTGTATCACCTCTAGCCCCTCCCCCACGGGCCCGTTATCTCGCCAGCTTCCTCTTCCCTCCCGTTCCCGCATCGCTAACATTGTGTCCGTCCACCCGGGCCGGGTGCGAATCGGTGGCGCCCAGCCTGCGCGGAAATAGGAAGTTGCATCGGCGAAGGCGGGCCCTGACGGGATTAAAGGAAGGCCTCAGGGCTGGAGGTGTTCATCGTTGCGGCCCCCAAGGCAAGTCTAGAGGGCGGGAAAGAGCCGGAGCTGTGGCGGCACCGAGTACGTGCGCGCGAGAGTGGAACAGGGGGAGGGGGTTGGGGTTGGGGTTGCAGCACGTGATCTTATTAGCAGCTCTGACGGACGGACGGACCCTCGCTTTCTCGTACTTCACTTGTGGAGGCAATCGGCGGCTGGCTGCAGTCCCGGCTGGAGTCCTTGTGACGTAGTAAGTGCGCATGCGCACTCTTGCAGGCACAGCGCGACAGATCAGGGATCAGGGAAGCACGGGCTAAGAGTGCGCATGCGCGCTTAGCGTTTTATTATAGTAGATTCCTAAGGCTAGTCTCAGTTAGGGCGCTGGTCTTTGACCAGAGGGCCGCCGTGTGACCGGACTGCTGGGCATGATGGACCACTGGTCTGACCCAGCCGCGACAATTCTTATGTTCTTATTTAGCGCGCCCTAATCTTTAGTTCACGCTAAATCGCTTAGCGGGCCTTAATAAAAGGACCCCTCTATGACTGTATTCTTAATTCTCTGTTTCTATTCATTTTTAATCACGCTGAATACATTTTTTTTTTTTTTTTTTTACATAAGTGGCAGTGAATCAATCTGGCGACTGTCATGTTGCTTCCTAAATTTGGTTTCAACAATTTTGCTGCAGCCACAGAGACACTCTTAAAGAGGAATTTCTTCATTTATTTACTCGCTTTGGAACCCTTTTACTAAACCGTGTCAAGGGCTAATGCATGCCTAATGTGGGGAAAATTAATGAATGAGAGACTGACTGTGGTAGTATTAAATACCAGTGGGGAGAGAGCAAATGACTCCTAAAAACGCTCAGAAAAGTGAAACTCTGAAAGGGAGGTGGATACCTCCCCTTGAGGCAAGAGTTTACCGTCCAATCATTGCATTTGCTTTATAGAACATCACTTTCTGACCACTGGTAAAAACTAGTATTGTTTGAATAAACTCTGTTAAATTGACAAAAAAGTTCAAAATAATTATGCACAACTCTTGCTCATTGGAACGATGATACCGAACGATGATACCATGCACTTATCTGTACCAACTTTAAAGTTTGTAGTTGTAAGGGCACTTTGGGAGTCTCAACGCGACCCCGTTTCGAAAATTCTGCTTCAGGAGACCCAATGCTACAATGCTACACACTGTTAAACGTATCTGTCCAAGAGGTGATCGTTTGTAAAACGTCGTCTGGAATTTTTGAAGTTTTACAAACGATCACCTCTTGGACAGATACGTTTAACAGTGTGTAGCATTGTAGCATTGGGTCTCCTGAAGCAGAATTTTCGAAACGGGGCCGCGTTGAGACCCCCAAAGAGCCCTTACAACTACAAACTTTAAAGTTGGTACAGATAAGTGCATGGTATCATCGTTCCAATGAGCAAGAGTTGTGCATAATTGTTTTGAACTTTTTTGTCAATTTAACAGAGTTTATTCAAACAATACTAGTTTTTACCAGTGGTCAGAAAGTGATGTTCTATAAAGCAAATGCAATGATTGGACGGTAAACTCTTGCCTCAAGGGGAGGTATCCACCTCCCTTTCAGAGTTTCACTTTTCTGAGCGTTTTTAGGAGTGTGTGGCGCAGTGGTTGGATCTACAGCCTCAGCACCCTGGGGTTGTGGGTTCAAAGCCCGCGCTGCTCCTTGTGACCCTGGGCAAGTCACTTAATCCTCCATAGCCCCAGGTGCGTTAGATAGATTGTGAGCCCACCGGGACAGAGAGGGAAAATGCTTGAGTACCTGATTGTAAAAACCGCTTAGATAACCTTGATAGGCGGTATATAAAATCCTAATAAACTTGAAACTTGATTTGCTCTCTCCCCACTGGTATTTAATACTACCACAGTCAGTCTCTCATTCATTAATATAATTCCTTTTCTGACTGGTATTTACATTGAGTCCCTGTATGCCTTTCTAATGTGGGGAAAAGGTGTCGGCTGATAGATTCTGAGAACTGATATGAATCAACAAAGCACAAGTCTTATCAGACTTGTGTACCTACATACTGGTTTATTTTAATTTATTTAAAATATTTACAGTATATTCCGCCAGTCACTACTGCTTCTAGAGTGGCGCGGTTAAAGCTACAGCCTCAGTACCCTGAGATTGTGGGTCCAAACCCCCACATCAAATGATAACTAATATGTTCCATAAAAACAATATGAACTAAATCAAAATGATCAACCATATGCAAATAAGAAAACGCACTGCGTTACAGATACAAGTCTCTAAAATTACAAAATAAGAATGATAGAAAATAGAATTAACAGGCTGGGGCTGCAGATTCAGCTCCATAAAATACAGGCCCTGACATTTGAAAACTGATCTACTCAAGTTCTTCTCATATTAACTTACCATAATTACATTTGACTCTGACTTTGTCATTAGAGAATGACACGGGGAAAAAATTTGTCCCCATCCCCGCGAGCTCGGTCCTCGTCCCCGCAAAACATCTGATCCCATCCACACAAGCCTTGAATAGTTTTATACTGAATTTATTTTCTTAAAGTATAAAAAGAAACAATATTCTGTATAATTGTCATTTTATAAATCAAAGTTCTGGCTGCTGAACTAGCGAAAGAGATGTTCAGCTGGCAGGGCTTTGTTTATAAATTTTGATAAACACAACTAATATACTAATTTATCTTAAAGCAAAAATAAATAAATAAATAAATAAATATAAATATAATTTTTTTTTCTACCTTTGTTGTCTGGTTTCTGCTTTCCTCATCTTCTCCTCATTGAATTCCTTCCATCCACTGTCTGCCTTCTCTCTGGCTCTTCCATTTGCTCTGTTACTGTGCTTCTTCCACCCCTACCCCACTCATTGGTCTGGCATCTCTGTCGTTTTCCCTTCCAGCGTCGTCTCCCAACTCCCTTCATCATCTGTTCCTTTCCACCCCCCTCCTCCACCCCTCTTCAGCGTCTGTTCCTTTCCACCCCCTTCCCTCTCTCCACCCCCCCTTTAGCACCCCTTGCACGGTCTGTGCATCTCCCTCCCTTCCCCTTAACTTCGGGCTGTGTTTTAATTTAATTTGTTCAAGCAGTCCAAGCCTGATGTCGCGTGCATCTGCGAAAGCTTCTCTGACAGAACTGGAAGTTGCATCAGAGGAGAGGCTTCCACAGGCGCACACGACTTCAGGCTCAGGCTGCTTGAACAAATTAAATTAAAAACGCGCCCCAAAGGTAAGGGGAAGGGAGGGAGGGAGATAGATGTGGCAGCGATGGGTAGGTGGGAAGGTGGGAGATAGATGCAGTAGTGGCGATCGGAAGGGAGGGAGGGGGGAAGGTTTGCATGCGATCGGTGACCGCATGCGTTCCTTCCCTTAATTGTGGAGACAAGGCTATTCACCGCTCCGCGGGGCGGTGGATGGCCTTGTCCCCATACCCGCTGTGAGCACTTTCTTTTTCCCCACCATTTCGGCGGGTTACCCGCGGCTACCGGCAGCTAGCCATGGGTAACAGCCAATGTGTCATTCTCTACGTGTCATGATCCTGTGTTATTTGTACTTGTATCTTCACCTCTCGTGTCTGGTTGTCTACTTAACTCCTGTTAACCGCATCGAACTTCACAGTATATTGCGATATACAAATAAAATTTTATGTTATATTATGGGGGGGGGGTCTTTTACTAAGGCATGCTATCTAATTTAGCGCACGCTAAATATTAGAATATAATGGACACGTTAGCATTTAGTGTGTGCTAAATCAGCTAGCATGCCTTAGTAAAAGACCCCCATAGCATAACATAAAAGGCCCCAAATCCCTACCTAACACTAGATTGCATATTCCTACATTTCATCAAAACTCTTCCCGTGGCCTTCCAAGTTTGTACATTCTCACCAGGGATCGGTAGTTACTCTACTATATATTAAAACCATTGTCCACAGGCAGAATTTAAGTCTAGGGATGAAGATAATTCGAAGATTGGTAAGGAGCTTTTCTTTCTTCCATGACATGATACCATTATTCAGAAATGC
The DNA here is from genome assembly GCF_902459505.1 of Geotrypetes seraphini. Taxonomy (NCBI): domain Eukaryota; kingdom Metazoa; phylum Chordata; class Amphibia; order Gymnophiona; family Dermophiidae; genus Geotrypetes; species Geotrypetes seraphini. Next base: position 246,066,476 of record NC_047088.1, read on the forward strand.
AAATTGGGACTATCAAGGTCCCCTCCTCAGGCCATGTCTGGTGACATCCTTCCATTTGTCCTGTTTGTGGCTGGCAGTTCATCTCCTAGTAGACTGTGGTCTAGTTAGGCAGAAAGAATTTCTTGGGTTTTTAAAAAATCTTTATTGAGTTTCAAACTTTGATAGTGCAATACAAATGATAAACCAGAAAAACTGCACAAAACACACTATTCACGATACAATTATTACATTAAACAATCATTTTCTCCCATCCTCATCTTCATTCTTAATATAATAATACATATGATGTGATTACAAATTATAAATAAATAATTTATTCAAAATACATTTCCCACCCCCCACCCTCCCTGGATGTGTAAGGAAATCTAATGATAAAGAAAAAAAAATATGACCTGTATTATAATGCAATAAAATTAGTCCATACATCATTAAAGGATTTACTAGTCCCCAAACTTTCCACCATCATCCTTTTATACTTATATGTGGTACACACCTTTACCCACCAAAAAGTGAAATTGATCCTATCATGATTTTTCCAATTCTGTGTAATCAATTGAACAGCTATTCTCATCATTATCAGGAAAAGGCAACTTTTATACTTATCTAAAGTAGGCTTAATATGTAGTAATGTACCCCAAATTACAGCTTCATAAGATAAGGGAATAGCTGCTTCAAGAATGAGATTAATTTGTCCCCAAATTGACTTCCAGAAACCAAGTATCAATGGACAAAAATTTCTTGGTTTTAAAATGTAGATGTTTCCCGACTTATCACGTGAGACGAAGAAGTACAGACATGAATTTCTTCTTCTTAAGCCAGGTGTCATAGCTTTCGGGGCTACGTTCTATTTAAGACAGGTGAAGTATTTTGTGCGGCCCCGGTCAAGGGCGATGCAGTGTTTTCCTGCTGGCTCCTTCCTCTGTCTTGCTGCAGCGTTTGCGTGTTTGTGCAGCCCCAGAAACATTTTTTTCAGCCAATGCGGCCCAGGGAAGCCAAAAGGTTGGACACCCCTGATTTAAGACATCCCTGTAAGTGTCTTGTGTATCACCATGCAAACAAGTATGTTTCTTCGAACCTTTTCAATTAACTCCCTTTTTGTCACTATCTCGTTTGGAGAAAGAAAAATCTTTAGATTGAATTAGAAATTAGCTCTCAGCTCTATAGCCTTTGATATACTTTGAGTATTTACTTATGTTTCTCGCTGTTTGTTAAATCTTTCCCTTTTTCTGTACAAGTTATAATGCTTGATATTAATGTTTAAAATTGTAAATAAATAAAATTTTAAAACATGGGAATTTTCAGCCTTAATTTTGCACTGTAAATTGTCAGAAAGTAAAAAGAGGTGTCCTGTTATCCAATAACTAGACCTGTTTAAAAGGAAACCAGAAAAGCAGTAAGTGGGGGAGAGACACTTTCCTTTATTAAGCCAGCAGGTTTTCGAGACTGCTGCCGTCTCCTCCGGCGTGCTCCCTTTTTGCACTGGAAGCATTTGTCTTTCAGGATTTGCTGGGTTATGTTACAGTAGCTCTTTTCCACACCCTTTGCTCGAGAGCAGATAAGTGAGATTAATAGTTATTCAGCATGAAAGGCGTGCTTTAGATTAATGCTGGGCAGTTGACTCACTTTGGTGCTTGGAAAAACATTATTTTTCTCTCTGTCTTTACTTACTGTGGTGGTCAGCATGTCACTTTTCAGCTGTGTAAGGCAGCCATAGGACACATCTATACAGCTCTCCCTCCGGATTCACAGTTTCATTACTCGCGAATTTGGTTATTTGTGGTTTCTGAGCCCAGTACACCGCCCCCTCTTTGTGAATCGCCCCGTCCCCGACCTCCCCAGACCTTACCTGGTGGTTTAGCGGTGACGTGGAGCAGGAGCGATCTTCCTACACTCCTGCCCCGTGCAGAGCTGTCATCAAAAATGGCTGCTGTGAATTCCCGTGGTCTCACAAGGCTACATGGGAATTCAGGGCAGCCATTTTCGATGATGGCTCTGCACTGGGCAGAAAACAAAAGGAATTGACCCCAAAATATCCACAAAGAAGAAAATCCAGAGAAAACCAAAAAAAATCTGTGGAGTGATGATGTTCCTAAATGGACTTTATTTGAAAGTGTCAAAGTTCCAAAGGTACACTGAAACCATCCACATTAAAATAAATCATCCACCTAAGAACCTTAAAAGACCTAGTGCGCTAGGGATACAGGACCCAACACGGTCCGCGTTTCGACAAAAAGTCTTGTTCAGGGGTCCCTGGGGGTCCTATAAAGGTGAGTACTTGCAAGCAGTGTCTCACTTCCGGCTCACCACACAATTGTTTCCCACGTACTCACCTTTATAGGACCCCCAGGGACCCCTGAAGAAGACTTTTTTTGAAACACGGACCGTTTTGGGTCCTGTATCCCTAGCGGACTAGGTCCTTTAAGGCTCTTATGTGGATGAATTACTTTTATGTGGATGGAATTATTTTATGTGGATGATTTCAGTGGACCTTTGGAACGCTGACACTTTCAAATAAAGTCCATTTAGGAACATCGTCACTCCACAGAGTTTTGGGGGGGTTTTCTCTGCACTGGGCAGGAGTGTAGGAAGATCGCTCCTGCCCCGCGTCACTGCTAGACCACCAGGTAAGGTCCGGGAGGCGGGGGTGGGTCAGAGTCGGCCCTGACCCGTGCGAATACAGAGGAAGAAGTGTATTCTCTGCTGCTTTCAGCGTGGGATTCTTTTGTCAGGCTTCTGGTCTGTTGTGAGTCATTTCCCAGTGCTCAGAGTTGCTTCCAGGCGCTCTGGCTGTTTGCAACAGGTGCAAGCCCCTATTCAAGTTTCATAAATATTTCATATACCACCTATCAATCTTCTTTTAGTTCAGGGGTGTCCAACCTTTTGGCTTCCCTGGGCCGCATTGGCCGAAAAAAAATGTTTCTGGGGCCGCACAAATGCGCAAACGCTGCAGCAAGACAGAGGAGGGAGCCGATAAGATGGTAAACACCCAGGGGCAGCAGAGGAAAACAATGCATCGCCCTCAACCGGGGCCGCACAAAATACTTCATGGGGCCGCATGTGGCCCTCGGGCCGCAGGTTGGACACCCCTGTTTTAGCTCAATAATTTTTATTAAAATTTCCATAAAATACAATACAATCAAGTTTCAAGTTTATTAAAAATATTTTTTAGACCGCTTTTTCTGGTTTCTAAGCGGTTAACAATATAAAATTACATAAAAACAAATAATAAATTACATAAGAACGTATAAAAACAGGGATAATAGATAAAAGTCAAAGACGTACAGACTACACAACAATGGGATAGTAGGGAAGAACTACAATTGATATAGAAAAGGTGAGACATAAAAGGATAAGACAATAGGTTAGGTAAAAAGTAGCAGAAGTTTAAATTTAAATTTAGCCCTTAAAAGGGCAATTATTATCCAAAAGCATCTTGGAATAGAAATGTTTTTAATTTAGTTTTAAATTGTTTTATATCAGATTCGTAGCGCAGATGGATCGGTAATGAATTCCACAGAGTGGGGGCAGTAACAGCAAAGTTATTGGAGCGCGACATATTAATAGATTTTAACGAACTTGAATTTCATATGTAAATATAAAAGATAATAAAGAAGCAATATAATGCAAATAATACTCATTGATGCTATCATAAATACTACCGTAAAGACCATGTGGATGTACATCGCGCAAAACAAATCCTCATATTTTAGCAGGCGCAAACCTATAACGATCCAAAGGCCCCCCCCCAAACTTTATTAAACTTTTTTAACGCATTCAGGGCTCCTTTTACTAAGGTGCGCTAGGGCTTTAACGCACGGAATAACGCACGCTGCATTGTCGCGCACGCTAGACCTTAACGCCAGCATTGAGCTGGTGTTAGTGCTAGCCGTGTAGCACGCGGTAATATCCTGCGTGCACTAAAAACGCTAGCGCACCTTAGTAAGAGGAGCCCTCAATCTTTTAGCAGCAACAGTGTTCCACCAGGTTATGTAGTCAACCCTCGATACATCCTTCCAGTGTTTTAAGATGATTTTAATGGCCAAATTAAGCAATATCCTTAATCGTTTTGATAGATCTTCAGATATCGGTTGACCTATCAATCTTCTAAGCGGTTTGTACATAATAAAAACAAACAGATAGGGGAAACGTACGTTGCAACGTACAAGACTTACTGTGTCAGTAGGTTTGGATGGAGGAAATGCAATTCCAATAGGAAAGAGAGCCATCTAGGGCAGGGGTAGGTAATTCCGGTCCTCGAGAGCCGGAGCCAGGTCAGGTTTTCAGGATCTCCACAATCAATATGCTTGAGATCGATTTGCATCTCAAGGAGGCTAGTGCATGCAAATCCATCTCATACATATTCATGGTGGAGATCCTGAAAACCTGACCTGGCTCCGGCTCTTGAGGACCGGAATTGCCTGCCCGTGATCTAGGGGAAATACGAAATGGGCGGGGCTTCTCATCTGATAACCAAAGCTAAGACGCAAGTATTGTTTCATAAGATTAGTGTGTTAAAGGTTGAAAGCATCTTTAAAGAGAACATAAGAACATAAGCATTGCCTCTGCTGGGTCAGACCAGGGGTCCATCGTGCCCGGCAGTCCGCTCCCGCGGCGGCCCCCCAGGTCCATGACCTGGAAGTGTTCTCTACCTAACCTAAAATATCCATACCCTATTCGCTCAATGTCCTGTAAGGTAACTCTATCTGTACCCTGTAATCCCCTTCGCTTCCAGGAAGTCATCCAGCCCCTTTTTGAACCCCAGAATTGTACTCTGTCTTATCACCTCTCCAGGAAGCGCGTTCCAGGTGTCCACCACCCTCTGAGTGAAGAAGAACTTCCTTGCATTCGTTATGAATCTGTCTCCTCTCAGTTTTTCTGAATGACCTCTTGTTTTAGTTGTCCCTGCTAGTCTAAAGAATCTGTCCCTCTCCACCTTCTCTATGCCTTTCATTATTTTATAAGTCTCTATCATGTCCCCTCTCAGTCTCCGCTTCTCCAGGGTAAAGAGCCCCAGCCTGTCTAACCATTCGGCATATGAAAGGTTCTCCATACCCTTTATCATCCTCGTTTTTAGTTTTCCTTTGAATCGATCTAGTATAGTTTCGTCCCATACTTCATAGAAACATAGAAGATGACGGCAGATAAGGGCCATGGCCCATCAGGTCTGCCCACTCTACTGACCCACGCCCACGTCTACTATCCTAGGGATCCCACTCCTGGGGAGCAATGAGCTTTTACGTGTGGGGACTTTCGCAGTGCTCACTTTAAATAGCCTGCATGGTTTATAAGATTTTAAATCAGTCTTGCCCAACCTTTTTCTCTCAGGGGCCACGTTTTGTATTTTATAACACTTGGAGGGTCAAAACATGGACATTGTATTGCCACATGGTTTGTCAAATTGTAGCAAAATATGACAACACATTGTCCCCTCTCAGGCTTTCACCCAGCCTCTCTTTCTCATGTAACTTATATTAAGACCTTTCCCGAAAATCTTGCGAGAGCTTTTTTTCAGGGAAATAAGGTAATAAAGAGAAAATAACTCTTGAAAGCACGTCTAAGATCAATTAAATTGGTCCAATAAAAAGGTATCATTCACTTGGTAGTAATTCCGGTCCTCAAGGACCACCAACAGATCAAAATTTCAGATTATCCCTAATGAATTTACTTGAAAGGGATTTGTAGGCCTATTGCCTCCGTTGTATGCAAATGTCTCCGATGTATATTCAGAGATATCTTGAAGCCCTGACCCTTTGATGGCCCTTGAGAACTGGAAGATGGAACTACTAATCTACGATGTGTGTGTTGACCTGTATTTCTGCAGAATATGAATTCAAATGGTCTGGTGTGCTCTGTCCTCAGGTTTTTGGTTGTTCTGGTGGTTTGGCTGCTGAGATGGATCATAGTAAAGAATGACATGGTGACAAAATTCATCACCTTTCCCGTCCCCGCGGATAACTGCGGGAAACCATCTTCATGTCATTCTTTAAGGAGAGAGGGAAGAATCAGAGTATGAATGGCCACAACCACTGACCCGCAAGCTTTGCTTTGAAGAATGCTGGTGTAGAAGAACTGAGGTTGAAACAGACACTACATAAGAACATAAGCAATGCCTCAGCTGGGTCAGACCCGAGGTCCATCGTGCCCAGAAGTCCGCTCACGCGGCGGCCCAACAGGTCCAGGACCTGTACAGTAATCCTCTATTTATACCCTTCTATCCCCTTTTCCAGGAGAAAACTGTCCAATCCTTTCTTAAACCCCAGTACCGTACTCTGCCCTATTACGTCCTCTGGAAGCGCATTTCAGGTGTCCACCACATGTTGGGTAAAGAAGAACTTCCTAGCATATGTTTTGAATCTGTCCCCTTTCAACTTTTCCGAATGCCCTCTTGTTCTTTTATTTTTTGAAAGTTTAAAGAATCTGTCCCTCTCTACTCTCTCTATGCCCTTCATGATCTTATAAGTCTCTATCTTATCCCCTCTAAGTCTCCTCTTCTCCAGGGAAAAGAGACCCAGTTTCTCCAATCTCTCAGCGTATGAAAGGTTTTCCATCCCTTTTATCAGACGTGTCGCTCTCCTCTGAACCCTCTCGAGTATCGCCATATCCTTCTTAAGGTACGGCGACCAATATTGGACGCAGTATTCCAGATGCGGGCGCACCATCGCCCGATACAACGGCAGGATAACTTCTTTCGTCCTGGTTGTAATACCCTTCTTGATTATACCTAGCATTCTATTCGTTTTCTTAGCGGCCGCTGCGCACTGTGCCGTTGGCTTCATTCTCATATCCACCATTACCCCCAAGTCCCTTTCTTGGCACTACAGAATGACAGTCTCTGGTATCCAGAGCAGATATTGTGATGTCATAATGCCTCATTCCACCAGTGCCTAAGAGCCAATCACATCAGTGATGTCACAATGGCTTCATTATGCTTGGCTCACATAAGAATCAGAGTACGAATGGCCACAACCACTGACCCGCAAGCTTTGCTTTGAAGAATGCTGGTGTAGAAGGACCGAGGTTGAAATAGACACTAGAAAATGACATGGGACTATTTCCTGCGGTTATCCGTGGGGACGGGAACGGTGATGAATTTTGTCACCGTGTCATTCTCTAGATCATAGCGCAGCGTTGCTCAGAGCAGTGAATCAGAGTGATCAGTTGTACTTCAGTTTTTCCCTTCCCAGGAATGTAATTGGCCTTTTCGCAAAGCATATGGAGGTACACTGGGCCTGACTTATGAAGAAAAAACGAAATACTGCAAATGGCCAATGTATCCACAAGGTATGGAAAATAAGAATCGTTGTTTTGCTTTATTTTATTCTTCCTATCGCTTGGTTTTTAGAGTATCCGATCTAAAGTGGAGGTGACAGTCTGGGATCACCCGGAGGATCTCAGCTTGGCCTTCACAGCCACTTGTCAAGATGGATTGTCGCATCCTGGACTCCGGAAGTGCGAGGATCTCAAAATTGGAGACACTGTGAGTTTTTCTTTCATCTTTATTTTTACTACATTTTTCAAAATATTACAAAGCATATAATATACATCAATTTCACATTTATACAGTGAAATTATTATTAGAGACACTGGAGCGAAAAAAAATTCTGTAGGTGCAATTGTGAGGGTAGATATCTGCCAACACTGTAGTTTCCAAGTTTACTTAGGGCTCCTTTTACTAAGGGCCTGTTTTACAAAGCTGCCGTGCGGCAACAGCCCCGAAGCCCTTTAAATCTCTATGGGCTATGGAACCGTTACCGCGCGGCTTTGTAAAACAGGCCCTAAGGTGCGCTATGTGTTTTAGCTTGCGTTAAATGCTAGCACGCCCATTATAAGTCTATGGACCTGTTAGCGTTTGTAAAAAAGGGAGTTAGTGTTTGTTATCTCGTACACCAAGAAAAATATCCAAGAGGCTTACAATTCAAATATAAAGCAAGAGAGAGAAAGGAGGAAGATAGGAGCAGATAGGACGGTAAAGGGTCTGGAGGAAGTGGAGCGTCAATAATTGCTATTCGTTGTGTCAGAGGTGCTACTTTGGAATGGTCAGTGGTAAAAGTTGAGTCGGAGAGTTGAGTCGGTTCAGCGAATGGCCACCAGGATGGTCTCAGGACTCAAGGATCTCCCGTATGAGGAACGACTGGGTAAGTTGCAGCTGTACTCACTCGAGGAACGCAGAGAGAGGAGAGACATGATCGAGACATTCAAATATGTCACGGGCCGTATCGAGGTGGAAGAGGATCTTTTTTTCCTTAAAGGACCCACGGCAAAAAGAGGGCATCCGTTGAAAATCAGGGGTGGGAAATTTCATGGCGACACCAGAAAATATTTCTTCACCGAAAGGGTGGTTGACCACTGGAATAATCTTCCACAACAGGTAATTGAGGCCAGCAGCGTGCCAAATTTTAAGAAAAGATGGGATTGGCATGTGGGATCTCTTCATGGAAGTAGTTAGGGGGTGGGCCATTAGTGTGGGCAGACTAGATGGGCCGTGGCCCTTTTCTGCCGTCATTTTCTTTGTTTCTAAAGGAAGCAGAGGAGACCAAAGGCCTGTTGGCTGGATACCATCAAGAATGAACATCAAGCAATTGAAAGAAGCTTGATATATGAAAAATAGTTCATGTCCACAACTACTTGAGAGACACGTGGCCTAGGAATGCAGTGCCTAGCTTGGAAAGGAGACGGCTGAGGGGAGACATGATTGAAGCCTACAAAATCCTGAGTGGAGTAGAACGGGTACAACTGGATCGATTTTTCGCTCCGTCAAAAATTACAAAGACTAGGGGACACTCGATGAAGTTACAGGTTGCCAGAGGTTGTGGTAAGAGCGGATAGCGTAGCTGGTTTTCAGAAAGGTTTGGACAAGTTCCTGGAGGAAAAGTCCATAGTCTGTACTTATATAAATCGTGAGGCTGCTTTGACTTGTTTCTATATGACTTTTTGAATTGAGAAACAAATAAACATCCGGAAACTTGTGCTCCACTTTGTGTTTTCGTTTCTCGGCTGGTTCTTCTGTTGCTCTGCCTGGATCTGCTCATTTTCTTCACATTCCCATATTTCTGGCTCAAATGAAGAAGACAGTGCTGGATGTAGAGGGAACGAGGGTGATCAACCTTTTATGTTGTATTCAGTTGCCTTTTGGTATTACATAGCTGACAGTGCAAAGGCTTTATCCTAGGCCTGCCTTCAGGACAGACGGAAAGGTCTTCAAATAGTGTGTTCTGTAGATTACACTGTAATGTCACAGCTGATTTCCTGGTGCTCAAGAGAATTTGGCCACTAACAAGGACCCACCCTGCTTCAGTTTCTGGCATTGGCTAATGGGTGGACTCTCCAGTTGAGGCACATTTGCAAAGAATTATCTTAAGTTGTTTATCATTTAACATGCCCAGAAGCCAATTTTTAATTTTTGAAGGGCGTTACTGGAAAAAAAGGCAACGGATTGTTTTTTAAATTATTTGTGCATTTAAAGTACATTCTTTGGCACTATTAACATTTGAAAATTAATAAAGATTTATTAAAAAATAAATACATTTTTTAATCAGTTTTCAAACTGCTGCTTCATTACCAAGATAACCAGTTATCTTTAGGAGAATTTTGAGTTGAAAATTTGGCTAAATCTAACCAGTCAAATTTTGATTGACTAGATTTAGGGATCTTAACTGGTTTAGCGACTGATCGAATTTGCCGACCTGATGCACCCTGATAGTTTTCAGTACGATAGTATATTCTCTGATTCTGGCATGCAAATGTGGTCATTAATATTAAAACCAATCATCTGATCGATGGCCAACATTGCATGCCAGAAACAGACCAGTACAACAAACCCAAAAAACCCGACAGGTTGGAAACCGTGTTACCGACAGGTCTGCCTCTTTTTCTTATTTTTTTCTATGGGCACAGATGTGTGTATGTAACACACACACAATATCTGGCCCATAAAAAAAAATGCCATGCCGTGCAATGGCAGCCCCCCTCCCCCGATGACGGACCCCCTCAACGATTCCCCAGAACCAAAATATAGGCAGGAGGGATGCCCACTCCCCACTGCTGCTGTAACCCCCCCCCACGTGCCAGGCGAATTGCCTCCCCCCACTTTGATAGAAATCAGCAGGAGGGATGCATACTCCCTCCTGCCACTGTGAACCCCTCCAACCAGGAACCCCCTTTATTGTAATACTCAGGGGGAGTAATCAGTGTGAGCTACAATTAAGACGAGTTATTGTACCACAAGATGTGTTATTTTAACACAGGTCCCATTTTATGTAATGGGATCTAATTATTTATAACTGGGGTTTAAACATCTCCATTGCATTAATATATAGGAAGTAAGTCTTTTTCAGATGAAGGAAGCTCCAGAATGAGAGGCCATAAGCTCAGGAGGCTGGTAAATGCGTGGACTAGTCTCCCAGTAGAGGTGATGGAAACAAAGACCGTGTCTGAGTTCAAGAAAGCATGGGATAGGTACGTGGGATCTCTTAGAGAGAGGAGAAGATAGTGTTTGTTGCGGATGGGCCATTTCTTTCTACGTTTCGAAATAACATGCCTTAACCGTAGCCCACATTGATAACTTCCCCCCCTAAGTGTAGTAACTGACGTTATTAGCCCAATAATATGACTTAAAGGGCTCTCTAGCAATAGTCCCAACTAGTGCTGCCCGATTCACGATTCAAATCGGTTCACCGATTCACTTCGGGTGAATCGATTCAAATCGGTTCAAAACAAAAAAAAATCGGCTTCCCGATTCGCCTGACCCTCTCCCCTCGCCCCCTAAAGCAGGAGCAGCCGCGCTGCTCTTGCTGGCCGGCAGCTGCCGCACCTGCTTTAGAGGGCGAGAGGGGAGGGTCAGTCGGGAAGTGCTGCTGTCGGCTTCCCCCCCACCACCCCCGGCGTCCAGCTTCCACCCCCCTGTCCTCCCCGCACTGTTTACCTTCCAGGAACAGCCTGCAAACAAGATCGCGGTGCTAGCGATCTTTGTACTTCTTCAGAGCTGTTTCCTCTGTCGCGGTCCCGCCCCTCCTCTGGGGATAGGGATTTTGGATAGGAGGGTAGTTGGGAAAAGAAAGGGAGAGATGGTGGACCCTGGGGTGGTGGGGAAGGAGGGAGAGATGCTGGATGAAAGGGTAGTTGAGAAAAGGTGGATCTGTGGAAGGAGACAAAAAAAAGGAAAGATGCCAGACTTTCAGGTGAGAGAAGGGAAACAGAAAGGGAGGAGAAAGATAGAAGATGGATGGTTAGCAGGGAGAAAGAAGAAAGGAGACCCTGGCAAGCAAGTTATCAGAAGACAACCAGAGCCTGAGACCAACAAAATTTGAATAATGACCAGATAACAAAAGGTAGACAAACTAATTTTATTTTCTGTTTTTTGATTACAATATGTCAGATTTGAAATGTGTATCCTGCCAGAGCTGGTGTTAGACTGCAAACGTGAGCTAGGATTTAACAGAGAGAGGAAAAGTCTTTGTTTTGTTTATTTTGTTTACACCACAGCGCCAGTGTGGTTAGGAGAAGGCAAAGGGGGTGAAGAGGCTGTAAAATAAACCCACCAGGATGTTTGGAAAAAAACACCCAATTGGGCAGGAAAATTGAATCGAATCGAATCGAAAAACCAATTCAATAGGCTGAATCGAATCGAATCAAAATTTTTTTCCCCTGAATCGGGCAGCACTAGTCCCAATACAGCCATGTTTCGCCTATGTAGAGGTTGCATCAGGGGCGAATAAAAATGTTTTTATTCTCGCTGTGTTCTCTAGAGATTCTATGAGCATCGAAGCATTTATCTTGCTGGCCAATGGTAAAAACCTCTACCACAGCTTTATAATTGGCTTAAATTAAAATTAATTGGATGATAGGCGACTTACTCATTAGGGTAGATGCCTAGCCCAAGGGGCCTACTAGAAAGTGGTCATGGGCTTGTTTTGCATGGAAACGTCTAATGTGAGGGAATGGTATTTGGGCCAAGAAAATTCTGGCATAAATAGGGTGCGCCTAAGGTTCAGGCACCTGCCAGCACCTAAGTCCACTTTAGGCGTCACTAAGCGCGATTTTGTAACTGGCACCTAACTTAAGATTGAACATAACAATAGCCTTACTGGGTCAGACCAATGGTCCAACTAGCCCAGTAGCCCGTCCTCACAGGGGCCAATCCAGTACCTGGCCAAAACCCAAGGAGTAGCAACATTCCATACAGAATCTCAAAGAATAGCAAGATTCCGGAATCCCAGAGAGTAACAAGATTCTAGAACCCCAAAGAGTAGCAACATTCCATACAGAATCTCAAAGAATAGCAAGATTCCGGAATCCCAGAGAGTAACAAGATTCTAGAACCCCAAAGAGTAGCAACATTCCATACAGAATCTCAAAGAATAGCAAGATTCCGGAATCCCAGAGAGTAACAAGATTCTAGAACCCTAAAGAGTAGCAACATTCCATACAGAATCTCAAAGAATAGCAAGATTCCAGAATCCCAGAGAGTAACAAGATTCTAGAACCCCAAAGAGTAGCAACATTCCATGCTACCAATCCAGGGCAAGCAGTGGCTTCCCCTATGTCTTATCTCAATAGAACACTCGTGTATTTTTCCTCCAGGAACTTGTCCAAATCATTTTTAAACCCAGCTACTTTAACCGCTGTTATCACATCCTCTGGCAACATGTTCCAGAGCTTAACTATTCTCTGAGTGAAAAAATATTTCCTCCTATTGGTTTTAAACTTCATCGTGTGTCCTCCTAGTCTTTGTAATTTTTTTGACGGAGTGAAAAATTGATCCACTTGTACCCGTTCTACCCCGCTCAAGATTTTGTAGACTTCAATCACCATAAACCAATATGGGTGCTTTACTAGTTGGCAGGGAAGAACTTAAAACGCAGCTTCAAAAAAGTGAGCTTTCAGCCTGGTCGTGAAGACTACCAGAGACAGGGCTCGACACACTGAGTCAGACAGGTTGTTCCAGGCATATGGCGCAGCAAGGTAGAAGGATCAGAGTCAGGAATTGGCAGTAGAGGAGAAGGGAGTTACCAGGGCGGGAGATTATAGGGAGAGACAAGAGGGGAGAGATACTGAGGAGCTGCAGAATGAATACACTTGTAGAACAGTAAGAGGAGTTTGAACGTACGGGGAGCCAGTGAAGCGACTTGAGGAGAGGGTTAACATGAGCATAAGACACTGAACATAAGAATAGCCTTTCTGGGTCAGACCAATGGTCCATCAAGTCCAGTAGCCCATTCTCACGGTAGCCAATCCAGGTCACTAGTATCTGGTCAAAACCCAAAGAGTAGCAACATTCCATACAAAATCTCAAAGAATAGCAAGATTCCGGAATCCCAGAGAGTAACAAGATTCTAGAACCCCCAAAGAGTAGCAACATTCCATGCTACCGATTCAGGGCAAGCAGAGGCGTCCATGTCTTTCTCAATAACAGACTATGGACTTTTCCTCCAGGAACTTGTCCAAACCTTTCTTAAAACCAGCTATGCTATCCACTTTTACCACAACCTTTGGCAATGCATTCCAGAGCTTAACTATTCTCTGAATGAAAAAAAAAATTTCCTCCTATTGGTTTTAAAAGTATTTCCCTGTAAATTCATCGAGTGTCCCCTAGTCTTTGTAATTTTTGACGGAGTGAAAAATCGATCCACTGGAACCCGTTCTACTCCACTTAGAATTTTGTAGACTTCAATCACCATAAACCTACCATAGGCACATTTTTTCACATTTTCCCTAGGTACTATGTTATACTATGTTTTCCCCCCCCCCCCCCTCCGCATTTGTCTCTCAAGTAGTGGCGGACATTAACTATTTTTCATATATCAAGCCACACTCAGGATAGGACAGTAATTGGAAAAGAGTCTCTGTCTTATGGTCCGAATATCTTATTCTGTTATACAGCTCTGATTTAATATTAGGGCAGTGTACAGGTTGACAGATTTATCCTTGGGCTTAGAAATTCTACCATTCAGGACATTCTCTAGTTTTAAGCTTCTGCTTTCCCAGTAGGGTTTCACTTCCTGTGCTGGTGGGTCTGTGGAAGCTGATTCTGAAAAGTAAGCAGAGATGTAGACCACAGAGATAAATGGTTCTCATGAACGAGTCCTTCCCCTCCTGCCTCTAGCCCCGACTCAGCAAGGATTATAGCGTCAGCAGTCAGGCCAGGCTTGCAAGATTTCTCCTGTCCCGAGACTCCCCTCTGGGAGAGAGGGACTGTTGGAGGGTGGGGGGGGGGGTCACTGCTGTTCATTAATTCTCCTGTTCGTGCAGGGGAAGGACTGTTTTGGTGAACTGTGGCCTTGAATTAAATTATTGGATTTGCTCCAGACATGCACGCACAAACTGAAAAGGTTCGCTGTCTCTGTTGAGTTGACTAGGCTTTGTACAGATTGATCCTAAAGCTAGAGCTTAAAACATGTCTAAGATTCTTATAAATTTGCTTCTTAAGGCTTCTAACTTCATAAAATAATCAGTAAGTTAGTGATTACTGAATCGTGTGTCAAACCATCCATATTCAAAGCATGTGACCCTAAAAGTGAAATAGGGGTTGATTTTAGCTTTGTTATTGAGTTTGGTAAATTCATATTTTGTGGACCAGATCAGAAACACTGACAGAAATCGGATTGTTTGGGGCACTTGTTATTACATCTCCAGGTCTGAATTACCACTCTCTCAGTTTCTTAATTCTCCAGCTTTTCCTTTTCGCAGTAGGGGTGGGGAGGATGCCAGTCTAGAACTGATGGTGCTTCACCCTCAGAAGGTTTCTTGAATCCGGGGGGGGGGGGGGGGGGGGAAGAGACCTAACACTGTTCACGTACAGTTGAATATCCAGAGCATGTGTCACAGCTGAGAAGCTATTGGTTTCTTTTCACAGTCCTGAATGTTTTAGTGTCTTTTTTTTTGTCACATGATCTGTGTGTGCCAGTTGAGCTAATCATTCTGTTTATACAGATACAGGCGCTGGCACCAACCGGCTGCCACTCAGTCCTTTGCACTTGGCACACTGCACTGTACGTTCAAAAAACGCAGAGCTGCCAAGGAGGGAGACTTTGGGGCCGGTCCTGGATCTCTGCCAACCTCTTCCTGGTGCATTATGGGATCTGCAGCACTGGTTTCAATGGATAGAGTCACGGACTACAACCAATCTCCCTGAATGTATAAATAGACTTCTTATACCATGCGCTCCAACAAGATCCCGCAGATCAAGCACTCAGCTTCTGTTATCCATTCCCTCTTTACGACTTATTAACACAATGCGTTCAGCAAGCGTTTCAGTAAAGGCACCCTTACTTTGGAATTCCACACCGATCTATTTAAGGGAAGAAACATCTCTAGACCGTTTTAAATCAAAATTAAAGGCTTTTCTATTTAAGGAGGCCTTTGATTTAAAACCGTCCTATTAAGGATGCCTTGAAATTAATTCTCTCAGTCTTATTTTCAGGCCCTTCCTCACGTGCTATCCCTGTATGTCTTCTGTCCTATTTCTGATGTAGTTCTTGGCCCATTCCCTTTGTACCAGTATGTCTGCTTGACTTTGTTTGTTTTCTCTATGCTTGTTGGACATATTTTATGTATCACCCATTTTTAAAAATGTACTCCGCTTAGAAGTCTGATTAAGCGGATTAACAATTTTTTTATTAACTTGGGAACTACACTGCTTTGGGATATATGTTTAAAACCAGGACTGGACAAAAAAAAAAAGTCCCTCCTGGAATGGGTAACTTGGCAGCTCTGGAAGCAGTGAACAGCTCTGAAAGACTACTTCAAAACAAAGTCAGTGGCTACCAAACAGTGGGGTCAGGACCCCAAATGGAGTTGCATCATTGGTGAATGGGGGGTCACAGAAGCCGGGCTGCTCCCCCATCCCCCTCCCTCTGGACCTTCACTCTGACCTATGTGCCCAGCAGTGGTGATCAGCATGAGGCCTCCTCCAGTGTGGGCATTCTGTTGACCTGGAAACTCACACAGATTAATGGAGTCTTGTGAATACTCACTGGCATCAGAGTAGAGAGTTGCACGGGGACAGAAATCCCACCCATCCCCGCCGGTCCCCTCCAGGATCCTCTCCGTCCCCACCCATCCCCGTCAGGATGCTCTCCGTCCCCACCCATCCCCGCAAGGAATTACCTCCATCCCTGCCTGCCCCCATATAAAGCAGCAATTACTTCTGACAAGATCATCAATTCCACAGTTTCTTTTGTGTTTACGCTGCTGTTTTCCTTGTGGAATCTCTTTGGTGGAACCCTTTTTTTTGTTTTCTGTTCAGGTAGTTAACTTATAACCCCCCTCTTTTACTAAGGCTGATGTGTCCATTATATTATATGGACGAACCCTGCTTCCAAAGCCTTCCATCCCCGTGGGAGTCCCGTTGGCTAGAGGGGGGTCCCTGTGGGAGTCCTGTGGGTTAGGGGGGATTCCCGCGGGACCCGCAATCCCCATTCCCGTGCAGACCTCTACATCAGAGATGCCAAGCAACCCTTTTCCAGGCTAGAGATTTTGGAACTGCCCTGGATTTCAGATCAACCTTTGGGAAGAAGAACCCAAATCGTAGTTACCAGGTGCTAGGCTTCACCTTAGGGGGGTAAGCGCCCCCCAAAAGATCTAGTTGTCATCATAGACAATACACCGAAATCTACTCAATGTTCGGTGGCAGCCCAAAAAGCAAACAGGATGCTAGAAATTATTAGAACAGGGATGGTAAATAAGACTAAGGCCTCCTTTTACGAAACTGGAATAGCAATTTCAGCATACACTATGGGCTCCTTTGACTAAGGTGCGTTTTTAGCGCATGCAGGATTTTAGCGCATGTTAAAACCCACGCTATGCGGCTAGAACTAACGCCAGCTCAATGCTGGCATTAAGGTCTAGCGTGCACTACAACTGCTATAGCAGCTTAATAAAAGAAGCCCTATAACTTAGAATGTTGTTCCAATGTCAGCATCTTAATAGGCAGCATGGTGAGGGGCCTAGGAGCCTCTGGGACAGATCGGAAAAATATTGAGTACCTGACTACTGTTCCATGTGTTGTAAACCGCTTTGGGTGAATCTCTTCACGAAAAAGGCAGTTAATAAATCCCAAGCAATAAAGTAGAGGTGGAACATGTGGAGGGCCACGTTCACTATGACATCCAAATCTGAGTTTGGACATTTTGTGGAAGACGCACAAAAATTCAGTAGCAAACATGGCCAGTTTTCAAAATTGAAAAATGTCTGCCTTGGTTTTTGGAAAATGGCAGTTTCTCAGATGTGCGTTTAAACTTTTGAACCATTAAAAAAAAAAAAAAAAAAAAATTCAAAAGAAAAAGGCGCAAAACAAGCGATTGGGATGTAGGAGGGGGCCAGTATTTGAAGTAGACTGGCCACACAGAGCAGTGGGGTACTGCAGTGAGCTTCACATAAAGGCCCAGGTATACATCTCACCATAATCCCTTATGGTGAGCCCTCCAAAACCCACCAAATAACCTACGGGACCCAACTGTTCACCACACCAATAACCCTTATGTCTGCAGATAACTCCTATTTGATGTTACTGTATGGTTTTGGTGAGCTCACCCCTTCCGCCACAAGTGTAGTAGTTAAGAGTGGGATGTGGGCCTGGGTCCCCCTGCTCTGCAGTCCACTGCACTGACCACCAGGCTACTTCAGAGACGTGCTTACTTCTCTACTAGGACTGGCCATAGCCTCTGAAACTGTCATGCAAACAGGTATGTACTGGTTCATTTATATCGGGGGGGGGGGAGGGGTTAGGGTTAGGGGTGAGTGACCACTATGGGTTAGGGTTAGGGAATGACCACTATTGGAGTATGGGAGGTCATGCTTATATCCCTCCAGGAATGTACTGGCTCATTTATATCTTTGGAGGGGGGGTTAGGGTTAGGGGTGAGTGACCACAATGGGCTAGGGTTAGGGAGTGACCACTATGGGTTAGGGTTTGGGAATGACCACTATGGGTTAGGGTTAGGGAATGACCACTATTGGAGTATGGGAGGTCATGCCTATATCCCTCCAGGAATGTACTGGCTCATTTATATCTTCGGAGGGGGGGTTAGGGTTAGGGGTAAGTGACCACTATGGGTTAGGGTTAGGGAGTGACCACTATGGGAATATGAGAGGTCATGCCTATATCCCTCCAGGAATATACTGGTTCATTTATATCTTCGGGGGGTGTTAGGGTTAGGGGTGAGTGACCACTATGGGCTAGGGTTAGGGAGTGACCACTATGGGTTAGCGTTTGGGAATGACCACTATGGGTTAGGGTTAGGGAATGACCACTATTTGAATATGGGAGGTCATGCCTATATCCCTCCAGGAATGTACTGGTTCATTTATATCTTCGGAGGGAGGGGGGTTGGGGTTAGGTTTAGGGGGGAGTGACCACTATGGGTTAGGGTTAGGGAGTGACCACTATGGGTTAGGGTTAGGGAATGACCACTATGGTTTAGGGTTAGGGAGTGACCACTATGGGAGTATGGGAGGTCATGCCTATATCCCTCCAGGAATGTACTGGTTCATTTATATCTTCGGAGGGGGGGGGGGGTTGAGGTTAGGGGTGAGTGACCTCTATGGGTTAGGGTTAGGGAGTGACCACTATGGGTTAGGGTTAAGGAACGACCATTATGGGAGTATGGGAGGTCATGCCTATATCCCTCCAGGAATGTACTGGTTCATTTATATCTTCAGGGGGGGGGGGGTAGGGGTAGGGGTAGGGGTGAGTGACCACTATGGGTTAGGGTGTAAACACTATGGGTTAGGGATAGGGAGTGACCACTATGAGTTATATATCCCTCCAGTGGTCATCTGATAAGCTTGGGTACCTTTATGACACTTATTCATTATTAAAACAGGTCTAGTCCCAAATGTCCAAACTGCACTGGACATATTATTAAATTGTCAATTATGGCAGAAAAACGTCCAGGTCATAAGCCTGCCCTAGTCCTGCCCACACCATGCCCCTTTGAGATTTAGATGAACTGCAGACGAACAGCATAGATACCCATCTAGAAAGCGGGTTTCGAAAATAGCGAATTGGAAATGTCCATCTGCCCTTTTGTGCCACCTTTTGGACATCTTTCTTTTTTGGAAAATGAGCCCCATGAGATAGCGTGACAGGAGTGGAGTGTGGGTGCCTCATTGCAGTGAATTCTTGCCTGTGGAGAGAACGGGAAGAATTTCTGTGCCATGCGGGGAAGTAGAGTTTAAACGTCTGAGGGAAGAGTAGGATTCCCAGGTCTGATCTCAGTAATTCTCTGGAAGTTCAGTGGACCTCATACGCATTTCTGTTTGGAAAATGAGAGAAGGCTGTACAGTGGAAACTGTGGACTATGCAAATTTTTGTTCCCTGAGCTCATCTTAAAAGCTCTTCCTGTTCTGATTTGGCTTCTCGGGTACAGTTTGTCTGGTTTGGAACAAAATTGGCGCTGTAAAATAAATAAATTACAGTGGCACCTTGGTTTACAAGCATAATTCGTTCCAGAAGCATGCTTGTAATCCAAAGCACTCGTATATCAAAGCAAATTTCCCCATAGGAAATAATGGAAACTCGGACGAAATGTTCTCATTAACTGGTCAAATGAATTACATTTTAGTGCAGGCCTTTAATACAACCGTAGATATGAAATAAATATTAAATGAGGACAAAAAGAAAGATGAAAAAAGAAAAAGAAACGGGGAGTGAGTTGAAATCAGCCATTAAGGTAGCTTGGCCATCACAACAGGACACAACCTTTGCAAGCAGGAGAAGGCACCGTTGCCCAGCTCCAGGAGTAACCGAAAACAGCAGGGTCAGAAGGGAGAGATGCCAGGGCATGGGGAGAGAGAAGAGAATGAGACTGAGATGCCAGACCATAGGGAAGGAAGGAAAGGAGATGCTAGAGCATGGAGGGAGACGTTGAGATGGAAGGAGAAGAGAGGAGAGAGATCACAGGGCATGGGGGCAGGGGAACAGACCATAGGGTCAGTTGGGGTGGGAAGGAAAGGAGAAGAGAGAGATGCCAGAGCATGGGGGAGGGAATGGAGACAGAAAGACAAAAATGGAAGAGATAGAGAAAGAGGGTGGACGCAGGATGGAATGGAGAGTGAAGAGAAGATGAGAAAAGCAGAAACCAGAGATGACAAAAGGTAGAAAAAAAAGGGTTTTTCTTGCTTTAGAATAATGTAATATTGTAGCTGTATTGATAAACATTTATAAATAGAAAATGGAAATAAGGTAATCTTTTTATTGGACTAATTTTAATACATTTGTTTACTAACTTTTAGAGACCAAAATCCCCTTCCTCAGGCAGTGGCGTACCAAGGGGAGAGTGTGTGTGTTTGGGGGGGGGGGAGGTCACCAGCAGCATCAGTCAGTTGAAGACGCTGCCATCGGCGGCCAGGAAGCTTTCCCTCTGCAATGTTCTGCCTTTTTGGGGACAGGAGGCTGAAGCAGAGAGGGAAAGCTTCTGGGGCCACCAAAAGCGACGTATTCTACTGACTGACGCTGCCGGCAGCCCGAAGTCTGCAGGTAAGCAAGAAAAGAAAAAGGTAGAAGAATCTTCATGAAATCCGATATTTTATTTCTCAAGATTGAGGCTGGCAATTGAGTAAAGCTTATGGAACAGAAAGCAAGGCTAGCTGCCTGTTTCTTTTTTTGACAGTTCGTTTCATTTCATGGTTATTACTAAAAATATTTTTTATTGTGGGGGGGGGGGGGTAAAAAAATGATCCACCCCAGGTGTCACATACCTTAGGTATGATAAGATAGACACTTTCAAAAAGAGTATGGTAATGTCCAATAAAATAAACTATTAACTACTAGATTCCACAGTTAATATTTCTTTATATCTTTTTTCATTATTTTATAGATATATATCTAAAATTATTACGGTGATGTGCTCAGACCATTAACCCAATAAATAGATGGCCCGAAGATTTTGAACGAATCTGGTCTCAGCTAGCCAGTATCAGTGTCCCTCCCCGACGAAGCGGACGAAACTCGAGTCGGGGGGACGGGAATCGATGAGGATAAAAACAATTATCTTTGGATTTTAATCTTCACTATATTTGTTAGAACACAGTCACCATTGAGATTTAACAAGACCAAGTTCAACAACAAAAACCTCTCCATTAAGATAAGTACAAATATAACAGTTGAATAGGTTTAAGATCATTTAGGGAGGGTCGGGGACAGGTGGTTGCAATGATGGTCCCCTTGTTAAACTCATGGTAGTGACTTCACTATTAATGGTCTGAGCACATCACCGTAATAATTTTAGATATATATCTATAAAATAATGAAAAAAGATATAAAGAAATATTAACTGTGGAATCTAGTAGTTAATAATTGAGAGTTGTTCACAGAATATCACTGTGTATCTTCCTATTATTATTCAATAAAATAAACTAAACAGGAAACAGCATTTTTCACTCAAAAATGAAGGAAAAAGCCTCAGAAAGGGCCCTCCCACCTCACCAAAACGGCTTAAAGACGCTGAGACGTCCGTTTCAAATAGTGTTTTAGAGTCTGATCGGTCGGGATAGACCCTGAGGCAGCATGAAAGTGTGAAACGCTGGCCACCGTTGATGTACCGATCAGCAAGATAAGTGGAACTATTTCCTCTATCCTCATTGTTTATTGGCATTGCACAGCACAGCATAAGGCACGAACATGTGATGAAGGTTTTTTGCCAGTGAGGTGACCGCTCGACCGCCTCTTTAAGCCGTTTTGGTGATGTGGGAGGGCCCTTTCTGAGGCTTTTTCCTTCATTTTTGAGTGAACTGGTCTATGCTGTTTCCTGGTTATTTTATTTTATTGCAAAAGCAACAAAACCAGAGAAAACAAGGGGTCCAACCTTGTCTGCAGTGAAAAACCAACCAGAAGCAAACAAACCAAAACTGCAGGCGTGTACACGATGCAGGCAAATTTTATTGTGACAAAAAAATTATATCTAAAAACCTTTTTACCAAGCAAGGGACCCAACACGGTCCGTGCTTCGGACAACCTTCATCAGGGGTCCTATTAGGTACAAATATAATACAAAATACAATATTAAAATTATTATGTGATGTAAACTATTAAATAAAATATACTATTTATAAAAGCATAGTGATCTTGTTTGTACATAAAGCAAGTGTATGGAAAGAAGGAAAGACTGCATGCAGTGAAAATAAACTGCATGCATAACATACATAAATGAACAAATCGAAGCATAGTGGATAACAGCAAGAAACAATAAAAGAAACGTGAAATAGGTAATAAAATAGCCAAAGTTTTCAAAACATCTGGGTTTTTCCTGGACATAGCCTAGGTATGCCACTGGTAGAGGGGCCTTCTGGGGGTGGGAACACCTAGTTAAATGGTTTGAGAAAACAAGGAAGGGCAATTTTTAAATGAATTTGCCCATGTTAACTAAGCAGTTCCCCAGGTAAATTCTCCAGACTGGCATTTGGCGTTTGCTCAGGAGACAAATATATGACCTGAAAGAGGGCAGGTCAGAGCAGGTAATGAGCATTTTGAAATCTCCATCTGCCCTTTGCACTTGCTCTATACTCCTGTGTAGCTCCACTCTTCCAGGTCCATTTAAAAAAAAAAAAAAAAATTTAAACGCTAACATTCATCTGTTCCACTGACGGAAGAGTCTGGAAAGTTGATAAAAGCGACTCAAGTTGAAGGCCGACCTGTTCTCGTTTTTCTGCAGGTTTCCTTTGACGTATCTGTCCAGGCGAGTAGCTGCCCTGCTTCGGACACCAAACACACTTTCATTCTCAAGCCCGTAGGGTTCCGCGACACCCTGGAGGTGACGGTCGCCTACAACTGCAGCTGTGGCTGCGCAGCCGAAGTGGAGCCGAACAGCGCCAAGTGCGGCAGCAACGGCACCTACGCCTGCGGCCTCTGCAAGTGTGACGCGGGCTACTTAGGAGCAAAGTGCGAATGCCGGGAAGGAGACAATGCGAACACGTATCAGAGCATGTGCCGGGAAGCGGAGGAGAAACCCCTCTGCAGCAGCCGAGGGGAGTGCAGCTGTAACCAGTGCGTCTGCTATGAGAGTGATTTTGGCAAGATCAGCGGCCCCTTCTGCGAGTGTGACGACTTCTCCTGCCCCAGGTACAAGGGCGTCCTCTGCTCAGGTGCGTTCAGGGTTTATGTCCTTTGTCAGCCTCAGGCGCTCTATGTTTGGCCAAACTGCTTAATGATACAATTTCAGACAGTGGCGTAGCAGGGATGAGCGGCGCCGCTCTTCCCCACCCCCCCTGCCACGCACACCCCTTCCCTCCCTCCATCCCCCTGGTACCTTTTTATCTTCAGCATGAGCAGCCAAGAGGCTTCGGCGCTCTCTGACATCACTTCCTAGGTGCGGGTCCCGGACGTGACGTCAGAGAGCGCTGAAGCTGCTCGCGCTGAAGATAAAAAGGTACGGGGGTGCGCGGCAGGGGGGCGGAGAGCAGGAGGGGTGCGAGCGCCCCCGGGAAGACTGCGCCCGGGGTGGACCGCACCCACCTTACTACGCCATTGGTTTCAGATGAGCCAGGTTGCTCTTTTTCAACCCATTCTGTTATGTCTTGCGGAATCTGAATCACTTCCTCTGTGCTCCATTGTAGACCTGGAAATATCTAATTGTAATAATTGAATGATGTCGATAGTTTATATGGGATACCAGGGGCTCATTTTCAAAAGAGAGAACTGTCCAAAAAGTGGCCTAAAGGGGCAGATGGATGTTTTTCTTCCTATACCCTTCTAATTCGATCTTTTATAGACGGATTTCTAGGCCGTTCACCCTCACTTCATCTAAATCTCAAGGGGCATGTTAGAGGCATGGGGTGGGTAGGACTAGAGCAGGCTTAAGACATGGACATTTTTCTGCCCTAATCAAACATTTAGGAATACACTTCTCCCTCCGTATCCACGGGGGTTAGGGGCAGAGCCGGCCCGCGAATATTAAAAAACCGCAAATAATATTCAGGCCGGTTCTGCCCCTAACCCCCGCTTCCCCCCGGCTATTTTAAGCCCTTTAAGCCCCCCCCTTAAGCCTTACCTCTTGGTCTAGCGGATCTTCCCACGCTCCTGCCCCGTGTAGATCGCTCATAGGAAATGACTGCCTTGAGCTCCTGTCGTAGCCTCGAGTGAGCAATCTGCACAGGGCAGGAGCATGGGAAGATCGCTCCTGCCCCGAAAACCCGCTAGACCACCAGGTAAGGCTTAAGGGGGGGGCTTACAGGGCTTAAAATAGCCCCAAAATTAAATTTTTTGTTTGTTTGTTTTAAAATCGCGAATAACCGAATCCGTGGATGCTGAAACTGTGGATTCGGAGGGGGAAGTGTGTATCCTAGGCACAATTTGGATGTTGGGGTCTAAAAAGGTGCATCCAGGAATTATTGTTTCACTTTTTTTTTTTTTTTTTTAACGTTGTCAGTGTTATCGTGGAACACAAGTCTCCTTTTTGGTCTTGTGTTGGCTTCTAATCTTCAATCCATCAGTCACTTTGACGCTAGGACTCTCTCCGAAAGTCCTGCGACTTATCTCGACTGCTGACCCTATTGAAGAAGGTTTTCAGAGCAATAAGTTTCAACTTTCAAGTTTATTGTAGTTTTGATTTAAACGCAATATCAAGTATTTTCAATGCGTATAACAATAATAAAAAATTGGGGGGAACAAAGAAAATCATTAAGACAATAAACATACAAGCCTATCCATAGTTAATTAAAGATACATAAGGAATATAAGGAAAAACTACATTTGTTTTAAAAGAAAAAAAAAAACCCCCCGAAAATAAAAAACATTTAGGAAAGGAACAACATCGGGAAGGGGATTAAAAAATATTTTAATAAAATTTGGTTTGGAAAAAAATGTTTAAAAAAAAAAAAAAAGGCTTAATCTAGAAGTAAATAGGAAAATCAAAAAAGATTATCTGATCTAAGATTCCTATGTATCTTTATAAAGATAGCTTTTTAGTTTGCTTTAAAATTTTTCTAAAGAGGTTTCAGCGCGCAGAAAAATTGGAAGATTATTCCAAAGCTGGGGTCCCAAGATAGTGAAAGTTGTAGTTCTTCTAGTGCCAATTATTTTCACACCATCCCAAGATTTAAGAATATAAGAACATAAGAAGTTGCCCCCGCTGAGTCAGACCAGAAGTCCATCTTGCTCAGCGGTCCGCTCCCGCGGCGGCCCATCAGGCCTAGTGCCTGAACAGTGGTCCCTGATTAATTTTGTAACTTACCTCTAACCCCATCCCTATAATCTACCTCTACTCTTATCTGTACCCCTCAATCCCTTTGTCTTCCAAATACCTATCCAAAGCTTGGTCTTATTCTTTAAACCAGTAGCCTCACAACCCCCAGACCCCACTCCGGCCCATCTTTCTATAAAATTGCTGCGTGAAATGGCGTGGGAGCCGCGTTAGTCCACTTTTTAAAAGATTATATATAGAAATAAAACTAAACAAGAGGAATAAAGGTGATATCTTTTCATGCGGCTGTCCCCCCCTTTACAAAAGCGTAGTGCGGTTTTCAGCACCGGCCGCGGATGTAATGGCTCCGACGCTCATAGGGATTTAATGGGTGTCGGAGCGATTGCCGCGCAGTAGCCATTCCCGCACCTTTGTAAAAGAAGGCCTAAGTTAGTCCAAGAAAACAGTATCACATTTATTCCTTTTGTTTCATTTTAGTTTTATTTATTTCTATATATTATCTTAATGTGGAGGAAAAGTCCATAGTCTGTTATTGAGAAAGACATGGGGGAAGCCACTGCTTGCTTTGGATCGGTAGCATGGAATGTTGCTACTCTTTGGGTTCTAGAATCTTGTTACTCTCTGGGATTCCGGAATCTTGCTGTTCTTTGAGATTCTGTATGGAATGTTGCTATTCTTTGGGGTTCTAGAATCTTGTTACTCTCTGGGATTCCGGAATCTTGCTGTTCTTTGAGATTCTGTATGGAATGTTGCTACTCTTTGGGGTTCTAGAATCTTGTTACTCTCTGGGATTCCGGAATCTTGCTGTTCTTTGAGATTCTATATGGAATGTTGCTACTCTTTAGGGTTCTAGAATCTTGTTACTCTCTGGGATTCCGGAATCTTGCTGTTCTTTGAGATTCTGTATGGAATGTTGCTACTCTTTGGGGTTCTAGAATCTTGTTACTCTCTGGGATTCCGGAATCTTGCTATTCGTTGAGATTATGTATGGAATGTTGCTACTCTTTGGGATTCTAGAATCTTGTTACTCTCTGGGATTCCGGAATCTTGCTGTTCTTTGAGATTCTGTATGGAATGTTGCTACTCCTTGGGTTTTGGCCAGGTACTAGGGATCTAGATTGGCCACCATGAGAATGGGCTACTGGACTTGATGGACCATTGGTCTGACCCAGTAAGGCTATTCTTATGTTCTTACCACACCATTTCATTCAGCATTTGTATGGAAAAACGGGCTGGAAAGTTGCAAAGAGCCTTCAACCACAGCTGTTTGGGGGTAGGGGGAGGGCTAGGCAGTAAAAATAGAAGAAAACTCCCAATCTAGTCCCGCTTTTCCTGTGATGGTCCTTTGGTTGAGAGGCAGTTTTATAGTCGTTCTTGATGATGGGCTGTTAATGGGGAATTACAGGGGCATATATAAAGCTTTGGATTCCCTGCTTCTTAGTTGTTTAGAAATGTATTCAAACTACATGGACTTTTACCTAGTTATTTTCTTTGAATTTGTTATTAGAAAGCGCCCTACATGGGATTCGCGGATCTTTGACTTTCCATCTATTAAGGGATGTGTTTACAAACGATTCTTTGGCCGAATTCCATCTTCTCAGGCCGGTATATGGGATAAACATCTTGGTAATTTTATATTAAGTTCCAAAACCTATCTGGCACTTAGAAAATTGTTAAAAACATACTAGTGTGGTAAATTTTTTAACTAATGGATTGTAATTCACTGTGAATGTCTAGTATCTTTACTGTGTAAATTGCGCAGAACTGAGAGGTAGCCGACCCATATTAGGGAAGAAACAATACTTAACAGGTTCAAAGGAACACTCAAATGTTGGCTTTAGAAGGACGCATTTGAAACTTGAAACCTTTTGAGGCGACCCCTTTCTTAAAGGAAATTTAAATGGAAATAATTACCTCCCCCTTTGTTCTAACTAGAGGATGACACAGGGAAAAAATCTGACCCCGTCACTGCCCCTTCACTGGACCACGGTCCCCTTCATCGCCCCCGTCCCTGCCGTCCCCTTCACTGCCCTGTCCCCTTTACCGCCCCGTCTCCGCCCGTCCCCGCAGCATCCACCCTTCCCTCTCACCACTTCACCGCCCTTCAGTGGCCCGAGAATCTCCCTCCCCTCCCCCTTACCTTTGTGGCACGTTAGTAAAGAAACCCAACACGGGGCCAACACGGTTTTGGAGCTTTGGAAAAAGTTAACATAAGCGTTGCCTAAGTCATTTCCGAATATCGATTACAAGCAACGGAGCTGGTTTGGCGCAGGATGTTTGAGCTAAGTACCTTACACAATATATGAAGAATTTTGTGTATGAATCGTTACAATTTTGAATGAACTGAATGAACTTTATTTTTTGCTATGAATTGAACAGCAATTTAAAATGAACTGTGGGTTTATTTCAGCTGAAGTAACTTCATTTTTAAATACTTTTTAACATTTCAGCATTTTTTCCTGCTTTTTCTATGAACTTCTAGCTTTTTTAGTCTTTCAAGCACTATAGCACTTTCAAGTTTGATGAGTTTAAATGAAATGTAGGATTGTTTAGTTTAAAATAAGGAGTTAAGATATACTTGAAACATAATGAAAGAAATTGAAATGTAAGAAGATAATTAAATTGACACTCTAATAGAGGTTGGTCTTGAAAGCAGTGTTCCCGCTAAGCTGCGCTGGGGTGCGCTGGCGCACAAAATATTACCTCGCAGCGCACATGTTTCTCGTCACAGCGCACACAGTGTAGAGCACAGTTCTTCAACCGCCGGTCCGCAAACAAAATCTTGCCGGTCCGCGAAGGATTCGGTCCCCGCCGCAACGAAAGGCCGGCGTCAGCTGACTTGCAACTTCCTGTTGCAGTCGCTGTGCCGGGACTCCTGCCTTCGCCGGGACTCCTGCCTTCGCCGGGACTCCTGCCTTCCACCGCGTTTGCCTCCTGCCTTGTCTCCGCACCTCCAGACCAGCAGCGGCAACTGTGTATGCTTTTAACTTCGGCACAGAGCTGCCCCTAATCAATAGTTTAGCGCGGTTTCATAAGGCAGCCTCGGGGCCTTTGCTAGGCCGGCCCACATCGCATCATCGAAGCGGGCCGGCTATCAAAGGCCCCGAGGCTGCCTCATGAAACCGCGCTAAACTATTGATTAGGGGCAGCTCTGTGCCGAAGTTAAAAGCATACAGAGCTGCCGCTGCTGGTCTGAACTCTTGGGCCGCTGAAGGAGGGCAAAAAGCAGCTGTCCTGGAGGTTTCCCTTCCTCTCGCCTTTACAGGTTCCTTTTTTCCACCTTTTTTTTTTTTCCTTCAAACGGCAACGGGCCCCAGCATCGACATCAATCAAGTAAGTTCCACTGTCAATCAAGCGGTTCTGCTCGGCCAAAGCTTCCCCTGTGACATGAGCCACCCTCAGGGGAAAGAAAGTGACCCACAAAGGTGAGGGGAAGGGGGGCAGATGATGGAAGTTGGGGGGGGGGGGGAGAGAGAGAGAGAGAGAGAGAAGGGGCAGATGATGGAATGGAGGAGATGAGAGAGAGAGAGAAGGGGACAGATGATGGAAGTGAGAAGAAGGGAGAGAGAGCAGAAGGCAGATGGATGTCAGTTGAGAAGGGAGAGCAGATGCTGAATGGAAGTGGGGAAAGAACACATACTGGATGGAAGGAGGAGATAAATAAAGGGGGAAGAAAATAGTAAGATAATGGAGGGGTGAGGGAAAGGGGTGACAAGCTGTGTGTAGACACAGTGAAAAGAGGGAAACGGGACTAAATAGTAAGAAAGAATTTAATTTAGATGGAGGCAGAAAATAGAGAAGGAAGACCAGAGAAGAAAAGGGAAGAGAGAGCAGAGAATGATCAGATCTGAGTGGAGGAAATGAGAAGAGAGATATGCTAAAAACCACAGGGGGGAGGGAAGGATAGAGATGCCAGACCATGAGGGGAACAGAAGGAAGATGATGGATGCTAGACCAAATTGGGGGGTGGGGGGGGGGCAGGAGGAGAGATGGCAGGGAAAGACAGACAGTGAATGGAAGGGGCAGATGCTGGACTGAAGAGACAGAGAAGGTTATCATGCTGCTGTACCGGGCCATGGTACGCCCTCACCTGGAGTACTGCGTCCAGCACTGGTACTTTAAGAAGGACACGGTACTACTCGAAAGGATCCAGAGAAGAGCAACTAAAATGGTTAAGGGGCTGGAGGAGTTGCCGTACAGCGAAAGATTAGAGAAACTGGGCCTCTTCTCCCTTGAGCAGAGGAGATTGAGAGGGGACATGATAGAAACATTCAAGGTACTGAAGGGAATAGACTTAGTAGCTAAGGCAGGGAGAACGAGAGGGCACTCTCTAAAGTTGAAAGGGGATAGATTCCATACAAACGTAAGGAAGTTCTGTGGTAGAAAGCAACATATTTATTTGGCTCATAACTTGCTGGCGCCCGATATTTTTAGCTCACAGTGAAAAAAGTTTGCTCACAACACCCGCCCGCTTAGAGGGAACACTGGGACTCTTGAGTCTCAAAAAAAATGATATGCTGATTCTTTAATTAAATTTTTAAATTTTAAATTAAAGTAAATTTAATTTAATTTAAGTAATTTAAAATAGATTATAAGTTATATGTTGATTCTCTACTAAATTAATTAATATTAGATTAAAAGTTATTAATTAATTAATTAATTAATTAATTAAAGTAATAAAATAAATATTTTGGGAGGAAGGTGGGGAATTAGCCTGTGATGTCATAAGGAGGCAAGAGAGTAATTCATTCTTCTCTTGAATAGTTCCAGTTGGAAAGATCTACTCCTAAGTCTGAGGCATTTCCCCGTAATAATTAATTAATAATTGTAATATTCTAAATAACTAGATTTAAGGTTTACAGTAAATTTTAACAAATTATTTTGGAATCGGTGTCTCGCTTTTTTGAGTTTTGTGAATGGTTTTTGTTATTTGTTTATTTTATTAATATAGTACCATCATGAAAAAAATAAGACATCCCCATAAATAAGCCCTAGTGCGTTTTTTGGACCCAAAATTAATATGAGACACTGTCTTATTTTCGGGAAAACATCGTAGTTGTGCCTGAACAGAAATCTCTGGAGTCGATTTGTGAGGACTTAAAACGCGTAAATTTGGACAGTTTGCCTCCCCGGGTCCGTAGCCATGTCTTGAATAGACTGCAGTTGTATTCCATCCCGCCTGTCTGATCTGGGGGGAGGAGGGGGGTTGGGGGGGGGGGTTCTGGGCAGGGTTTGCTTTTTTGGGGGGGGATTGGGGGGTCGGGATACTTTGTAACCTGAGAGGACATCAGAGTCCAGTCCTCTTGGGGGAAGGGAGCTTTGTTTTCAATATTTGAAATACTTTTTGTCCCGCTGTTTACTTTTGTTATGGTTGTTGCTTAATAAAAACAGGTTTCACTTAAGACGTTACTTTTGATACTCACATTTATGCTGTTCTAATTTATGTTCTTTTAGTTTGTATTTCTGCAACGTGTACACATTTTTTCAGACCGATTCCCATGCCCTTGAGCCAGGCTTCCGATTGGAGGCCAAAACACAGACTCTGTCAGGTCTCCGAAGGCAAAGGACTCTGCATCCATGTATTAATCCATGTATTTAATTTTGGCTTCCGAGTTTCTGTGAATAAAATCTGTTGGTTCCAAGGCTGAGGTGTTCAGTCCCGATCCCTGCTTGTTTTCTCCCTCTGCCTGAAACTGATGCCAGCCTACTCCCCTCTGACGCAGACCTCCTGTACCTCTGTGGGGCAGACTGGCATCACTTTCAAAGAAACATAAGAATTGCCGCTGCTGGGTCAGACCAGTGGTCCATCTTGCCCAGCGGTCCTTAGGTCAAAGTCCAGTGCCCCAACTGAGTCTAGCCTTACCTGCGTACGTACTAGTTCAGCAGGAACTTGTCTAACTTTGTCTTGAATCCCTGGAGGGTGTTGTCACCTATAACAGCGTTCCAGTTTTTCACCACTCTCTGGGTGAAGAAGAACTTCCTTACGTTTGTACGGAATCTAACCCCTTTTAACTTTAGCGAGTTCCCTCTCGTTCTTCCTACCTTGGAGAGGGTGAACAATCTGTTTTTATCTACTAAGTCTATTCTCTTCATTATCTTGAATGTTTCGATCATGTCCCCTCTTTTCAAGGACACATACGGTTACTGGGAAGGCAGATGCGGGCAGGGCTTGAGCTGGGGGAGGTAATTGGAGGTGGCAGTGGGGACAGTAGCAAGGCTTTCCAATTGGGTTCAGCAGTTGGCAGAAACTGGAATTTATACTGGCCATTTTTCTATCCTGTTTTTATGAGAGATCAGTGCCCTGTTTTTTTAACCGACTAGAGTGCTTTAAGATATCAGATATTAGACTCCCTCTGCAGCTCTGAAATTAGAAATCAGTGGCATACGCAGGGCTGGAAAAATATTTTGAAATGTTAAGCTTTGGCCACAGTGAGGTTTTTTTGTTGTTTTTTTTTAAGAGAGAGGATTTTTATTTTATGCTTTTGTTTCTTTTGGCTTTGGATTTTTTTTCATCATGGAAGGGAGAAGCTGGAACATTTTTCTTCTGTTTTTACTTTCCCTTTTTCTCCCCTGTACCTCCCGACGTCCCGTAGACCTTGGCCCTCCCTTTCTGCTCCCGCCTCTCCCCCCCCCCATCTCCTCTAAGGACTTTCTCAGGCATGGTGCTTGAAGCTGGCTGCCAAATTCCAACTGCTTTGGTTAAAATGTCTGTGAGAATTCCATCCGCACAACCGCTCACGTGCAATCATAATTATGTCTTTTAACATACACGCAAATACACACACTCTGATTACTTCTCAGAGTAAAGTGCCAATTTAACTAAACAGCCTTAGGCTAAAATGAAATCTCATTCTATAATGTAGCATTATGACAATTTAGTGTGTTATTACAACATGGTTTAGGTTTGTTTTATTTTTCAGGGGGGGGGGAGTGAGCTAGGAAGCTGGAAACCCAACTAGCCTAGAAATTCTGCCTCTTCTTAAGCATTTGTCGATCTCATTCAGTGCTGTTGTTGGAAAATTGTTATCCTTTTATTTGCCTCCACTATTTCTTGTTAAAGAACTGTAATGGCACAGCACTGCCCTAATGTGGCCATAAAAATATAGCTCTGCAAACAGAAACTGGTAAACTTTCCTTTAGATCTACCTATATTATTGTTCTTTATTAGGGGCAGTAGAATTATAGCATCCACTCCCAGGTGTGGAGTAGGGTTATCATATATGTAAAGACAAAAAAAGAGGACACATGACCATACCCACAATCCTGCCCACACTCCACCAATTTCAGTGGTCCCCTTTCCCATCCTCTGTATCCTTTTATTGCTTCTCTCTCTCCTTCGAACCCCCCCCCCCCCCCCGTCTCCTGTGGGTGCTTTCTTTCTTTCTTTCTTCTCTTTTCAACTTCCCCCCTCCCACAATGAGTGACCCTCTTCTTCCAACCTCCTCTCCTGCTTTTTCTGTCTCTCCCCTCCCATCCAGCAGTACCCTACTCCATGCTCTTTTCTCCAGCACTCTCCATTCCATAATGCTTCTCCAGCCTTCCCTCACTCCATTCTGTTTCTCCAGCCCCTCCCTCCATGCTGTTTCTCCAGCCCTCCCTTCATGCTTTTCTCTAGCCCCACTCCATGCGGTTTCTCTAGCCCCCTCCCTACCTGCTATTTCTCCAGTGCTCCCTCCCTCCCTGCCGTTTCTCCATCCCACCCTCCATGCTGTTTCTCCATCCCCCTCCATCCCTCCCCCATGCTGTTTTTCTAGCCCCCTCCTTCCATGCTGTTTCTCCATCCCTCTCCGTCTCTCCTTCCATGCTGTTTCTCCAGCCCCCTCCATGCTGTTTTTGCAGGCCCCCTCCAAGCTGTTTCTCCAGCCCTTCCTCCCTCCATGCTATTTACCAGCCCCCTCGCCTCCCTTCCCACCTCCGCCACTGCTTCACCTCATAATCTCTCTAGTTCTCGACTCCCCCACCTACCTCCCGGAAACTGTAATTGAATCAGGCAGCCAGCAGCAGCAATAAGGTAAACCTACTACCGCCGGCCCTCCCCAGTGACTGGGAACAGGAAGTTGTTGCAGAGAGGTGGCTTCTGGGGCAGGCTGGCAATAGCAGGCTCACTTGTTGCTGCTGCCAGCTGCCCGAGGATTCAATTACAGCGGCTGGGCCCGGAGAGGAGCTAGATGGAGTTAGGAGATGCCTGGAGCTTCTCTATTTTCAAAGGGCAGATTCTAGAAATGGCACATGACTCAGCAAGTGCCTAGGGAAACAGTACCTACCGCATGGCAATCAAAGTTAGGTGCTATTTGTAGCATCGCGCCTAGCGGCGCTTAAATCAATTTAAGCACTGGTAGGCGTGAAGAACTTTGCCACCAGTATATTAAGCCAGGGTTTTCTTGGCCTAAAATCCACTCCTAATCATGCCTACTTGCTGGTAGGTGCTAATAGGCACCTCGAGTTAGGCGCCTACCGGCTAATTAATTTTTTAATCATTTTTTAATTGGCTTTTAATGGCACTTTCAATTATCTGCACCAGTTAAGCCAATAAAAAAAATGAATTTAGGCGCCTAGATTGGGTAGGTGCCCTGATCGAGCCACCTATCTTTAAGCATCATTTATAGCAAACCTTTCAGCACCGTGGTACACTAAACCCGGTGCCGCGGCCGGAAGGCACCTGGAAGTGCCCAGAACTTCGATGCGATGATCATCACGTCAACGTCTCCACATGCGCGGAGGCTCTCCAGCCGCATTCCTGAACCTGTCACCACCGGTAGGGGGATCCTGGAGGAGGAAGAGAGATGCTGGCGAGGAGGAGAGTCATCGGCACCAGCTGACTGCCTGCAGGATGTGGCTCTTGCCGTGAGAGGCTCATTCTGTAAGCAGTCAGCTGGCGCCGGCGCCTCTTCTCCTCGCCAGCATCTCGCGGCACACCTGGAATCTGCCGCGGTACACTGATTTATAGAATCGGGGCCAAAGTGTATGTTAACTCAATCTGCCAAGCAGCAGAGGTCAATGCCAAGGAGTGAGGATAACACATCTGGGGCACATTCTGATTGATGATACCCCAGATCCAGGGCTGTTCCTAGGGCAGGTGAATCAGGTCATCAGTTTTGTCCTAGACGTTTTGGGCCAAATGCTTCTGCATTACATCGATAGGTTCTCTTTCCTCTCCCTGAGAGGGGACATGATCGAAACATTCAAAATACGGAAGGGAATAGACTTAGCAGATAAAGACAGGTTGTTCACCCTCTCCAAGGTATGGAGAACGAGAGGGCACTCGCTAAAGTTGAAAGGGGATAGATTCCGTACGAACGTAAGGAAGTTTTTCTTCACCCAGAGAGTGGTAGAAAGCTGGAACGCTCTTCCGGAGGCTTTTATAGGGGAAAACACCCTCCAGGGATTCAAATAGGGGAAACACCCTCCAGGGATTCAAGACAAAGTTAGACAAGTTCCTGCTGAACCAGAACGTACGCAGGTAGGGCTAGTCTCAGTTAGGGTGCTGGTCTTTAACCAGGGGGCCGCCACGTGAGCGGACTGCTGGGCATGATGGACCAATGGTCTGACCCAGCAGCAGCAATCCCTCCCTTTCTGATGTCATGCTTTCCACCCTCTCTGTCTCACAGTGGCAGGAGGAGTCGGGGAGCAGCTCTTCTTGGCCCTGATGCACAAAAGGTTTCCTTGCCAGTTAGGGTGGTTAAAACCAGTTTTATTTGCAAGGAAACTCTCCTGCCAGTGTTGGAAAGGGTTCTTCTTGGCTGCTACCGATCGATTGTCATAGCAGCCACCGATAATTCTATGCCACGCATTACAAGGAGCTCATTAGTATTATAATGAGCACTCCATGTAATGCACAGCAAAACAACATGTTGTTTAGTGAGCAAACTTTAATGTCGAAAGCGCGCAGGACACTGGCGCCCCGACAGTCCCACCCCGACATTTGCGCTCAGGACAAATGCACGCCGCCAGTTTCGCCAGTGTGAGGCCTTCTCGTTTGCACTATAAGGGGGGTGGGGTTCCCCCACTACAGTTACAACTCCTCGCGCTCCCATTGGGGAGGGAAGCCCCCCCAGTACACTGAAAACTCCCGTTCTCTTTCCCGTTTTTGCTTTTCAGGAGTTTTCAGAGTAGTTCCACACCCCACCCACCCCAGCGGGAGTGGGAAGAATTGTAACTGTAGTGGGACATTCCTACCCCCACACCCCCCCCCCTCATAACGCAAATGGGAAGGCCTCAAACTGGCGGAACTGGCAGCATGCATTTGGTCGCGCAAATGTCAAGGCGGGATTGTCGGCGTGCCAATATCCTGCGCGCTTTTGACGAGTCACCATCTTTAACGGTAGCCTCTGAGCTGTTGTAGCCTTACTTTCCTGAGAGAGTGCGGCGCAGTGGTTAAAGCTACAGCCTCAGCACCCTGGGGTTGTGGGTTCAAACCCACGCTGCACCTTGTGACCCTGTTCAAGTCACTTAATCCCCCCATTGCCCCAGGTACACAAGCTAGATTGTGAGCCCACCGGGACAGACAGGGAAAAATCCTTGAGTACCTGAATACATTCATGTAAACCATTCTGAGCTCTCCTAGGAGAGCAGTATAGAAAATTGAATAAATAAAATGATCTACTAATATACGTGAGGAAGTGAGAAAGCGAAGACAGGACCTGTATAATGCAAGATGGCTGCGAGCCCTGTAAGCAGAGCAAAAGAGAAGAGTAAACAGAGGAATCTAAGTTCAGGAAAAAGCCTATATAAGATAATTCACTACTTCTCGATCATGATTTGTGAACAAATCTCAAACCCTTTCTGATTACAAATCTCGGTTCATAGAGACTCAGAAATAAGAAGACTGCAGCCTTTTTGAGGTTTAACAGTGTTTTTTGTAAGTCAACGTTTATTTAAATTTTAGATTCAAATATACATTGCAAAAAAAAAAATGTAATAAGAATAACAGCAAAATTAAAAATAAATAAATACATACATTTGTTTATATACACCCCCCCTCTCCTTTTATAAAACTGTGATTTATTTATTTATTTATTTATTTATTTAGATTTATATCCCGTTCTCCCAGTAGCTCATAGCGGTTTTTAGCGCCGGCCAGCTCGCTGAATGCTCCGTGCAGCTCTAACGCCCATAGAGTTCCTATGAGCAGCGTGGAGCATTCAGAACGCCAGCCAGTGCTAAAAAATACTATCACGGTTTTGTAAAAGGGGGAGGGGTATTTAGGCCCTCTTTTACGAAGCCACTGTAGAGGTTTCTACTGTGACCCAGGGCACTAAACCTCTACCGCAGCTTAGTACAATGTGGGGGTTATTTATTTTAGGCAGCATGACGGTAAGGCAACAACAGGTGACAAGTAACAACCAGCTTCAGGAAAAAAGAAAAAGATTAAGAGAAAGATACACCGCTCTAGGGCAGCGTTTCAGGAAATATTTAGAGCGGCAGTGAGCTCTAGTCGGCAAATACAATTCATATCTATGTCAGGCACACACTTTCTCAACATGCACAATGGCCAACTCTGCTAAAATCTTTCCAAAAGGAGAGGATATGCCTCAACACCAGCACAATTAGTCGGACAAAATTGGAGCTCTCTGCCCTGCCGAGGCAGCTCAGGGTGCCCGATTTCAAAGAAAACTATTGCAAAAGAAAGGGGCTCCTCAGTTTTAAAAACGTTCAAAATAGCAGCCCACACCTGGCTCCAGAACAGCTGCAAGCAAAGGCAATCAAAAAACATATGACGAAAAGAACCAAGCCCGACACGGCACGGACCACTAGACTTACCAGCCCATACCCACTACAGCTGCACTGGAGTTCAACGCGCCCTGTGTCATTAGAAAACTGACATTTGCCAGAGGTTGTGGTAAGAGTGGATAGCGTAGCTGGTTTTAAGAAAGGTTTGGACAAGTTCCAGGAGGAAAAGTCCATAGTCTGTTATTGAGAAAGACATGGGGGAAGCCACTGCTTGTCCTGGATCAGTAGCATGGAATGTTGCTACTGTTTAGGGTTCTAGAATCTTGTTACTCTCTGGGATTCCGGAATCTTGCTATTCTTTGAGATTCTGTATGGAATGTTAATCTTCTTTGGGGGTTCTAGAATCTTGTTACTCTCTGGGATTCCGGAATCTTGCAATTCTTTGAGATTCTGTATGGAATGTTGGTACTCCTTGGGTTTCTGCCAGGTACTAGGGATCTGGATTTGCCACCGTGAGAACGGGCTACTGGGCTTGATGAACCATTGCTCTGACCCACTAAGGCTATTCTTATGTTCTTATGACTGTTTCACAGAGGCTAAACACGAAACTGCCAATAACTGAGCCCAAAAGCCAACCCACTGAGCTGCTGCAAGCTCATCCCCCAAATCACAGACCCACTGCTGCTGAAGTCCCCAGACTCTGGTGGCCTCCAGACCCTTCAGAATCTTACAAAAACAGTGCTCCTTTTGGGTGAGAAAACTGCATTCTCTTTTGGATGATGGTTCCACAGTGACAGCCCTGGGAATTTTTCCTCCTGCTACGTCTCTTTCTTCTCCGTGGTTCAAAATGTTTGTGTTTGTGCATCAGGCCCTCTGGCAGCATGCCATTGTAAAGTGTATCCTCTGGGGTCCAGAAGAGTCTGTAGAGGTCAGGCTCATCCATTTTACGATCGTCACCGCTGACCTGCAGGTCTGCAGTTTGTCAGTGGCTGCGGTTGTCCTTGTAAAGGGATCGTGGAATTACCCTGAGGAATGCAGGTCCTTTTGAAGCCGAGACATTCAAGGATTGTGGAGTACAATAGGCATCTCGAAACGCTTCAGTCAGTTGTGCGAAGTTAGTTTACACATTTAATTGGGCTCTCACCCTTATTTTAATGGTGTCTTGAAAAGCCATATTCTTCAGTCATGGCACATGGGCTTGTGCCACTGGGACGGGCGTGCACCTGAGAAGCTGAAAGCTGTGCCCTCGGTAGTTTCACTACCAGCAGGGCCTCCCAAGGTAGATAGGTTTCATTGGAGGGGTCAGACTAACCATGTACATAAGAGAAGCTCACACTTGAATTTTGTTTCTCCACCGGTTAGAGCAGTGGTTCTTAACCTTGTTGGAGGTACTGAACCCCACCAGTTTCATATGCGTGTTCACCGAACCCTTCTTTATTCCCTTAGTTTTGCCGGAGCTAGACTAGAATTACTCAACTTGGCATTGCAAATCATGCAATTAGGACGCTGACTCCCATCACGTTCCGTTATACATGTGAATCCATATTGTACATATTCGTCCGACCACTTTCGTATTTTGCTCGACATAGTTAGTAAGGGATTAAAATATTAACATAGGTATCACACGACGTACCATCACAACAGTTACAATTCGACTACTGTGCGCATCAAATCCCCTGCAGCACAGATAGGCCAAGCGATGTTGCGCGATCACCTGCAGCCAATTATGGACAAGCGGGGCGTATCATCACGAATCATAAGCGCTTCGGCCACGTTCAATCATCTTATCAGTTAAATCACAAATTTTGATCAGGAATTGATTGATGTATATAAGGCGTTAGTTACAGATTGATAGATCAAGAAACCGAGTACACGATCAGTCTTGATCAAAATCACTGAATAACTGATAGATGATTGAACGTGACCGAAGCGCTATATGAGTCGGAGGTGTGTTTTGACCTCCGCCGAACCCGCGAGACTGACTCACCGAACCCCTGGGGTTCGGTCGAACCCAGGTTAAGAACCACTGGGTTAGAGGATGTAAATTTAAAAGACATCAGCAAAACCTTTTCTCACATCAGGCAGCATTATGGAGTAAAGATCTGGAACAATTACTTATGCTTGCTAATACTTATGGGGAATTAAGGAGACACCTAAAAACATATCTGTTCCTGAAGTACTTAGATAGCTGATTTGTCCAATCTTTCCCACAATAACTGATCCCTGTTGGTCACTAGTTTTCAACTTTGTTAGTTTTACTTAATTTGTAGCATTTTTAATCATTGTAAACCATATAGAACTTCACGGTCCTGCGGTATATAAACTGTTATTATATGTGGGCGGCAGCAGGTGGACAATGTTGGAGGCGGAGGATCGCATTTGATGCAACAATGGTAACAGCTGGTTGCAGTACATGAAAGAAGGACACGGTACTACTCGAAAGGGTCCAGAGAAGAGCGACTAAGATGGTTAAGGGGCTGGAAGGGTTGCCGTACAGCGAAAGATTAGAGAAACTTGGCCTCTTCTCCCTCGAACAGAGGAGATTGAGAGGGGACATGATTGAAACATTCAAGGTGCTGAAGGGAATAGACTTGGTGGAAAAGGACAGGTTGTTCAACCTCACCAAGGTAGGGAGAACGAGAGGGCACTCTCTAAAGTTGAAAGGGGATGGATTCCGTACAAACGTAAGGAAGTTCTTCTTCACCCAGAGAGTGGTAGAAAACTGGAATGCTCTTCCGGAGTCTGTCATAGGGGAAAACACCCTCCAGGGATTCAAGACAAAGTAGATAAAGACAGGTTGTTCACCCTCTCCAAGGAAGGGAGAACGATAGGGCACTCTCTAAAATTGAAAAAAGGGGATAGATTCCGTACGAACGTAAGGAAGTTCTTCTTCACCGAGAGTGGTAGAAAACTGGAACGCTCTTCCGGAGTCTGTCATAGGGGAAAACACCCTCCAGGGATTCAAGACAAAGTAGATAAAGACAGGTTGTTCACCCTCTCCAAGGAAGGGAGAACGATAGGGCACTCTCTAAAATTGAAAGGGGATAGATTCCGTACGAACGTAAGGAAGTTCTTCTTCACCGAGAGTGGTAGAAAACTGGAACGCTCTTCCGGAGTCTGTCATAGGGGAAAACACCCTCCAGGGATTCAAGACAAAGTAGATAAAGACAGGTTGTTCACCCTCTCCAAGGAAGGGAGAACGATAGGGCACTCTCTAAAATTGAAAGGGGATAGATTCCGTACGAACGTAAGGAAGTTCTTCTTCACCGAGAGTGGTAGAAAACTGGAACGCTCTTCCGGAGTCTGTCATAGGGGAAAACACCCTCCAGGGATTCAAGACAAAGTAGATAAAGACAGGTTGTTCACCCTCTCCAAGGAAGGGAGAACGATAGGGCACTCTCTAAAATTGAAAGGGGATAGATTCCGTACGAACGTAAGGAAGTTCTTCTTCACCGAGAGTGGTAGAAAACTGGAACGCTCTTCCGGAGTCTGTCATAGGGGAAAACACCCTCCAGGGATTCAAGACAAAGTAGATAAAGACAGGTTGTTCACCCTCTCCAAGGAAGGGAGAACGATAGGGCACTCTCTAAAATTGAAAGGGGATAGATTCCGTACGAACGTAAGGAAGTTCTTCTTCACCGAGAGTGGTAGAAAACTGGAACGCTCTTCTGGAGTCTGTCATAGGGGAAAACACCCTCCAGGGATTCAAGACAAAGTTAAACAAGTTCCTGCTGAACCGGAACGTACGCAGGTAGGGCTAGTCTCAGGGCGCTGGTCTTTGACCAGAGGGCCGCTGCGTGAGCGGACTGCTGGGCATGATGGACCACTGGTCTGACCTAGCAGCGACAATTCTTATGTTCTTATACTGCGCTGAAAGAAGGCCTGGCAATCTATTTCTGTATTCTGCCATGAAAACTTGATGGAGAGAGATCATCAAGTTGCTAGGACTGGAACACGCGCCAATGGCGCCTAACAAAGCCATATTGATCGATTAAAAAAAACGAAGGAATTGGGTTTTGACACCATTTCGTGGCGCTATTTGTTGTGTGAATTAGTGAAATTTGGGTTTGAGGGAGCAGAGATGGAGAATGTGTTGTTGTATGCTTCCCTTAAAACTGGGATGGTGGTAAGTGGATGTCTTTCGTCCCCGGGGCTGCTTGCTCTTCATACTGAGCTATCGGACAGGAGATTGGGGGATATGTGGGAGTCCAGATAAGGGAGCCCTAAATAAATCAGCTGGGACATGATAAATGAATGATAATGGCAGATCCACCCACCTAATACGTGCCTTCTCGGTGCACCCCTCAACAGGGGGACCCACGCTTAAGCTGCACAGCTCCTTTAGATTCTGAGCCTAAATACTTTAGAAATCATTGTGCCCACTGCGGAGAGAAAGGGCCCTCCCAGAGCTCTCCATTAATGTCAGAAACTAACAGTTTTCCCTGTTACTCCAAACTCCTTAATTCCTCAAATTACTGCAAGGTATCTGATACCGTGGGCAAGAAGGCAGATAGATTACGAACCACAAGCAGAAGACTTTCAGCAAACAGAGCAGGATAAATAAATAAGGGGTTGGGAGGAGCTGCCGTACAGCGAATCTCGGAGAGAGCGAGACCAGAAGGCTTTGAGCATGCGCAAATGCTCAAAGCCCAGTCCAGCCCGGCGCGGGGAAGAGGGAGGATCTTCGGGCACTGGCACTGGCACGTCCTGTGCATGGATGCTGGTGCCGGTGCCCAATCAGGTAAGCGACCGATGTCTTTGCGGTGCTGGGGGGGGGGGGGATGTAGGATCGTGGGGGAGGGGGGGTGACGCGAGCGGGGGGGAGGATGCCGGTTCGCAGGCCAGAAGAGAGAGTAAGCGGGAGTGGCGGGAGGAGGTTATAGCAGCATGCACGGTATACGCGTGTGCGTGCTATATAAAAATTTTTTTACACAAATGGTTTGGACCCGCGCGCTATACACGTATGCGCGTTATAAGCATGAAAATACGGTAAACTGAGAGCTCTTCGGTGATGTGGATATTGAGGGCTGGGTGGGACGAAATGCTGCTGCTGGATGACCCATTGCGCTTCACCTCACAGCGTGCAACATTGAACTGAAAGTGTACTGACAGATTGATTCTTTGTACAAATTTAAGCCTAATTGGTAGGATCTGGCTTCTATTAACTCCCGCTTGAGGTTAGTGGTGTCTAGAGTATATAATTTCTTGGTTGCTGTAGTTTGTTTAGCATCCGTGCTGGGGTAGATTAAAGGCCTGATTCGCTAAAGCTTGTTTGCCCTTCTGTTCCTCCGGGAAGTAAGCTTGAGGAATTGGGGGGTCCTTAACGTTTTATCAGCAGCTCATTGTTTCTTATGAGACTGAATGAAAATGACAGCCATAGCCAGGACTGGTGCAAGGTTTCCGGTTGCTTGGTCAGCTTGATAAAGTAGGGTTTCACTCCGTGCTTGATGGTGACAAATATGCACCCCCCCCCTTTGCTAACGCCTCCCATCAGACTACCAGCGCTGCTATCATCTATGCACAGCACAGGTTGCACCAGTTCCCAGCCCCTTGTTCCAGATGACCCGGAAGCCTGTGAGAGCGGGCAAAAAAAATTCCAGATAAAAATCAAAAGAATTGGGTGTATTCCAGTTCAGCGGATCATTATTGCCCCCCCTCGGCTCCAAAGCAGAACAAAGACTCAGCATTCCCGCAGGGAGATGCCTCCGAACGAGTATGGCGTACAAAAGATCCTACAACCATTTCCTGGTGTCAGGTCAAAAGCGCGCCGGGACAAAGGCGCGCCCAGACAATTGAGCGCAGCGCGGAGCCGCTCAAAATTACTGTTTTTAGGCCTCCGGACGGGGAGGCGTGGGGGGGAACCCCCCCACTTTACTTAATAGACATCGCGCCGCGTTGTGGGGGCGTTGTGGGGGGTTTGGGGGTTTTAACCCCCCACATTTTACTGAAAACTTCACTTTTTCCCTGTTTTTAGGGAAAAAGTTAAGTTTACTGTAAAATGTGGAGGGTTACAAACCCCCCATAATGCCGGCGCGATGTCTATTAAGTAAAGCGGGGGTTCCCCAACAAAACCCCCCGTCGGAGCCCCTAAAAACTGTAATTTTCTTCGGCACGCGCCTCTGTCTTGCGCTCAGTTGTCGGCGCGCGCCTTTGTCTTTCGCGTCGTTGTCTAGGAACCCTATTTCCTACCTCAGCAATGGAACCGACTACCCACACAGATCAGGTCGCTAGACTCACTAATGACCTTCCTCAGAGCAGTAAAGACCTTCCTCTTCCGCCAATCAGGCCTTTGCTATGACCAGTCTGGTCTCTAGAATGAGCTCTGTTATTGTCTACTGTAACTAATCTAATCTAATCTAAATCTTGGGTTTATATACCGCATCATCTCCGCAGATGGAGCTCGACACGGTTTACATGGTTAGGGAAGGAACGGAACTCCAGTGGAATTATATAAGTATGAGAGAAGAGAGGTTGGTGTGAGAGTGCCAGGAGCGGGACGGGGTTACGTTCTGGAGAAGAGCCAGGTCTTCAGATGCTTACGGAATGGTAGAAGGGGGCTCAAATTGCGGAGAGGGGAAGGGAGACTGTTCCAGAGCTGAGTGATTCTGAAAGGGAGGGAAGAGCCAAGTTTACCAACAAGGGAGATGCCTTTTAAGGAGGGGTAGGATAGTTTTAATTTTTGAGTGGATCTAGTGGAGGTTGGATTTGAGGAATTCCAGGATAGAGGGATAAAAGGAGGAAGGATACCGTGGAGGATCTTGAAGGAATTTATGAGTATAGTGAGAGAAGAGATGGCCTGTGTGGGTATTTTCTCAAATAGATAGGATGGGAATGGATCCAAGGTGCAGTTACAGGATTTCAGTTTCAGGCAGAGTTTGAGGACCTATTTGTTGTCATGACTAGTCTGTTTTCAAACGATTGTGAATGTCTACTTGTAACCCGTTCTGAGCTTCTGGGAGAACGGGATAGAAATTGAAATAAATAAATGATCAAGGAAGTGTTTTGTGTGTACGAGGGGCCATTGAAAAGTTCTCAGCCCGACCAAGAACTTGTAAGTTTCATGGCTCCACATCATTCCCTTTTTGGTCGGGCTGAGAACTTTTCAGCGGTCCCTCATATAGGAGATTGATTTGCATGCACCGCCTCCATTGTATGTGGATATCCCGAAAGCCTGACTGGCAAGGGGGTACTCTAGGATTGACCTGGGAAACACTGTGCCAAATGGTAGTGTCTCGATTTGTATTCATAATAATAGTGAATAATTTAACTTGCTTTGAAGTACATTATCATGTTAGTGAACTTAGGGGTCCTTTGATTAAGGCATGCTAACTGATTTAGTGCGTGCTAAGGTGCCCATAGAATATAATGGATGCCTTAGCATTTAGCAC
Source organism: Geotrypetes seraphini (assembly GCF_902459505.1). Classification (NCBI taxonomy): domain Eukaryota; kingdom Metazoa; phylum Chordata; class Amphibia; order Gymnophiona; family Dermophiidae; genus Geotrypetes; species Geotrypetes seraphini. Next base: position 246,110,670 of record NC_047088.1, read on the forward strand.
GCCTTAATAAAAGCACTTCTTAGTCCAGGGATCTCAAAGTCCCTCCTTGTGGGCCGCAATTCAGTCAGATTTTCCAGGTACTTTAGTTAGATTGTGAGCCTTCGGGACAGTAAGGGAATTTCTAAGTACCTTTTCTTACTTATAATTTTAATGTATATTTTCTGTAAACCGCTTAGAACCTAACGGATTAGCGGTATATAAGAAATAAATTACATTACATTACATTGAAAGCAGAGCATGCACATAGATCTCATGTATATTCATTAGGGAAATCCTGAAAACCCGACTGGATTGCGGCCCTCAAGGAGGGACTTTGACACCCCTGCTTTAGCCCTTTGTTTGTATCTGAGGCAGCATGCCGTGAAGTGACTTGCCTAACGTATTTCAGCAGAAGAGGTGAGATTTGAACCCTGGTTTTGGCTGGCTCTTAACACACTGCTCTAACCACTAGACTGCTCCCATTTTCTGTGAAGTAAATTTGTATTTATTTTATTTTTAAAAATTTCTATCCCGCTTCGATACTAAGCAGGTCACAATATCCGATTGCACAAATTAATAAAAACAACAAATACATAAGAGTTCCAATTCTGCAAATCCAACAGAACAAATTTGGTATATATTTTCTGAAAGCTTGGATCAAATGCCATGGTTCCTCTCCATAGAGTGCGTGACATGTGACTTCACTCAAATTCAGAAATCTAATAAATGTTAGACACCTAGCGCCTGTCTGAGAGAGAGCAGCGTTAGCCAGGCAGATTCTCCAAGGGCTGTGCTTGGGATCTTGGTTCTCTGCATTGAGCTTAAGGAGCAGCTTCTTGAGCTGGGCTTAGGCACAGCTAAAGTCTCAAACAAAATAACAATCGGGTTTATACCACACAACTCATGTCATTTAGGGAAAGACCTCAGATTGCCTGCACCAAGGAAGAATAGACATTCCCAAATGGCTTATGCAGGAACGGGTTCTCTTTCATCGGTCTTAAAACCTCTCACAATACTGATCAGATCTTTGGCATTAGATGGCGCCATTTTTTTGAGATGTGAGAATAGTTAAGCTGAACATGTTTCTCCCCCGAGGAAGCCAAGAACATTGGTGAAACGGGTCCCGTCGGGCTACAGCATTACCTGACACACACTAAGATAAGTGCTTTACATTTTTTCATTGCTGGTCTTGCCAAAGATTTGATCAGTATTGTGAGAGGTTTTAAGACCGATGAAAGAGAACCCGTTCCTGCATAAGCCATTTGGGAATGTCTATTCTTCATTGGCGCAGGCAGTCTGAGGTCTTTCCCCCTTTATTCACTCTAAATGACATGAGTTATGTGGTATAAACCTGATTGTTATTTTGTTTGCAACATTTGAGGGGTATTTTTTGCTATTACCGTGTTTCTCCGAAAATAAGCCCTAGCATGATTTTTGGGGTAAGTCTTAATATAAACCCAACCCCCTGAAAATAAGCTCTTGTTGCCAGCAGCAGCAGTGCTCCCCCCCTCCCGCCGTGAAGGAGCCTGTCTAGCTTGCTGCCGGTTTGTTATAAGGTACATTTCTTTCTGTCTCGCAGTCGAAGGGAGAGATGGGTTTGCAGGGGGGAGGGTGGGCTGCGGCAGGGGGAGGATAGAAAAATGCTACCCGGAGGGGATGGGAGGGAGGGATACAAGCTGCAAGGGTTCTGCTGCACAAGGGATGGGAGGGAGGGATAGAAAGATACTGCACAAGGGGATGGGTGAGAGGGGAGGAAAGATGCTGCACATGTGGGAAGAGAAAGGAAATAGGAAGAACTGGGTTGGAGGAGAGGAAGGGAGAGATGACCATTGTACATGAAAAAATAAGACATCCCGAAAATAAGACCTAGTGCCTTTTTTGGGCCCAAAATTAGTATAAGACAGTGTCTTATTTTCAGTGAAACACGGTAGTGTTACAGCTAAAGTCTTGCCAGCAAATGTTTTCTTTCCCTAACTGGGCTGTTACATGCCGTTTCTGATGCGTTCTGGCAGCAGACGCAGCCACAGTGGCTCCATGAGATACGATACACTTAGCAGACTTTGCATTTCTCTGATGAGATCAATTTCGGACCTTAACCGCTGAGCTATCTTTTTAATCAAGCACTTAATTATGACTCGTGTCACCCGAGGCACTACGGTAGCACTATTTAGGGAGAGAGAAAAATGACGGTCACCGTTAGGTTAAGTCCACAGCATCCAGCTGTTTTTCTTGGCAGCATTTGCACATCAAATACTGGGATCTGTTTTGTGACAAACCAGCTACTGTATTATTGAAAAACAAGAGACATGTGTAAGCTCTGTGGTACCGTGTGGAATGCTCGTGCAATGAATTATAAATTTATTCTGAGAAACCCAATGGAAAATCTTAAAAAATGTTCTTCATTTGGTTATGACTTAATATGTATTTTTTAGATTGTACTTGTTTCCTCATCCAGTAGATTCAGTAAATCATAGAAAGGGAGGGGGGAGGGGAATTTTCCCTATAAAGAGCATTTCGAAGATGTCACAGGGATGAAAATTCAGAAGACGCATGAGAAAATGCTTCTTTACTGAGAGGATAGGAATGTCCTCCAGAATTCAAGGGAAAAACATAGCAGACAGTGTGCGTACAGGGTGGGTTGGAAGATTGCACTATTGCAGACAACCCACTCTTTACTCTGTTGAATGCAGAGAAAGGGGAGAAGTGACAAGACAAGGGGCAGATATAGGAAGCCTTTCCTCTCTTCCTCTTTACGAAAGGTTTGGACCATTTCCTGGAGGAAAAGTCCATAGTCTGCTATTGAGACAGACACGGGTGAAGCCACTGCTTGCCCTGGATCGGTAGCATGGAATGTTGCTACTCCTTGGGATTCTAGAATCTTGTTACTCTCTGGGATTCCGGAATCTTGCTATTCTTTGAGATTCTGTATGGAATGTTGCTACTCTTTGGGTCTTAGCCAGGTACTAGGGACCTGGATTGGCCACCATGAGAATGGGCTATTGGGCTTGATGGACCATTGGTCTGACCCACTAAGGCTATTCTTATGTTCTTATCTTCTTCCTCCTCTGAGAAGACAATAATAATAATAATAACTTTAACAGGGTAGGCAATCCATAAACTCCAGTATGGCATTGCTAGGTTGCTTTCATTCTTACTTTTGTCTACTCTTTGGCAGCGGCATACCTGGCAAGGTGGGAACCAAGGGCAGAGCACCCCCTACTGGCCGTAGCACTCCCTCCTCCAGGCAGTGGCAAGAAGCGTGGATTGGTTACAGGTTTGCAGGCTGCCTGTGCATAGTCATCGGCTCTGCTGGCCCCCCACCCCAGAGCAGGAAGTTGACATCAGAAGGGGTGGGAGGGCCAGCGGACCACAGACCCATGACCGCTCCAGCACCCCCCGAGCTCCCTGCATCTGGGGCAGATCCCCCCTGCCCCACCCTTGGTACGCCACTGTAAGGGAAGGGATACTTTATTGATCGTGTGATTTGTTAGGATTATAAACCATAGAGGAGACTGGCACAGGGTCATTTTTTTCTTTCAGGTGCCGTGTGCTTACAGTGCCATTTGCTTTCATCCGCTTAGGTCATGGAGAATGCGTTTGTGGGGAGTGCAAATGCCACGCTGGTTTTATCGGGGACAATTGTAACTGCTCGACAGAAACAGACAGGTGCATCTCCGGTGACGGGCAGATGTGCAGCGGCAAGGGCAGCTGTGTTTGTGGGAGTTGTCAGTGCACTCACCCAGGAGCCTTTGGAGAGACGTGCGAGAAGTGCCCCACGTGTCCAGACGCCTGTACTTCTAAAAGGTAGGCATGATCAGGTCCAAGCAAAGCAACAGAAGAACCAGTGTTCCACCAACAAAACTGAGAAATGAAGCGCAAAGTGGAGCACAAGTTTCCGGATGTCCAGGAAATATTATTTATTTCTTGGACTATTTGAATTGACTCAACATCTGGGTTTTCTTTGAGGTCTTTTTCCTCTGTTAGAAGTACAGTGGAACCTTGGTTTGCGAGTAACGCGGTTTGCGAGTGTTTTGCAAGACGAGCAAAACACTCGGCAAACTTTTGTCTCGCAAACCGAGCACTGCCCCGATCAACGAGCGCTTACAGCTGCAGGAGGCGCCGCTTCAGGGGGATTCCTCTTCCGTCCGCCGGCCAGCCTTCCACGTCGGGTGCCTTCCACATGTTGGAGAGCCTACGCAGCCGAGTGCCGTCCCACCTGCACGTTGCGTATGATCACGCACAACGTCAATCATCGACGTGCGTGTCATACGCACCGTGCAGGTGGGACGGCACTAAGCTGCCCCCCGAAGCGGCACTGCGGGGTTCTTCAGCGGCTGACGGACGGAGGAGACGGCACCCGACAGGTACAGACCCCTGGGCCACCCCTCGTCACTTCCTCGGCACCTTTTGAGTTCTGGAACAAATCGTCTACGTTGCCACTATTTTCTATGGGGCACTTTGCTTTGATATACGAGTACTTTGGATTGCGAGCATGCTTCTGGAACTAGATGCACCTCTCCTTAAGAGTGGCATAGAGTGATACGGGTAAGGGTAAACTAGATGCACATCTCCTTAAGAGTGGCACAGAGTGATACGGGTAAGGGTAAATTAGATGCACATCTCCTTAAGAGTAGGATGGACTGTAAACCTCCCCACAATATCTTCTATATCACAATTGTTAAATAACAAAGTCTTCAGGCCCTCAGAGGTGCCACCAGATGCTCAATAATATTTCATAGCAACTGGCTTTATGCCCCCTATTGTCATCGGGTCTCTTTGGTTTTTTTATGCAATGCTAAATAATCCTATGTTTGTATTTTTTTGTTTTTTCAATTGAATGCTAAATAACCTTATGTTTGTATTTTTTTGTTTTTTCAATAATCCTATGTTTGTATTTTTTTGTTTTTTCAATTGAATGCTAAATAACCCTATGTTTGTATTTTTTTGTTTTTTCAATTGAAAAAACAAAAAAATACAAACATAGGATTATTTAGCATTGCATAAAAAAACCTTAAAAAACCAAAGAGACCCGATGACGATAGGGGGCATAAAGCCAGTTGCTATGAAATATTATTGAGCATCTGGTGGCACCTCTGAGGGCCTGAAGACTTTGTTATTTAACAATTGTGATATAGAAGATATTGTGGGGAGGTTTACTGTCCATCCTACCCCTAAAGTTGTTACAGCACGTATTCTTCTATAAATATTTTTGACTTATAAGCCCATCTCCTTAAGAGTGGCATAGAGCGATACGGGTAAGGGGTAAATTAGATGCACATCTCCTTAAGAGTGGCATAGAGCGATATGGGTAAGGGGTAAATTAGATGCACATCTCCTTAAGAGTTGCATAGAGCGATACGGGTAAGGGTTAAATTAGATGCACATCTCCTTAAGAGTGGCATAGAGCGATATGGGTAAGGGGTAAATTAGATGCACATCTCCTTAAGAGTGGCATAGAGCGATACGGGTAAGGGTTAAATTAGATGCACATCTCCTTAAGAGTGGCATAGAGCGATATGGGTAAGGGGTAAATTAGATGCACATCTCCTTAAGAGTTGCATAGAGTGATACGGGTAAGGGTTAAATTAGATGCACATCTCCTTAAGAGTGGCATAGAGCGATATGGGTAAGGGGTAAATTAGATGCACATCTCCTTAAGAGTGGCATAGAGCGATACGGGTAAGGGCAAATTAGATGCACATCTCCCTTGAGAAGCATATGGTGATATGGGGACTAAACCTAGGCCAGGGTACACCTGGCAGGGCCTCCGCGTGTGCGTATCACCCAGGGTCTGATCCGAAGATGGCAATTCTTATGTACCACTGTATAGTGCATTTTTTTAACTTTAATGCATACACAAATATAATAATAATAATAATAATAATAATAACTTTATTCTTATATACCGCCATACCCATCGAGTTCTAGGCGGTTTACAACAGTTAACAAATGATCTGCATTGACAAGCTTATTTACAACATGTTACAAGCAGAATTACAAATAAATTACCTGTAGATTTACAGTAGATTACAACAATTTTCAATTTACAATTTACAACAGTCTGCAATGAAGTTACCAACAATTTACCGTAGTCTGCAATGAAAGGAAGATGTATAACAGTTTAACTGAAATTGTGGATAGCCCTTGGTGGTTACAACAACTGCCTCTGCCCCCTGAGGTTGTGAGTTTAATTCCCACTGTAGCTCCTTGTGATTTTGGGCAAATCACTTAACCCATCATTGCTCCAGGGTACACAATAAGTACCTGTCTAAAATATGTAACCACACAGAAAAAGCAGTATATCAAGTCCCTTTCCCTCTAAAATAAAGTATGGGAAAAATGAATTAAAAATGTAATGACACAAACCACGTTTTGTTTCCATGCACATTCCCTACTGAGTTTTTCACTGATGAAAGGAATCCTGTTTTATGATGGTCTAATTGGCAGTTATCCAGATAGATCTTCAAGTATAGACCAAGGCTTAGCTTTGCAGCTTCCTCATATGATGAGTCTGAGGTCTGCAGTAGTGGGAATAACAGACAGATCGAGACAGGCCCTTCCATGGAATTTTAGTTTCTGAAGCACTTAAGTCCATTTGATGTGTTGTTCCAAGATGGAGCAAACAGTCTACTTAGCAGGATATGTATACATAGGAATTATGAATAATGGGTTGAATTTGGAGCTCATTCATTACTGTTTATTTAGCTATAATCAGGAACTTGGAATGTCTTTTAGTTTTAAAATAATTATTCATGTTTTAGAGTCTTACGTTTATGAACGGATCTTGGTAAAGAGCCACCCTCAAGTAAAGAACCTCAAGGGCCGGTCAGATGGCTTGGTGGCGGTGTTGTAAGTTACAAGTAGAAGGACCTGGGTTTCATTCCTGGGTCAGGCCTGGAGAGAGGGAGGAATTTCAGGCATTGCACAAGAGGAAAAGGTAGGGGTTACCAGACGTCTGGGAAAACCTAGACTTGTTCTCTTTTTAGAGGACTGTCCAGTTTCCCAGATGGACTTTCCAAGACCTGGCATTTGTCCAGGTTTTGAAAAGCTCCGAAGAGCTCCGGCCGCATCTAGAGGGCCTCTGAGCCTGTGTGGATGACGTCACACACATCTGCACATGTTCCAGGCCCTCCAGATGCGGCTGGAGCTTGTCCGAAAGAAGAGAGGAGGCTTTGTGGATGTGGGGCTCGAGGCTTAACTGGGCGGGGTTGAGGCAGAATGGAGCGGGGTCATGTATCCAGGATTTCCCTGAGAAAAAATATAGTAACCCTTGGAAAAGGAGAGAAGGTGCCAGAAGAGGGAAGTAGCAGAGAAACAGATATACAGAGGGATGTGAGATTAGGTGGAGAATGAATGGGGATGAGGGAGAGGGAGGGGGAGAGCTTCCCTCTCACAGCCAATACCTTCAATTATACACAATTCCCCCATTTTGTCTTCACCTGACCCCCCAATAATTGTTCATTTGTTTGTTTTTTTATCATTTATATTCCACACTAGTGTTTAAGTGGGGGGGGGGGTAGGGGGGATGACAACGATGAACTGCCTTACAGTAAGTGAGGGAGGGAATCGAAGCGCACATGCGCACTCCTGCCGGCCACAGACCTACGGATCACACAGGTAAGAGTGCGCGTGCGCGCTTAGCATTTTATTATAGTAGATGAGTGTCCCGCTATTGGTGAAGGATCTCTCCCCTCTTTACATTGGGAGCTAATATGGTAGACATGGCAAGCTTGATTTTTTTTTTTTTTTTCTTCACATTTTCTTTTACTGATTTCTTGCTTGCCTGTACTTTTTGATTGCTATTGTATAAATCTTCATAAATATAACATTTTTTGAAATGCTTTTGCTTGCCTTTGCTTACAGGGACTGCATCGAGTGCAGATTATTTAACTCAGGGAGACTGGCTGACAATCACACCTGCCAAAAGCTTTGTAAGGACGAAATCATTACTGTGGATGACCTCGGTAAGTCCGGCGTGTGGAAGGTCCTTGCTTGCAGAAGTAATAATAACAATGGTGTCAGGTCAAAAGCGCGCCGGGACAAAGGTGCGCGCAGACAATTGAGCGCAGCGTGGAGGTGCGTGCCGCAGAAAATTACAGTTTTTACGGCTCCGATGGGGGTGTGTGGGGGGGGGGAATCCCCCCACTTTACTTAATAGAGATCACGCTGCGTTGTGGGGGGTGTGGGGGGTTGTAACTCCCCCACATTTTACTGAAAACTTCACTTTTTCCCTGTTTTTAGGGAAAAAGTTAAGTTTACAGTAAAATGTGGAGGGTTACAACCCCCCAAACCCCCCACAACGCCGGTGCGATCTCTATTAAGTAAACTGGGGGGGCTCCCCAACAAAACCCCCCGTCGGAGCCCCTAAAAACTATAATTTTCTTCGGCACGCGCCTCCATCTTGCGCTCAGTTGTCGGCGCGCGCCTTTGTCTTTCGCGGGGTTGTCTATGAACCAATAACAATAATAGCTTTATTTATATCCCTCATACCTTTTCAGTTCAAGACGGTGTACAACAAGAGGTGCTGTAAGGACAGCGAGGTAACATCAGTTAGATTTGGGAAGGGGTAGATAGACAGTTTTGAGACAGGGCAAAATTAGGTAGGTGGGGGGAGGGAATGTGTGAGACTGAAGAGCCAAGTAAACTTGTCAAATAAGTGGGTTTTTAAAGATTTCCTGGATTGATGTGGCTCATTGCTTTGATGTAATGGCCTTCTCGAAAAGCTACAGTAATCAAGACAGATGTTAATCCAAAATTCACCAGATAATAATGGAAATACCCTGGTTGGATCTTCTAACACTCTCAAAACAAACATTTATTATCTGTACTAATTTACATTCTGAACTAAACTGTTCCTATTCTGTTTTCTCTCATTCCAAACTGTACTTAACCCCAGTAATGTCAGCCCTGAGGACCTCTGATGTTATCCTAAATTACGGGCTGGCATCCTACTTTAACCACGACGAAAGCAGTTGTTTGTAAAATGGAAGGGTGTTTGCAAGGGAAGGTGGTCAAAGTTTCAGAATGATTGCAGAATGTTAAGCTGTGCAGACTGATGAGCGTCGGGAGGGGGGAGGGGGGGCCATTCTCATTCTCTCCCAACCTCATCCATCCATCTTTCCCTCTCGTGAAATTCTTGCGATGCTCTTCATCTTCAGGGCAGTGACGTAATAAGGGGGATGCGGGGTGTGTGGGTGTGAATAACATGAAGAAAGACCAGGCGAAGCTTGAAGAATGGTCTGAAATTTGGCAGCTAAAGTGTAATGCTAAGAAATGTAAGGTTATGCATTTGGGCTGCAAAAACCCAATAAAACTCATAACAGGTCATAAAAAAATATGATCATGTCACACCACTAATCAAATCAGCTCACTGGCTTCTGATTTCACACCGTATTTTGAATACTGGTAATAGAATTTTATAGGTAATACATAAGAACATAAGCAATGCCTCTGCCGGGTCAGACCTGAGGTCCATCGTGCCCAGCAGTCCGCTCACGCGGCGGCCCAACAGGTCCAGGACCTGTGCAGTAATCCTCTATCTATACCCCTCTATCCCCTTTTCCAACAGGAAATTGTCCAATCCTTTCTTAAACCCCAGTACCGTACTCTATCTCTCTCTACTTTCTCTATGCCCTTCATGATCTTGTAGGTTTCTATTATGTCTCCTCTGAAAAGCGGAGACTCAGAGGAGACATGATAGAGACCTACAAGATCATGAAGGGCATAGAGAAAGTAGAGAGAGATAGATTCTTCAAATTTTCAAAACATAAAAGAACAAGAGGGCATTCGGAAAAATTGGAAGGGGATAGATTCAAAACAAATGCTAGGAAGTTTTTCTTTACCCAACGTGTGGTGGACACCTGGAATGCGCTTCCAGAGGACGTAATAGGGCAGAGTACGGTACTGGGGGGTTTAAGAAAGGATTGGACAATTTCCTGTTGGAAAAGGGGATAGAGGGGTATAGATAGAGGATTACTGCACAGGTCCTGAACCTGTTGGGCCGCCGCGTGAGCGGACTGCTGGGCACGATGGACCTCAGGTCTGACCCGGCAGAGGCATTGCTTATGTTCTTATGTATTACCTATAAAATTCTATTACCAGTATTAAAAATTCGCTTGACAGATACTCCATTGTTTCTCAGCAAATTCTTAACATCTTATAACCTTTCGCAAACACTCAGATCTCTTAATCAAAAACCACCCAGTTGTTCCAACATTTACCCCCTCTTCTACGAAACCGCGCTAGTGGTTTTTAGCGCGGGGAGCCGCGCTGAACGGCCCGCGCTGCTCTCGACACTCATAGGAACTCAATGAGCGTCGGGAGCAGTGCGGGCCGTTCGGCGCGGCTCTCTGCGCTAAAAAAAACGCTAGCGTGGTTTCGTAGAATAGAGGGTTAGACAGATATTTCAAGATTCCATGCGTAATTCAATTTTTTTCAGTGCAGGGTCCGGAACTATGGCTTATGTTGCCCACTCACCTGAGGCTTCAACCTTCCCTTATTACTTTTAAGAAAGACCTCAAGACCTTTCTATTTACTGATGCCTTTACTTAGGCAACTGATTCTAAAATGCGTAATTAGAACACGCCGGTCAAACATTTAGGGCTCCTTTTATCAAGCCGCGCTAGAGGGGGTTAGCGTGCGCTTTGACACGCAGCTCCTGATTGGATAAGGCCCGACTTGGTGCAGGATGAGGCGGTCGGAGCATACCTCGAGTGATTTCCTGCACTCGGGGCGTTCCGGCTGCTCTCCTGCTGCCCTCTCCCGCTGCCCTCGTCAGGCTCCCCCTGAAAAACCGTATTTGTGATTTTTCGAGATTCGTGGGGGTTTCTGGAATATCGGGGGAGTACTGTACTCTAGTTTGCCAGTTAAAAGGGCAAACACTATACAAACCCAACAAATAGCTTTGGGGAGTAGCACTCAAGGATCGTCCCAGTAAGGTAGATAGGCAATTCATAATATCTGTCCAAAATGGTAACAATTTTGGGCAATCTCACCAGACATGCAAAAAGGTTAATATTACACCACCAACACAGGTTCAGTGTCCGGGGAAACATGTTATGCAATCGCTCTGGGGTATAATACCAACGGGTCAGGACTTTATATGTGTTTTCCTGTATCAAGGCACAATTGGAAGCTTCTTCTAAACTATGTTCCTACATTCTCACGTCTTGCTTCTCTTTTGCAATTTGGTCCTGGGAGCCCATGGGTGCCTACAGTTGGTCATTGACCCTACACTTAAACTTTAACACCTCCCAGCATGGCCAGCGGCAAAGTCAGTCGACCACAAACTCCCACCAGCCGCAGCCTGCTTTACATAGAGTAGTGATGTCGTAAACAAAGCCTATATTTAAAATCCTGGCTCTGCCTCCCTCCACCGAGACAAAATCAGCACATTCCGAGGACAAAGCAGATGTGGAATGCAAATAGAAATATGAATTCCTAATAGTCTTGGAAAATAGCCCAGTGTGTCAACAGTTAACTGTCTTTTCTCATGGTAGGACCATGAAAATACTTGAATTATTTTGCTAAGAGTGCCAACCAACATATATGTAGATGCTTCAGAAATTATACTATTAAATCTACAAGGAAGTTCAACGCAAGACATTGGAAGAATGCAAAACATTTGTGAGCACCAGTGGATCTGAATGGGAAAGCGTGTCTTGTATAATGGTTTTGTTTTTGCTGGTCTACTAAGGGCAGATGCTCAAAAGCTTACCGTGCAAGCAAGACTGGTTGTAGGCAGTCTAGCTTGCTTGTTAGTTCAGCTTCTGATGCACAAAAGGGTTCTCGGTGGCTTTTACCATTCACTGAAAATCCTACGCAAATGCGTATTAAAATGAGCACTCCTTGTAATGCACCTTTTAGCATACAAACTTTTCTGGCAGGTCTGAAGCCTTGGTAACGTGAAGGTAGGAGCATTTTGCTTGAATTTAAAGTCTGAAGTCTGCAAGAGTGGCAGGGCGCATGTTCTGTGTGCATGTGTGTCCCTTGCTTAACAGCTGCGCCTAACAACCGCATCTAAAATCACTGTGGAACTCCTGAACTCGCCTTAACAACAGAGGCTTCATCTGCAGCTGGAAGGAAATTGCTTTTGCCCTTGCTGCTGTTTTCCTCTTGTCCGGAGCTGTGGCGATTATGGGCCTGCACTGTACTGGGCCTGCGCACAAGAGTTGTGCCTACCACTCAGCTCTTGTGCGCAGGCACTAGGCATGTTAAGAACATAAGAATAGCCTTACTGGATCAGACCAATGGTCCATCTAGCCCAGTATCCCATCTTCACGGAGGCCAATCCAAGTTACAAGTACCTGGCAAAACCCCAAATAGTAGCAACATTCCAGAGCTGAGATTGTGATGTCATAATGCCTCATTCCACCAATGCCTAAGAGCCAACCTCATCAGTGATGTCATAATGGCTTGATTGTCCTAAACTTGGCTCACATAAGAATAACCTTATTGGGTCAGTTCAATGGTCCATCTAGTCCAGTATCCCATCTTCACGGAGGCCAATCCTAGTCACAAGTACCTGGCAAAACCCCAAATAGTAGCAGCATTCCAGAGCTGAGATTGTGATGTCATAATGCCTCATTCCACCAATGCCTAAGAGCCAACCTCATCAGTGATGTCACAATGGCTTGATTGTCCTATACTTGGCTCACATAAGAATAGCCTTATTGGGTCAGTTCAATGGTCCATCTAGTCCAGTATCCCATCTTCACGGAGGCCAATCCTAGTCACAAGTACCTGGCAAAACCCCAAATAGTAGCAGCATTCCAGAGCTGAGATTGTGATGTCATAATGCCTCATTCCACCAATGCCTAAGAGCCAACCTCATCAGTGATGTCATAATGGCTTGATTGTCCTAAACTTGGCTCACATAAGAATAACCTTATTGGGTCAGTTCAATGGTCCATCTAGTCCAGTATCCCATCTTCACGGAGGCCAATCCTAGTCACAAGTACCTGGCAAAACCCCAAATAGTAGCAGCATTCCAGAGCTGACATTGTGATGTCATAGTGCCTCATTCCACCAATGTCTAAGAGCTAGCCTCATCGGTGATGTCACGATGGCTTGATTGTCCTATACCTGGCTCACATAAGAATAGCCTTATTGGGTCAGTTCAATGGTCCATCTAGGCCAGTATCCCATCTTCACGGAGGCCAATCCTAGTCACAAGTGCCTGGCAAAAAACCCAAATAGTAGCAGCATTCCATGCCACCGACCAGGGCAAAGCAGTGCTTCTCCCATATCTGTCTCAACAGCAATTTATGGACCTTTCTTCCCCCCAGTACAAGCAGCAAGTATATAACTTGCCGGCCATTTGTGTTGATCATCACCCAGTAAAACAAAAATGCTGTGTAACTCGGTGTTTTCTGACGGTTTGCTGAGTTCTGTGCATCTGCCCTAAGTCAGCTGCTAAATAAAGTGCCATTGGGAACTACTGACTCCTCTGCCGTGAGGCTTGGCAGTTTCTTCTTGCTCCGAGTCACTGCTCCCCTTTGCCACACCTCCTGGGTAGCTCAGCAGTGAGAATGGAACCGTGTGCATGCAGATGACGGATAGCAGTAGTGGTAGCACCATCTAGTTGCCCACAGAACAGTCTGGCTGAGATTCAGAGCAATTTAAGTGGACAGGAGAGGCTTTGGCATGCTGCCCAACTACACAACAGTAACCGGTGCCGCTAAATATAGGGCTCCTTTTACGAAGGCGCGTAATTGTACGTGCTAAACCGCCGGCCGCGCAAGCCACTACCGCCTCCTCTTGAGCAGGCGGTAGTTTTTCGGTTAGCGCGGGGTTTAGCGCGTGATTAAAAGTCGCGTGCGCTAAAGCCACTAACACGTCTTTGTAAAAGGATCCCAAAGTCTCTGACTGCCGATGTTAAAAGTGGGCAGGGCAGGGCTGGTAGAAGGGGAGTCACTGGGGATGAGCTGGCAGCAATATTCAGTTCCACGACCCGCATAGCTAACTCGACCAATTTAGGACAGCTCAAAAGCTGGTTAGGGAGCCTGGCACTGAATTATCTGCACATAACTGTTTTTCCTTAAGTCCCCCAATGCTCCCCTTGGCTCCCCCCAAAATCTCCCCTCCTTCCCTCCCTGTGGTTTATGAAGCCCTCCCCCAGGCCTCTCTGATATCCCTGGTAGTTCTAGTGGGGGCAGGCAGGAGTGAATAGGGTGACCAGAGGTCCGGTAAAACCCAGACAGGTCCTCTTTATAGAGGACTGTCTGGACGCCTGGAGGGATTTCCCAAAACCCGACAGTTTGTCCAGGTTTTGGAAGGCCCCAAGCTTGGGGCCACACCTGGAAGGCCTCCGAGTGCGTGTGGATGTGACGTGACATCCTGCCGCATCCGCACATGTTCGGAGGCCCACCGGACGCCGTCCTGAGCGCGGGGAAAAAGAGACGAAATTCGTGTGGGGCTGCGGCAAAACTGGTCAGGACTGGGGACAGAGTGGAGCAGGGCCATGTGTCCTTTTTTTGGGGGGGGAGGGGTAGCCCTAGGATTGAAGCCCATTTGCTTCTGCGATAGAAACACACTTGGTCCCTGCCAGGACTTAATGTTTCTGTTTCTGTTTTTCTCTCCCTTCCACTTCTTTATTCCCTACCATCACTTTCCAGTATGTCTAGTTAAAGTCTAAATGTTCACAATCCCCTTTTTTTTTCTTTTTAATTTCTTATATATTGTATTAGTTTTATCTTTTATCTTATTTTAACCACGAAACCGGCTAGATACTTGCTGATAGTCGGTATAGTAAAATTTAATAAACTTGAAGAGTGACGGTGGCAGTTGTCAGATTCTGAAACGGGGGTTTGAATGCTTCTTGATGACAGTATTGGTAAAGAAAGTCCTTCTAAATGACACAAAACCTATGAATGTTCTTGCTGTTTGTACAAAGGCGGTATACAAGTCCCCTTTCCCTTTATGAAATGATTTATCCAAGGAAGTGTACAGCAAGTTATTTTTTTATAAATATGGGTACTCTAAGGCCTCCTTTTATGAAACTGCGTTCCTTTGAGCGTCGGGACCAGAGCAGGCCATTCAGCACGGCTCCCAGCGCTAGAAACTGCTTTCGCAGTTTTGTAAAAAAGGGGGGTAAGTGTTTCCCTTTATGTCCTAGCAGGCTCACAATCTAACTATGGTACCTGGGGCAAAGGAACTTTAGGTGACTTGCCCAGAGTAGAGAATGGCATGGAGACAAATTTTCCTCGTCCCCTTGGGAACTTATTTTCCGGTCCCGTCCCAGCAAGTTCTTTTCCTGTCCCTGCCCCATTCTTGCAAGCTCTGTCCTCATCTGCACAAGCCTCAAATGCTTTAAAATCCTAAGTAGCAACATTGTAGAGCTCAGATTGTGATGTCATAATGCCTCATTCCACCAATGCCTAAGCTCCGTCCTCATCTGCACAAGCCTCAAACACTTTAAAATCCTAAGTAGCAACATTCTACAGCTCAGATTGTGATGTCATAATGCTTCATTCCACCAATGTCTAAGCTCCGTCCTCATCTGCACAAGCCTCAAACACTTTAAAATCATAAGTGTTCGAGGCTTGTGCGGTTAAGGCAGAGTTTACAGGAATGGGGCAGGGACAGCAACAAAACTTGCGGGGAGGGGATGTTGAGATCCTGTGGGGAGGGGGACAAATTTGTCCCTCTGTCATTCTCTAGCCCAGAGTCACAAACAGCAGCGCTGGGATTGAACCCACACACTCAGGGTACTGAAGCAGCAGCTCAGACCACACGTCCACCCCTCTAATCCTGCTTGTTACGTAGCTTTTACTCACAGGAGTCTGACTGCGCAAGCGCTTTCACATCATGTCCTTAGACGACTCCATCCAAACTGTGGATTCTGCCAGCAGGGAATGCCAAATTTGATTTCACTTTCTGATCCATGCATTGTTCTTTTCAGAGTCCCTGAAGCCTTCCGAAAAAACCCTCACGGACAAAAGTTAAAAAGCTGAGTCAAGGCCCACCTAGAGATGTTCACCAGTTCCAATCGTCGGCCCCCAGCCACTAAACAAATGTGACTTTACTTTTCTCCTGAGTGTTTGTGTTTTGAAAGGATTATGAATGGTGAAGAGGACAGAAAACACTTTTTTTTTTTTTTTTTTGCATGCCAACAGTTTCAGACATTTCAATTGGTACATATGGAGACCATTAGGGAACAATAGGAAACCCTTGTAGTAAAAGGAATTCAAACTCCACCGAATGCCAGAAACTAGGAGCACAGATGCCAAATCTCACTTGAGAGAAGCTCGTTGCTTTCTCCTGTATGAACAGCTGAATAGGGACTGCAGGTGTTCAAGAGTAGAGAATGACACGGTGACAAAATTCATCACCATTCCCGTCCCTGCGGAAAACCATCTTCATGTCATTCTTTAAGGAAAGAGGGAAGAATCAGAGTATGAATGACCACAACCACTGACCCGCAAGCTTTGCTTTGAAGAAGGCTGGTGTAGAAGGACCGAGGTTGAAACAGAACTACAGAATGACAGTCTCTGGTATCCAGAGCAGATATTGTGATGTCATAATGCCTCATTCCACCAGTGCCTAAGAGCCAATCACATCAGTGATGTCACAATGGCTTCATTATCCTTGGCTCACATAAGAATCAGAGTATGAATGGCCACAACCACTGACCCGCAAGCTTTGCTTTGAAGAATGCTGGTGTAGAAGGACCGAGGTTGAAATAGACACTAGAAAATGACATGGGATTATTTCCCACGGTTATCCGCGGGGACAGGAACGGTGATGAATTTTGTCACCGTGTCATTCTCTATTCAAGAGTTCCTGCCACCAGGTGGCGGGGTCCGTCCAGCTTTTCCACGTAGCGTCTCCCTTGCTAGCAGAGGGTGTAGGATTCGGGGCTCCTGACCACTTTCTGTTTCTTTTCCAGGAACCGATGACCAGGACAGCACCGTCCTGTGCATTTACAAAACTGACAGCGACTGTGTGATGCGGTTCACGTACTCCGAGGACGTCAGTGGGAAGTCTGTCCTCACGGCGCTAAAGGAGCCAGGTTGTTAAAATAGATTTTCTTTTCACCACGGTTTGATGAGCCGGCAGTGAGCCAAAAATAGAAAAGCTGCTCGGATGTTGTCTTCCTTGTGCTTGTAAGATTGTGGGTTAGCTTTGGAACAGCTGAAGGAAGGCGTTGCACGGTGTTGGGGGGGGCCACACCAGAGCATTGCCCAACATCCACACAGCTGCAGCCAGCTAAACCCAAAAATGTCTTGAGGCCTGCCAAGGGAAATAGTCTTGGGCTTCAAGATTAGGGGTTGCGCAGAGATAGCAGACTGCACTGTATTCCTTGGAATAATAGGTTTTAGTTCACCACACTTCTGGATAGCTCCCTGGATATGCCTGTTAAACTTATGTATGTCCTTGGCCTCCACTCCCAGGCCTCAGGGGGGGTCTCCAGAAGGTCATAGAAACATAGAAACATAGAAATAGACGGCAGATAAGGGCCCACGGCCCATCTAGTCTGCCCACCTTAATGTCCCTCCCCTACCTTTGCCCTGTGAAGAGATCCCATGTGCCGATCCCATTTGGCCTTAAAATCAGGCACG
This sequence comes from Geotrypetes seraphini, assembly GCF_902459505.1. Taxonomy (NCBI): domain Eukaryota; kingdom Metazoa; phylum Chordata; class Amphibia; order Gymnophiona; family Dermophiidae; genus Geotrypetes; species Geotrypetes seraphini. Next base: position 246,128,210 of record NC_047088.1, read on the forward strand.
CTGCTGGCCTCAATCACCTGTAGTGGAAGACTATTCCAGCGATCAACCACTCTTTCAGTGAAAAAGAATTTCCTGGTGTCACCTCGTAGTTTCCCGCCCCTGATTTTCCACGGATGCCCTCTTGTTGTCGTGGGACCCTTGAAAAAGAAGATATCTTCCTCCGCCTCGATGCGGCCCGTAAGATACTTGAACGTCTCGATCATGTCCCCCCTCTCTCTGCGCTCCTCGAGCGAGTATAGCTGTAATTTGTCAAGCCGTTTTTCGTATGGTAGATCCTTGAGTCCCGAGACCATCCGGGTGGCCATTCTTTGCACCGACTCTTTGCACCGAGGTCCAGCAGAGAGATTTGCATGCCTTTTACTTACTAATCTGTCTCATACATATTCATTGGGGATATCCTGAGTAAAACATCCCACCTCACTGGACACAGAAAAAATAACATCATCATTCCAGATGTGCCCTTTGGTTGGCCCCCTTGTGATTTGCTTGGCATGATACTGTACAATGATGGGTTTTGCCATTGCTGTCTCCTATACAGTGTGACACAAAGACAAAGAAAGGTACCTCAGACAGGTGTACAAGATGCAGGCAAAGTTTATTTTGAACAAACAAATTGTCACGTACAATTAGACCACTTTTTACAGAATACGGGACCCAACACGGTCTGTGTTTCGATCAACACGTCTTCTTTAGGGGGTCCCATAAGATGGGTGGTTACCAAACACACGCAACGAATATGCTGGAGGTGGCCAAGGTCCCTCCGAATGCACAGCCTCGCACGCGGGCGCATGCGCACATCCGCACGTATTTGGACGCTACTGTCTTGAGCTGATGAACACAAAGGAACTTCCATTTGGCTCACACACATAGCACTGCTCCCTTTCCATGTCTAACCACAAAGCTTCATAAAGATCTACATAGGTACCGATACTTGTGAAGCTACTTCCTGGAAATCTGACTGGTAGCCGACCAGACAGATTCTGCTGTGTGCGTGCGTATTTTCGCACAGATCCAAACTAGGTCCTTCTTCCCTCCAGTGCCCGCGGTTCTATTCTAGGGATCAGGATCCTCCCTTGTCCCCATGGGTGGATACCAGTACATAAGAACATAAGCAATGCCTCTGCTGGGTCAGACCTGAGGTCCATCGTGCCCAGCAGCCCGCTCACGCGGCGGCCCCAACAGGTCCAGGACCTGTGCAGTGATCCTCTATCTATACCCTTCTATCCCCCTTTCCAGCAGAAAATTGTCCAATCCTTTCTTAAACCCCAATACCGTACTCTGCCCTATTATGTCCTCTGGAAGCACATTCCAGGTGTCCACCACACGCTGGGTAAAGAAGAACTTCCTAGCATTTGTTTTGAATCTGTCCCCTTTCAGTTTTTCCAAATGCCCTCTTGTTCTTTTATTTTTCGAAACTTTGAAGAATCTGTCCCTCTCTACCTCTCTCTATGCCCTTCATGATCTTGTAAGTCTCTATCATATCCCCTCTAAGTCTCCTCTTCTCCAGGGAAAAGAGTCCCAGTTCCTCCAATCTTTCTCTATCTATCTCTCTCTATTTCTGTCTCTCTCTCTTTCTTTCTATCTCTCTCTCTCTCTCTCTCTCTATTTCTCTCTGTCTCCCTTTCTCTCTCTCTTTCTGTCCCTCTCTACTCTCTCAATGCCCTTCATGATCTTGTAAGTCTCTATCATATCCCCTCTAAGTCTCCTCTTCTCCAGGGAAAAGAGTCCCAGTTCCTCCAATCTTTCTCTATCTCTCTCTCTATTTCTGTGTCTTTCCCTTTCTCTCTCTTTCTTTCTTTCCATCTCTCTCTCTCTTTCTCTCTCTGTCTCCCTTTCTCTCTCTCTTTCTGTCCCTCTCTACTCTCTCTATGCCCCTCATGATCTTATAAGTCTCTCTCATATCCCCTCTAAGTCTCCTCTTCTCCAGGGAAAAGAGTCCCAGTTCCTCCAATCTTTCTCTATCTCTCTCTCTCTCTCTCTATTTCTGTCTCTCTCCCTTTCTCTCTCTCTTTCTTTCTATCTCTCTCTCTCTCTCTCTATTTCTCTCTGTCTCCCTTTCTCTCTCTCTTTCTGTCCCTCTCTACTCTCTCAATGCCCTTCATGATCTTATAAGTCTCTATCATATCCCCTCTAAGTCTCCTCTTCTCCAGGGAAAAGAGACCCAGTTTCTCCAATCTTTCTCTATCACTCTCTCTCTTTCCCTTTCTCTCTCTCTCTATTTCTGTGTCTTTCCCTTTCTCTCTCTCTTTCTTTCTTTCCATCTCTCTCTCTCTGTCTCCCTTTCTCTCTCTCTTTCTGTCCCTCTCTACTCTCTCTATGCCCTTCATGATCTTATAAGTCTCTATCATATCCCCTCTAAGTCTCCTCTTCTCCAGGGAAAAGAGACCCAGTTTCTCCAATCTCTCAGTGTATGAAAAGTTTTCCATCCCCTTTATCAGACGTGTCGCTCTCCTCTGAACCCTCTCGAGTAACGCCATATCCTTCTTAAGGTAGGGCGACCAATATTGGACGCAGTATTCCAGTAGTAAGTTTGTTCTGTCCCAATCAGATCTGAGAGCAGAACCTGCTGAGTTAACAGGCTTTGATGTTCCAACATTGATATGAAAATGGTCTTCCAGCACATCTAGTCCCCGCTAATCCAGACTTATGAGCTAAATGTTAACTTAACCTTTCTCTTTGTTTCTCTACAGAATGTGGAAGTTCCCCAGATGCACTTACGGTCCTGCTAGCTGTCGTGGGAAGTATCTTGCTCGTAGGATTTGCCCTTCTCGCCGTCTGGAAGCTAATTATCACCATCCATGATCGACGAGAGTTTGCTAAGTTTCAGAGTGAGCGCTCTAGGGCCCGATATGAAATGGTAAGTATTCCGCACATCTGTCAGGAACTGAGCATCTTTGTCCAAAAGTATCATTTAGTGCCGAATACGGTCTAGGAATCTCAAAGGCCTTAGCTACAGGTAAAATTCTCTTTCCTCTATTGCCCCAGTCCTAAGTAGGTCCACACATATACAGTTGTACCTTGGTTTACGAGCATAATTCGTTCCAGGAGCATGCTCGTAATCCAAAGCGTTCATATATCAAAGCATAGTTCCCCATAGGATATAATGGAGACTCGGCCGATTCGTTGCTACTACTGCCAGCGACCGACATAAACATGACGGAACTGCAGAGGAGTGAGAAAGGTGATGGAGCAGTGCCAGATCTCCAGGGAAGAGGAGGAGGAAGAAAATCTGTTCCAAGGGGAGAGATGCTGAGCCCACAGTGGGGAGTGTTTATTCCACCTCCCTCTGGATTACCGTGTGGACAGAACGGTTAAGTAACCAGAAGGCAGCTGAATTCAAGAGAACTCTGCTGTTTCCACTGCCAAACCAACCATGTAACTTGCTACCCACTGGGGCCTTGCAGCTTTAACTTTTTTTTTGTTCGTTTTGTGACGTGAGTGCCTACCTTCTTGCCAGCTCCCTCCTCCTTCTTGCCGCAGTGCTCGCTCAAAGCCACGGGCAGCAGTTCCCATGTGCTCCCTGCGGCCGACCCGGAAGCCCTCCCTCCGACGCCGCAATGTCAGAGGGAACACCTCCGGGCCAGCTGCAGGAGGAACGCAGGAGCCGCTGCCCGCGGCCCCAAGCGAACACCACAGCCAGGAGGAGGGAGCCGGCAAGAAGGCAAACATCCAGGGGTGGCAGAGGAAAAAAAACGCATGCCCTCGAGCGGGCCGCCCAGGGCAGCAGGTTGCACACCCTAAAAGGAAAAACTGCAGTGTGGAAGAGAAGCAGAAAGAAAATCTGCAGTCGGTGTGCGTGCATTGCAAGGTGTGGAGAGGGGAATGCGGGATGTTTTACTTTGGGACACGCTCGTTTTCCGAGTCGCAGATTTTGCAAATGTTTTGCTCGTCTTGCAAAACACTCGTAAACCGCGGTTTGACAGTATTTATAGTAATATACCCCCTCTTTTATGAACACATAGCGTGGGTTTTAGCGCTGGCAGCTGCGGTAACTGCTCCGACGCTCATACGAATTCTATGAGCATTAGAGCAGTTACCGCCGCTGTTGACACTAAATCTCGCGCTATGCCTTCGTAAAAGAGGGGGATAGTTAGGAAAAGCAGTATTTATTTATTTATTTAATCTGGAGTTCCTGCACTGCTTTTAACTGCAGGAGCAAAGCAAGGCAGTGTACAATCTATTGAGCAAATAAAAGAAAGTGCAATTTATGAGTTAGGATAGATGAAGTCGTACTCAAATCCATTCAGAACAGGCACAGTAGGACAGAGACAATAGGGTGGGGGTGAAAGGGAGAGCTAGAATTAGAGAGCGTGGGGCCTTTCTCTCAACCCGAGGAAAGCCTAGCCAAATAATAAGGTTTGAACTGCGGTTTTAAAATTCTTGAGTAGGGGCTCGCTATGTTTTGTTTTAAAACCTGGCTCCGGCTCTCGAGGACCGGAATTGCCTACCCCTGGCCTAGCACATAGCTATTTATCTGGAAATGGGCTTCTTGAAAACTGCCCTCACCCCCACTGCCGGTCAAAGTTTGCATTAATGGGTTGTTGGGAATTTTGGGGGGGGGTAGTTTTCCTGGTTGTCTGAGCTCATTGTTTTGCTTTGAGCAAATGCTTCTTGCTGCCACCCAACCCTCCCCGAAGCTGCCACTCTAAGCACCCCTTATCTGCCTAATGGTTAAACTGACCCTGAACACCTTTGTAGTTCGACTACAGCAGGGGTAGGCAATTCCGGTCCTCGAGAGCCGGAACCAGGTCAGGTTTTCAGGATCTCCACAATCAATATGCATGAGATCGATTTGCATCTCAAGGAGGCAGTGCATGCAAATCCATCTCATACATATTCATGGTGGAGATCCTGAAAACCTGATCTGGCTCCGGCTCTCGAGGACCGGAATTGCCTACCCCTGGTCTAGTAGATTCTAAATCAGGGGTGTCCAATGTCGGTCCTCGAGGGCCGCAGTCCAGTCGGGTTTTCAGGATTTCCCCAATGAATATGCATGAGATCTATTTGCATGCACTGCTTTCAATGCATATTCATTGGGGAAATCCTGAAAACCCGACTGGACTGCGGCCCTCGAGGACCGACATTGGACACCCCTGTTCTAAATGCTCATAGCGAGGAGCAGGTAGAACTGATCTATGGTCGGTTGATGAATGGAGGGAACGAGGAGTATATAAAATATTCAACCGGTGGAGATATTCAGGCACCTCATATCATAGTGCGAATGTAAGAAAAAGGATTTTGAATTTAATTCATTCTTCAACTACCGCGTTTCCCCGAAATAAGACCTACCCTAGAAATAAGCCCTAGTTAGATTGCCCCACCCGAAGCACCTCCCGAATGTTGACATTCCCCGATTCGTTGGCGGCAGCGCTTTCTTCCTCCCCCCCCATGTGCAGCATCTTTCCTCCCCGCTCACCCATCCCTTTGCACAGCATCTTTCCATCCCTCCTTCCTATTTCACACAGCAGAACCCCACCGACCCTTCCACTGCGAGAGCAATATACCTCCATTCCAAACAGCGGCATCACTGAAAAGGCTGCTTTGCGGCCTTCCCTGTGAGGGTGCGGATGCTGTGGATATCAGCAGTGGGAAGAGTTTGGGTGCAGTAACATTTTTGGCATAAACTCCAAATCTGAACCCAAAATTTGATCAGCCTCTACTTCGAATATATGCACACACATGCCAAACTCCGAGCAGGGATGTGTGTCAGCATTTGTACAGTACTAAGGCTGGTTCAGGGAGTCTATATTATAAAGGCACATTACCCCCCATGTTGCAATTATAAAATAAGGATCATTTTGGACTTCTCACATAGGCATCCAGTTATGAGGCCTGAAAATGTTGTTTTCTCGTATGTATAAAAAGGACTTATGAAATAACCCCCATGAAAAGCAGAGGAATAAGAATTAATCTCTGGTATAGCAAGCCAAAAGTATCACACACTTTTCCAGTTCTTAAATATTGTATAAAACACAGTCCTTTCTTGTACAGTCAAACCTCAGTTTGCGAGTAACGCGGTTTGCGAAAATTTTGCAAAACACTGGAGCAAACTTTTAACTCGTGAAATGAGTATCTCGTGAAATGAGTATTGACTCGATAAGCGAGCGCAGCCCACCCCCAAACCCTTACTTCTAGCAGACACCACCACCGAGTGCGGCCCACCCTCAAACCCTTACCCCCAGTGGACACCACCGCCTTGCCTATACCGTATCCAGCTCCGCCGGAAACAGGAAGTGTGATCAAAAGGGGGCGGAGCTTGGACAACAGCATGGATGCAATGGCGGGCTGGGCTCTCAACGTATAACCAAGGCTGGTGGGCTGCTGGCAGCTGTTGTGGAGACCCCGGGGTCAGCATGGGAGTCGGGGTGAGTCTGGCAGGGGTAGGCTAGTGCCTGGAGAGTATTGGTGGGGCAGTGGTGGTGTCTGGGGGCTACGTACACATGAACTGGGCCAACGGTGCTATACAGGGTTGGTGGCGGCAGCTGTGGCCATGATACAAGAAGCGCAGCCAGCACCTTGGAGCCAGGGAGCACCATCACCACCTGTACCACCGTTACAACATGAGCCCCCTCTCCAGTTCCCAGAGCTACATGAGCAGCAGTGGAGGCATCACTAATGGTAAGTTTTGGGGATGTGGAACGAATCGTCTGCGTTTCCATTAATTCCTATGGGGACAGTTGCTTTGATATGCGAGTGCTTTGGTTTACAAGCATGCTTCTGGAATGAATTATGCTCGCAAACCAAGGTTCCACTGTATTTTACATTTCAGGAAAAGACAGCTCAAATAGGACTTATCCTAGTCACTGTGAAATCTGTAAATACCATGGCTCACCTTTTTTTCTTTTAGGCATCCAATCCACTCTATAGACAGCCTATCTCAACACATAGTCTTGACATGGTCTTCAACCTACTCAACAAGACTCATAATGGCGCAGTGGACTGATGGCGGCAAAGCTATGAAGTGAAATCCTAGGAGCGCTGCTGGATTACTGCTTGGAAAGATGAGGAAGAAACAACCCTTACCTGTGGGCGAATGCCCTTAAAGCGAGACTGACGACAAATTGCTCAGCAACGCACGCCTTGCAGCTCCTGGAACTGAAGTCCTGCCCGCAGGCTCTTTGGGTGTGTTTTAGGCGATGAGGCGCTGGCAACCTCCTTTCTCAATCCCATACGTCTTAAAACTTTACCCGCTCTTTGCTGCGATTTTGAAAATGCCCGTTTTGCAGCTGAAGCAATCTGCTGCAGCTTTCCACATATCAAGGCAGAAGTCAGTATTCTGAATTCAGGTGGAGGGACATGCCTTAGAGGAGGGATTAGCTAATCTTCAGAGGGTTAGAAAGACTCTAGGATACAACATTTTTAGCAGGGTTTTTTGTTGGTTTTTTGTTTTTTTTTAATAAAAATGAAAATAAGTAAAACCTTTATGCCTAAGTGACATTTTCTCTGTTGTTCCATCTTCAATGCTACTATTGGGTGCATTTAACATAATAAGCCCAGAACAGACGCCGCCATTTTATTTTTGGCTGCTTTCCTAGCTGAGCAGTTTGCACAGAACAGTTTCTAAGAGCACAGTGAGTTTCCATTTTTTTTGGCAACCTTAACGTTTTATTTTGTGTTTGCACATGTTGCTCTATGACGATGGTACTAATGTACAAGTTGCAATATTATTCTCTGTTGTACAGAACAATACAATGATAATGTTACCGTCCTAGAAACAAGTCTCTTTTTCTTTCATGATTTCTCTATATGTGACAGACAGAAATCTAAAAAAAATAAAAAATTATTTATTTAAATATTTATATACCATGTACGGTTTACAAAGATTACAATCATAACAGGTTAAGCACCACATATGAACACAATTGCAAAACAGCACTGATAAGAAAGGAAAAGAAATCCCCCCCAAAACAAAACCCTAACACAGGAAAGCACTAACAAAAAATTGAGTTTTCAGCATTTATTTATTTAAAAATTTAGTTTTGTCTACTCTGTAGAGTTTTTCAAAACGTTGCTCGGCCAGGGAAAATACTCACTACCAAATGTACTTCTCATCTAAGAGGCTTTTACCTATGCAAATGTATTCTGAAACCACCCAGCTGACTGTGGAGGCCCCCAGGATAGCAAAAAGGAAGCCCTCAACTAGAGTGACGATGACGACCCATGTCCAAGAAGACAGGCCTGGTTTCACCCCAGCTGCTGTGTGCCATGGAAATGTAGTTTCACTTCCCCTTTAAAAACAGGACCGTCACCTCTGGCAGAAACTTTAGGGCCACTAAGTTTTGAAGTATAATCAGTTTCATTAAACAGGGCCTCTGAAATTTCTCTACATCCAACAAAAGCGATGGCACGACTTCACAATGAGGAAAAGCTAAAGTGACTAGGTATCTTCAACCTGGAGAAGAGATAGCTCAGGGGAGATATGATAGATGTCTATAAAATACTGAGTGGAGTGGAATGGGAAGATGTGAATTGCTTGCTTACTCTTTCCAAGAATAGTAGGACTAGGGCAATGGTCTCAAACTTGCGGCCCAAGGGCCACATGAGGCCCGCCAGGAACTATTTTGAGGCCCTCGGTATGTTTATCATAATCACAAAAGTAAAATAAAACAGTTTCTTGATCATATGTCTCTTTAGCTATAAATGACAATATTATTATTAAGACTTAGCCAAAAGGAAAGATTTGTAAACTATAAAGAGTTTTACCTCTTGCAAAATTATTTCTTTAATAAGACATTAGCAGTTTTTTTCTGAGGCCCTCCAAGTACCTACAAATCCAAAATGTGGCCCTGCAAAGGATTTGAGTTTGAAACCACTGGACTAGGGGGCATGCATAAAAGCTGCTAAGTAGTAGATTTAAAACAAACCAGAAAAATATTTTTTCAAATAACATGTAATTAAACTCTGGAATTCATTGCTGGAGAATGTGGTGAAAGAAGTGAGCTTAGCAGGGGTTAAAAAAGGTTTGGATCATATCCTAAAACAGAAGTCCATAAGCCATCATGAAAATGTACTTCAGGAAATCCACTCTTATTCCTAGGATAAGCAGCATAAAATCTGTTTTACTCTTTGGGATCTTGTCTGGTACTTGAGACCTGGGTTGACCACTGTTGGAAACAGGATACTGGCCCTAATGAACCTTCAGTCTGACCCAGTACAGAAACTCTTATGTTCTTATAAGATACATTAAATCAAAAATCCCAGTCCACCATCTCATAATATTGGTTATACATATCAAGCTGTTTTTCTTTTAAATACAACTGAGTCTCAAAAGCAGCTTATTTTCTCGGGCAAAATTACCCGATAAGTATTTCAACAGCCGCAAGCTTCCTCACTGGCTCATCAATCCTGAAATTTCTCTCTCTCTCTCTATATATATATAAAGTGCTTAAATATTATATAATAGTTTTACTCATCTAAAATACCAAATAGCGAAGTAATGCCAAACCCAATGCCGACATGCATGGCGTCAGGGCAGGGTAACAAAAACTTTCACCATGGGAGGGAGGTAAAAACTCTTAGAATCGGCTGACAGGATGTCACAGCCGATCGCACGGCCTCCACCAGGTCTCACGGCAGGCCCGGTGGAAACCTGCAAGTCATCGGGAGGGGTGATAGGGTACAGAACCCGGCAGGGAGGGAGTGGGGCTGGGTGCAGAGACTGGCAAGGCAGGGAAGTGAGTGAGTGAGGTTGGGGGGGAGGGGAAAGGTTACTTCGGTTTATATTTGATTATATATGGCACTCAAAATTATTTCTTGTCCAGTAGTTAGTAGTCACATATGTTTTTCTTTTTCTCTCTGAAACACAAGTCGCTTTAAGCACATTTTAAATAGTTCTTTCACCAAGCTATTATAATCTGGAGCAATCTTCCTCTAAATTTAAGAAATACTTCCTATATTCTCTTCAAGCTATCGGCTACGTCCAGATTGAACTTGTTGTACACCACCTGGGGTGAATTTCTTCAAAAAGGCTGTAAATAAATATTACTTCATACACACATACTTGAAGGCTTCTCTTTACTAAATATGCCAAGAATTAATGTTATTTTAATTAATGTAATTCTCATCGGTTTGCATTAATCTTAATATCAACCACTCAGAATTCTTGTCAAGAGTGGGCTGTGAATTAAGTACTTCAGTTAAATAACTCTATTGCTTATTGCCTAAGAAGCCTCTTGGAAGGTTTCAGGGACACAGACTGTGCCCCCATTTTTATTTTGTAATGGTTTCTAGTTTATGGCACTATAGAAGTGCAGATCATTAATTGAGATTAACCACTTTTATGAAGAGATTCACCTAAGGTGCTGCATTAACTAACTAGCAAATGACTGTAAAAAAAAAATCCTTCTAAATAAAAATAGCTTCAAGAGGTTTGAAGATTTTGGCAGATTCAATCCTCCTGCTTTGGCAAGTTTTTACATCACATCCTCAGAGCAGACCTGAGATCATAGCTCTCCCTGTGCTTGGATCTTGCAACACACAAGAGGACCAGGAACCAGAAGGAAGTTCAGTGGTTCTGAACACTGCCAGTCTGCTTTTCAGGATAGCCACAATGATTATGCCCAAGATAGACTTGCATAGCAAGTAGGCATTGCAAGCAAATTTACCACATGCATTTGCACTATGGCTATCTTGAAAATCTGGTTGGCTGGGTTTTCCCATAGGACTGGGTTGGGAACCACTGCCCTAGTATATCTGATGTGAAGAAGTACAAGGGATTTTGTCTGTGCCTTTGTAAGACGGAGAAGACACTATCTGTGTACTGCTAAATGTAATTCTAAGCTAAGACATTCCAAATAGAAAACAAATGATGTTAAGAGTTTAAGCTTCGCTGTTGCTTTATTTCTAGAAATGAACAAGAAAATTGCATCCACTACAATCATAAACAAAAGCCTAGATGAGGTATCCAGCATGTTCTGCACAGAGCAACATAAGAATATCATACAGGGACAGACTATAAGTCCATAAAGCCCAGTATCTTGTTTAACAGTAGCCAACCCAGGTCACAAGTACCTGGTAAGATCCCTGTTTATCCTAGTTATAAGCAGTGGATTTCCCCACATCCATCTTAATAATGGTTTATGCACTTCTCTTTTAGGAAGTTATCTTAACTTTTTTAAACCCTGCTAAGCTAACTGCTTTTATCACATTCTCTGGAATGTTCCAGTTTAATTACACATTGAGTGAAGAAATGTGTTCTCCTGATTGTTTTACATCTACTACTTAATAGCTTCATTACATGCCCCCTAATCCTAGTATTTTTGGAAAGAGTAAACAAGCAACTTATATCTTCCCATTCCACTCCACTCAGTATATTATAATCCTCTATCATGTCTCCCCTGAGCTGTCTCTTCTCCAGGCTGAAGAGCCCTAGCTGCTTTAGCCTTTCCTCAAAGGGAAGTCATCCCATTCCTTTGATCATTTTTGTCACCCTTCTGTACCTTTTCTAATTCTATATAAGAACAAATGAATTGCCACACTCAGTCAAACCAATGGTCGATCTAGCCCAGTATCCTGTTTCCACAGTGGCCAATCCAGATCACAAGTACCTGTCAAAAACCCAAATAGTAGCAACATTCCATGTTACTGATCCCGGGGCGAAAACACTGGCTTCCCTCATATCTTTCTCAATAGCAGACTATGGACTTTTTCCCCGAGAACTTGTCCAAACCTTTTTTAAACCCATACACATTAAGCAGCGGTGGCTAAGAAAGCAAATAGAATGTTAGGAATGATGAGAAAAGGAATAGAAAACAAAGATGAAACGTTTACAATGCCTTTGTATCGCTCTATGATGTGGTCACACCTCAAATGCTGTGTGCAATTCTGGATGCTGCATCTCAAAACATTACAAAGACTGGGGAATGTTTGATGAAGTTATACAGAAATGGGTCTAAAACCAATAAGAGGAAATATTGAGCTCTAGAATGTGTTTCCAGAGGATGTGGTAACAGTGGATATTGTGCTGAGGGCTTCACCATATGCTCAACGGTGACACCTAGATTCTTTTCCTGGGTGGCGATTCCTGCCTCACGTAGCTATAGTTCAGGTTCCTCTTTTCCCCATGCATCATTTTGCACTTGCTCACATTAAAAGTCATTTGTCATTTTGATGCCGAAGCTCAAGGTTCTCTTGCAATTTTTCACAATTCTCTTATGCTGTAACAACTTTGCTCCATCAGCAAATTTACCCTTTTTACTAACGCATAGCATGGGTTTTAGCGCTGGCAGCAGCGGTAACTGCTCTGACGCTCATAGAATTCCTATGAGCATCGGAGCAGTTATGGCTGCTAAAACCCACACTAAGTGTTAGTAAAAGAGGGGGATAATTAATTATCTTACTAGTTATTCCAATCTCTAGATCATTGATTTAATACGTTCAAAAGCACAAACCCTAGCACAGACCCCTGGGAAACCCCACTATTTACAAAAAAATGCAAGGAAAAGGCTGTTAATACAAGAAGGAAAAACCTCAGAATCCTATTAGGGAGAAACCCTCCACCAACTAGAGAGAGTAAATCACTTCATAGGCATAATAGTTCAAAAACAATTGTGCATAAACAGTTCAATATATCTTAGTCAGATGAATAATCTTAACAAGTCACTTATCTTTGAGCGTGTGAGGCTGGATAAACTCATAGCCTGTCTGACCAATAATTGCCAGCTTTTCACCTTATGGCTGCATCAGGGAGAGGCAGGCCTGAGCATAACATCGGCACTCTTCGTGCTCACCAGTGCCCATGCAAAGCCCTATGCTTGCAATTTTTTGTACAGCTGGTGTTTTGAAAGCACAGTTACTTACCGTAACAGGTGTTATCCAGGGACAGCAGGCAGATATTCTTAACGTATGGGTGACGTCACCGACGGAGCCCCGGTACGGACACTTTTAACTAGAAAGTTCTAGTTGACCGCACCGCGCATGCGCGGGTGCCTTCCCGCTCGATGGAGGAGAGCGTGGTCCCCAGTTAAGATAAGCCAGCTAAGAAGCCAACCCGGGGAGGAGGGCGGGTCCTAAGAATATCTGCCTGCTGTCCCTGGATAACACCTGTTACGGTAAGTAACTGTGCTTTATCCCAGGACAAGCAGGCAGCATATTCTTAACGTATGGGTGACCTCCAAGCTAACAGAGGGGGAGGAGAGATGGTTGGCCATTAGGAAAATAAATTTTGTAACACAGATTGGCCGAAGAGTCCATCCCGTCTGGAGAAGGCATCCAGACAGTAGTGAGTAGTGAACGTGTGAACTGAGGACCAAGTGGCAGCCTTGCAGATTTCCTCGATGGGCGTGGAACGGAGGAAAGCCACAGAAGCAGCCATAGCTCTTGACTCTGTGGGCCGTGACAGCACCTTCCAGTGAGAGACCGGCCCGAGCATAACAGAAGGCAATGCAGGCAGCAAGCCAGTTAGAAAGCGTCCGTTTAGAGACAGGGCGACCTAAATGGTTAGGGTCACTTCATAGGCATAGAAAGAGCTGAGGGGATGAGCGGTGAGCCCTGGTGCGATCAAGATAGTAAGCAAGGGCACGCTTACAGTCCAGCGTATGCAGCGCCTGTTCCCCAGGATGAGAGTGGGGTTTGGGAAAAAAGACAGGCAAAACAATGGACTGGTTGAGGTGAAAGTCCGAGACCACCTTGGGAAGGAACTTAGGATGGGTGCGCAGAACCACCTTGTCATGGTGAAAAACAGTGAAAGGTGGGTCGGCAACCAGTGCATGCAGCTCACTAACCCTCCTGGCAGAGGTGATGGCAATGAGGAAAAGCACCTTCCAGGTAAGAAATTTGAGGGAAGTCGAGGCAAGAGGCTCAAACGGAGGTTTCAGGAGGGCGGACAGAACCACATTCAGGTCCCAGACGACTGGAGGAAGCTTCAGAGGTGGGTGGACATTGAAGAGGCCTCTCATGAACCGGGAAACCAGGGGATGAGCCGTGAGAGGTTTTCCGAGTATTGGCTCATGAAACGCATTGATGGCACTGAGGTGCACTCTGATTGAGGTGGACTTGAGGCCAGCGTCAGATAAAGAGAGCAAATAGTCAAGTATAGTCTCCACCGCCAAAGAGGTGGGATTGTGGTGATGCAGTAGACACCAAGAGGAGAACCGGGTCCACTTCTGGAGGGTGGCCGGTTTTCTGGAGGCATTCAAAACATGACGGACAGGCTGAGACAAATTTTCTGGAGAGGTCAGCCTGAGAGAAACCAAGCTGTCAGGTGAAGCGAAGACAGATTGGGATGTAGTAGAGACTGATGCTGCTGTGTAAGTAGAGTAGGAAACACAGGAAGAGGAATGGGCTCCCTGGAGCTGAGCTGGAGCAGGAGAGAGAACCAGTGTTGGCGAGGCCACCGAGGAGCGATGAGAATCATGGTGGCATTGTCTCTGCGGAGTTTAAACAACGTCCGCAACATCAGAGGAAGTGGAGGGAAGGCATAGAGAAACCAACCCGTCCAGTTGAGCAGGAACGCATCCGGGGTCAGACGATGAGGAGAGTAGAGTCTTGAACAGAAAAGGGGCAGTTGATGGTTGTGAGGAGCTGCAAAGAGGTCCACCTGAGGAGTGCCCCACCGATCGAAGATGGAGTGGAGTGTGGTCGGATCCAGAGTCCACTCGTGAGGTTGAAGGATGCGGCTGAGATTGTCGGCCAGGGAGTTCTGTTCGCCCTGGATGTAGACAGCCTTGAGGAAGAGATTGCGGGCCGTGGCCCAGATCCAGATGCGGATGGCCTCCTGACAGAGGAGGGGAGAACCGGTGCCGCCTTGCTTGTTTATGTAATACATGGCGACTTGGTTGTCTGTGCACAGGAGAAGAACCTGAGGGTAGAGAAGGTGTTGGAAAGCTTTGAGTGCATAGAACATGGCCCTGAGTTCCAGGAAGTTGATATGATGTTGACGCTCCTGAGGGGTCCAGAGACCCTGTGTGTGAAGTTCTCCCAGGTGGGCTCCCCATGCGTAGGGGGAGGCATCGGTGGTGATGACCATGGAGTGAGGGGGTAGATGAAAAAGCAGACCCCTGGAAAGATTGGAGGAGTTCAACCACCATTGAAGAGATCGCTGAAGAGACGATGTCACACAGATGGGATGAGAAAGAAGGTCCGTGGTCTGAGACCATTGGTTGGCTAGAGCCCACTGAGGTGTTCTGAGGTGGAGTCGTGCCAGAGGGAGCACATGGACCGTGGAAGCCATGTGGCCCAGGAGGACCATCATCTGCCGAGCAGGGATGGAGTGATGAAGGAGCACCTGGCGGCAAAGATGGAGCAGGGTCTGTTGACGGTTGGAGGGGAGGAACGCCCTCATCAGAGTGGTGTCGAGAACAGCTCCAATGAACTGAAGTCGCTGTGTGGGAAGCAGATGCGACTTGGGGTAGTTGATCTCGAACCCCAGAAGATGGAGGAAAGAGATGGTGTGTTGAGTGGCTTGTAGCACAAGCGGAGACGTAGGTGCTTTCACCAACCAATCGTCCAAGTAGGGGAACACCTGGAGGTTGTGAGACCTGAGGAAGGCCGCCACCACAATAAGGCACTTGGTGAACACCCTGGGCGATGATGCGATGCCAAAGGGTAGCACTTTGTACTGGTAGTGATGGTGCTGTATCTGAAACCGGAGGTAGCGACGTGAAGTCGGATTGATTGGAATGTGAGTGTAGGCCTCCTTGAGGTCTAGGGAACATAGCCAGTCGTGTTGAGAGAGAAGAGGGTAAAGCGTGGCAAGGGAGAGCATTCTGAACTTTTCCTTGACCAGACACTTGTTGAGGTCCCTGAGATCGAGGATGGGACGTAGGTCTCCTGTCTTCTTGGGTACCAGGAAGTAGCGGGAGTAGAATCCCTGACCCCTTTGGTCTTGGGGGACTTCTTCGATGGCATTGAGAAGAAGGAGGGTTTGAGAGGAGTGAGAAGCAGACTCTACGGGAGGATTGTCTGGTGGAAGAGTCTGGAAGTTGAGAGAGTAGCCGTGTCGAATGATGGTAAGGACCCACTGGTCTGATGTGATGACCTCCCAACGGCTGAGAAAAAGTTGCAGGCGTCCTCCGATAGGTTGAGGAAGAGGTAACGCTGGTGAGAGACTGGCTATGCCCTGGAGAAAGGAGTCAAAAGGGCTGAGGTTTTGACGGAGGGAGAGGCTTGGCAGGTTGATGAGATTGGGAGCGAGCCTGAGTTTGCTGTTGCTGACGAGGTCGGCGAGGTTGTTGCGGAGGTGGATGAAGAGGTCTGGCTGAGAATCTGCGTTGGTATGAAGACTGCTGTCTATAGGGGCGAGCAGGCGGAGTCTTCTTCGGTTTGATGAGAGTATCCCACCTGGTCTCGTGAGCAGAGAGTTTCTGGGTGGTGGAGTCTAGGGACTCTCCGAAAAGTTCATCACCAAGACAAGGTGCGTTAGCCAGGCGGTCTTGGTGGTTAACGTCGAGGTCGGAAACTCTCAGCCAGGCCAGACGTCTCATGGCAACCGCCATGGCCGAAGCTCGAGAGGTGAGCTCGAAAGAATCATAAATAGAGCGCACCATGAATTTGCGGAGTTGGAGCAGACTGGAAATGTGTTGTTGGAAAAGAGGGACCTTACGTTCAGGAAGATACTTTTGTAATGAAGAGAGTTGTTGAACCAGATGCTTCATGTAGAAGGAGAAGTGAAAGGTGTAATTATTGGCTGTTTGCAAGCATTGAATTTTGATAAAGGCGCTTGCCAAATTTATCCATCGTTTTGCCCTCTCTGCCAGGAGGGGTAGAAGCATAAATACTGGATCCCTGGGTTTTCTTCAAGGTGGATTCGACAAGAAGAGATTCATGGGGTAGTTGGGGTTTGTCAAACCCCAGGATAGGGATGACCCTGTAGAGACTATCCAGTTTTCTAGGGGCCCCCGGTACCGAGAGAGGGTTCTCCCAATTATTGTAGAAAGTTTCCCATAAGATGTCGTGGACGGGTAACTTCAGAAATTCTTTGGGGGGTTGCTCGAAGTCTAGGGCATCTAAGAAAGCCTGTGACTTCTTAGAGTCAGATTCTAATGGGATAGAGAGAGCCGCTGACATTTCCCGAAGAAATTTGGTGAACGAGGATTGTTCAGGCTTGGAACCGGTATCGATTGTGGAGGGCTCCTCGTCGGTTGAAGAAGCCTCATCGTCGGTACCGGGTTGGGATTCTTCCCAGAGGTCCGGGTCCCTGACGTCAGTGTGTATAGGACAGGACGGTGGTGTGGATGGTTCTGCGTGGCGAGTCTTAGAGAGAGATTTGCCAGAACGCATGGAGACGGTACCGGGGGAAGAAGAGCGGTGCCGGTCTCGGGGGGCTTGGCGACGGTCCCGATGTCGGAGAGGATCGGCATCAGAGTGTAGTTGCACGAGAGGGTTGATGGGTTCCGCCGCGATCACCGGCATGGACGTGTTTAATGGTACCGATGGAGTCGACTCCGGTGGTATGGTGCGAGGCTCGGGCCGGTCCGGTACCGGAAGGAGCGGGGCCAATATTGTTGCCAACAGGTGTTGTAGTTGTTGCTGTAGCTGCTCCTGTAATTGAGTTTGGAGTATGGCCGCAATGCGGTCGTCCAGAGGAGGCACCGGTACCGCTTTTTTTCTTTTTCGGTACCATAGGTGCTGCTCTACGCCCCGGCGATAAGGAGGCCGATGACGAGACACTCACCGAAATCGGGGCGGAGCATTTACGGGGTCGGCTGGATGCCGGGAGGACCGGTGTCGCCGCCGTGGCAGGAGGGCGCTCAAGGGAAGTGGAAGGCTTCTTAGCCGGCTTACCTGACGCCATCGATCCCGAGGAAGGATCAGGCGGTGTGGAGGTAGTCGGTGCCAACTTTAGCGGCGCCGTCGATGGTGTGGCAGACTCCATGGCAGATCCGATGCCAAAAAGGATGTTCTGCTGGATCTGCCTATTCTTTAACGTACTTTTTTTAGAATAGCACAGCGGGTGCAGGTGTCAGCCCAATGCTCTGGACCCAGGCACTGTAAGCACCAATTGTGCGGGTCAGTGAGAGAGATCGGGCGTGCACACCGCTGGCACTTCTTAAAACCCGGCTGAGGGGGCATGAATGGAAACACAGCCTCCGCAAAATCAAACCCGGAGGCCTGTATGTTGGCAACAGGCCCCGCCGGGGCCGGCCAGAAAAATAAAGGAAAAGACAAATTAAAGAATTTTTTTTTTTTTTTTTAAAGACGAAAAGGAAACCCGAAGGGAAAAATGCAAAAAAGGAAGAAAATTACGCGAGCGGGAAGGCAAAGTAGGATATTTCAACAGCCGTTGAAAGCACATGCGTCTTCTTCGCTCCGCGGAAATGAAGAAACTGGGGACCACGCTCTCCTCCGTCGAGCGGGAAGGCACCCGCGCATGCGCGGTGCGGTCAACTAGAACTTTCTAGTTAAAAGTGTCCGTACCGGGGCTCCGTTGGTGACGTCACCCAAACGTTAAGAATATGCTGCCTGCTTGTCCTGGGATAATAAGTAATTGTTCTAGCTAAGGATATTTTGATTACAGTAAACCCTCGATTTAATGGACTGCTTGGGGGGTGTCCGTTAAATGCAACTGTACGGGAAATCCGAATGTTCTGAAAATGACGGCGATAAGCGCATTTTTTGTTTACAGTAATTTAAGAAAGTAAAATACTGTAATAAAGCAAAATAACAAAGCAAATACATATTATAAAAGTAAAATTTATTTATAAACACATCATAAGAAAAATTAATTTACTGTATTGCAGTTGACAAGTCGGGTTGGGGCGTTTTTTTCTCATATTGGCCGAAAATATGTTTCTAATGCCACTTGCCTTTTGGAACATTGTTGCTTATTAATTATAATTTCTCTAAAATTGCGGAAATGAGAATATTGCTGCAACTTAGGGGTCTGACAACAAGTTGATAAACAAAACCAAGTCATCCAGATGACTTCTAACTGGACTCAGTTTCATTTTTTTTGTTGTAGGCTCTTCATCACTACTCATGAAGTCAGTTTTCAGTTCATAATTTCTTGAGCTGTCTCACTCTCGACTTCTTCCAGCCACTCTAATAGAGCTTCTTCGGTTGTATTATTTTTACATTACATTACATTAGGGATTTCTATTCCGCCTGTGCCTTGCGGTTCTAGGCGGATTACAATATAGAAGATGTCTGGGCAATTCCAGTAGAATTACATTACAGGATAAGAGTAGATTACAGGAACAGTAAAGAATTATGATATAACAATTTAACAGAATGGTACATAACACAGAGGATAATACATGTCACAGAAGATAATACAAATCACAGGAGATAATATATATCGATTGAATCAAGTTAAATCAGGTGTAGTGTAGAAGAGTTACAGTTCATTCTAAATCACAGACAAGGAGATACTATAGGTGGGTATTTCTGAAGGTGTTGATTGGGAACTCGTTGGGAGGAGGTTAGAGTGATGGGAGATATTTTTTGAACAATAGTGTTTTTATTTCTTTACGGAAATCTTTTATGTCTGTTGTTTTGATCAGTAATTCTAAGATGTCAGAGTCGATTTTAGCTGCCTGTGTCCCTAGAAGGTTGTCGTAAAGTTTCTTACGACGAGTTCCGTTGAGAGGTGGGAAGGTGAAGATGTTCTGCGTTCTCCTTCTTCTGGGTGAGAGGTAGTAGTGAAAGCGGTTGTTTAGGTAACTAGGTGCCGTGCCGTGGGTTACTTTGAAAATGAGACAGTAGAGTTTGAATTGTATTCTTGCTCTTATTGGTAGCCAGTGAGATTCTAAGTATGCATTAGTAATGTGGTCATGTTTGCTGAGTGAGTATATGAGTCTGAGGGCTGTGTTCTGGATGGTCTGCAGTTTTTTTATTGTGTTGATAGGGCAAGGTAAGTAAAGGCTGTTGCAGTAGTCTACAATGCTCAGCACAAGAGATTGGACAATGATCCGGAATTGGTCTTTATTAAAAAATTTTCTGATTTTTCTTAGATTTCGCATTGTGAAGAATGCTTTTTGGGTGATTTTATGAATTTGTGTTTGCATTGTGCAGCATCTGTCTAGATGTATACCCAGGATTTTGAGGGAGCTTTGTATTGGGTACTTGATTGAGTTTACTTCCAGTTCTGTTAGGGATGGTTTTTTGTCCTTCTCTAGCATTAGGAATTTAGTTTTGTCTGGGTTCAGCTTCAACTTATGATTTGTCATCCATTTTTCTACTGTTTCTAGTGTTGTTTTTAGGCGTCCTGTGGAGGTTGGATTGTGGATGTCGAAAGGAAGGAGGATGGTTATGTCGTCCGCATAGCTGAAGGAAGTAATATTTAGGGTGTCCAGGGTGGTGCCTAGGGAAGCTATGAATAGGTTGAAGAGTGTGGGAGAGAGGGGAGAGCCTTGTGGCACTCCGCATGGATTGGTCCATGGTTCTGATAGAATGTCTTTTGATTTGACTCTATATGTTCTAGTTTTAAGGAAGCCTTGGAACCAATTGTGAACTTTTCCTGAAATTCCAATTGCGTCTAGTATCTGGAGAAGTATGGAATGGTCCACCAGATCGAATGCAGCCGAGAGATCAAATTGGATGATTAGCAGTCTGTGTCCTTGGCGGAGGTGTCTTCGAGCTATGTCTAGTAAAGATACCAGAAGAGTTTCTGTACTGTGGTTGGTTCTAAATCCGGATTGGGATGGATGTAGGATGTTGTGGGCATCTAGGTACATGGACAGTTGTTGTGCTACTAGCCCTTCTATTATTTTGACGTATGTTGGAATTGAAGCGATTGGTCTGTAGTTCGATGGGCTGTCTATTAGACCTTTGGGGTCTTTCAGTATAGGCGTAACTATGATTTCACCAAGGTCAGGTGGGAACTGGCCTTCCCTGAGTGTGGTTTGCAGCCATAATATGTAGCTAGCTCTGAAGTTGGTGGAAGCTGTTGCTAGTAGGTATGGTGGGCAGTTGTTCAGATCACATGAGGATTTGCAATATTTTCTGTATAGCCTGTCCAGATCAGACCACTGGATTGTGGGGAAGTCGGTCCAGGATCTGTCTGCTGATATGGACTCATCTGTTATGGGTTTTATTAGAATCTCGTCTATGTTGTTTTGTGAGTTATTGAATGTTGTTCTGATTGAGATGATTTTATTTTTGAAGTGGTCTGCTAATTGGGAGGCTGTAGGTGTTAGGTTTCCCTGGGTGGCTAGACATGGTTTGGTGTCGGTAAGGGTTTTTACTAGGTTGAAAAGTTTTTTTGTGTCTGGTTTGTCAGTGCCTATGAGGTTGGAGTAATAGTCTTTACGTTTTTCCTTCAGTTTGATTTTGTATTGCTTGATTTGGATTTTCCATTCTGTTTTAGTATTATCTTGTTTCTGTTTTAACCATGCCCTTTCTAGTTGTCTACATTTCCTTTTTAGTTGTAGGAGTTCGATGTCAAACCATTTGTCTGATTGTCTACATATTTTATTTTTTGCTTTTAGTGGTGCTAGTTTATTCAAGGTCGATTCGCTGAGAGACCGCCAGGTGTTTATGAATTCACTAGGGTTACTGGAAACTAATGCTGGGTCCACTGCGCTCCAGAATGTGTTGGGGTCGATTTTCTGTCTGATCATAAAGCTTGTTTTGGGAGGAGTGGGTTTATTTTTGTTTTGCTGCCATTTTTGTTGCCGGAAACGGATCTTTCTGTTTTAGAGGCTTGTGGATTTTCTGGCAGTGCGCAGGCCCGAACTTAAATTCTCGGAAGTGCCCAGTGCCAAATATTTTGTCTGTTAAATCTGAAGTCTGGATAAATGAGGTCCGGATAATCGAGGGTTTACTATTTACCCATATCCATTGAAAATCCCGACCAGTTAAGCCTACTCCCAATTTTCTATCTTTTAACCAGTTTTTAATCCATAATAGGACATACACTTTTTGAAGATCCATATATATAATATAGAAACATGATGGCAGATAAAGACCAAATGGCCCATCTAGTCTGCCCATCTGCAGTAACCATTATTTCTTTCTCGCTCCGAGATCCCACATGCCTATCCCAGGCCCTTTTGAATATCAACCAACTCACCTTTATCCACAGGTTTATTCACACCTTCAAAGAAATGTATTAGATTGTGAGGCAAGATTTCCCTTGACTAAATCCATGTTGGCTTTGTTTCATTGAGCCATGCTTATGTATATGTAGATACAATTTTAGGCACCTTGATGGACAGAGTAGACGGACCCTGCCTGTCTTTAGCTGCCTTCTTTCTATATATTACTATACTTTTGAACCACACACACAAAAAAGATCACAGCCCATCTCCAACCCAAGTCTTTCCATCATTCCGCAGTAACATATTTAAATACAAATCACACAACACATGAGAATGAACACACAGTGCCATCTAGTGGCAGACAGTAATCAGTGAGGTTTACTGTTACTAAATATAGTTCTGGAGACTTAGCAATAAACTACACCACAAACTGGAACAGAATGCACCTAATGCTTTCCATTCTTTCCCAAGGCAGTTCATGTAGTACATTCCATACACTTTTCAGATAAGCAAAGGGACAGAAAGCTATGGAAACATACAGGGACCTGTTTACTAAGCTCTAATAGCTGTGACCACAGCAATTAACGCAGATTATCTGCATTACTTGTTAATAGCTAACATGGGTCACTGCTGTGCGTTAACATGATGCAATAGTTATGTGATATAGTTAACACTAAATAGGCGTAACTAACTGCATCATATTAATTGCACAATTACTACTAATTATTTCTATAGCACTTCCAGACGTACGCAGTACTGCAGTCACAAGGAAGACAGTTCCTGCTCAAAAAAGCTTACAATCTAAAGAAACAGACAAGACAGACAAACAGGATGTCATGGATACAGTTAAGGGGAACGGTTAATCAGCTGACTGGGTTGGAGGGCAGAGGGGAGTACAGGACAATCAAGCCATTGTGACATCACTGATGAGGTTGGATCTTATTGGTGGAATGAGGCATTATGACATCACAAGCTCAGCTCTGCTTCCCACGCTACTACTACGAATTATTTCTATAGCACTATCAGACATATACAGTGCTATACAGTCACAAAGAAGACGACAGTCCCTGCTCAAAAGAGCATACAATCTAAACAGACAAATAGGATGCCATGGATACAGTTAAGGGGAACTGTTAATCTGCTGGCTGGGTTGGTAGGCAGTGGGGAGTAGGGTTATGGATTGAAGGCTATATCAAAAAGGTGGGGTTTCCAGTCTCCTTTTAAACAAGGGAAGGGTCTGAAATCGGCATATGATAATCACATTTCTTCTGCATTAACTGAATAGGAAACCAGTGAAGATGCCCAACAGCTAACACTGAGGTTTTCCAGTCTCTTCTGCACCTTATTTTTGCCATTAACACAGAGTGACTGCAAAATCTTACCGCACTTTAGTATATAGTACATTCAGAAAATCTAGACTGCCCAGTTTCATGCTTGGCATAAGGTCATTCTGGCTTATGCCTTGGTTAGTCACAACTAAGTTTTTGGTGCTTAGCCCGCATTTATTTGGATTTTCATAGATTTACATTGAGCATTTCAACCAGAAGTCAAGAAAACATGGTTGTGAAGAAATATTTTCTGACACTATATGTGAATCATCTTCCTTGTAACTTCATAATTTGGACCTCTGCTTCTAAAGTTTCTTTAAAAAATGGTTTGCTTCAGGTGGCAATTATACTGAAGCATTTGAAGCTCTCTCATCCACATGGAGTACATTTAGGTCCCATCGAACATGATTTTGGTATAGATGGCTGTTTGCCTTCTGGGAACTGCTTCTAGGCTAACTAGGTTTATATTTCTAAAGTAAGCCTTCCAGAACAGGATATGATATTCTGGGATGAAATTCCATCAATCCCCTTTGTTCCTAGATATTATGTCCTTCCCAATGCATCTGGCCTGGGATACAGCATTTTTACACTGTTTCATTATCTTGAGCACATCAAATAGGTCACCCCAACTTAATACGACACTCATTGCTCCCTCAAGACTATAGAAATGTTTACAACTTCTAGAAATTGGAGTTAAGATGGAAAGAAACAACCATTACTTGCATCTTCCATCATTATAATTTTACTGGATATAATTTCTGATCATAGCGTCAGTCCCATTAAAAAAAAAAAAAAAAAAAAACAACCCTCTCCTATATTACAAAAAGATCAAGAAATCAGAATGGGAGGAGGAGGAAAGAGGTCAACAGGCGAATAAGGCAAGGTATTAGGAAAAAAGACAGGCAACACAATGGATTGGTTGAGGTGGAAGTCCGAGACCACCTTGGGAAGGAATTTAGAATGGGTACGCAGAACCACCTTGTCATGGTGAAAAACAGTGAAAGGTGGGTCGGCAACCAGTGCATGCAGCTCACTAACCCTCCTGGCAGAGGTGATGGCAATGAGGAAAAGCGCCTTCCATGTCAGAAATTTGAGTGAAGTAGTGGCAAGAGGCTCAAACGGAGGTTTCATGAGGGCTGATAAAACCACATTCAGGTCCCAGACGACTGGAGGAGGCTTCAGAGGTGGTTTGACATTGAAGAGGCCTCTCATGAACCGGGAAACCAGGGGATGAGCCGTAAGCGGTTTTCCGAGGATAGGCTCATGAAATGCAGTGATGGCACTGAGGTGGACTCTGATTGAGGTGGACTTGAGGCCAGCATCGGATAGAGAGAGCAAATAGTCCAGTACAGTTTCCACCGCCAATGAGGTGGGATCGTGGTGATGCAGCAGATACCAAGAGGAGATCCTGGTCCACTTCTGATGGTAACATTGGAGGGTGGCCGGTTTCCTGGAGGAATCCAAAATGTGACGGACAGGCTGAGACAGATTCTCTGGAGAGGTCAGCCCGAGAGAAACCAAGCTGTCAGGTGGAGCGAGGACAGATTGGGATGTAGTAGAGACTGATGCTGCTGCGTAAGTAGAGTAGGAAACACAGGAAGAGGAATGGGTTCCCCGGAGCTGAGCTGGAGCAGGAAGGAGAACCAGTGTTGGCGAGGCCACCGAGGAGCGATGAGAATCATGGTGGCTCTGTCCCTGCGGAGTTTGAATAACGTCCGCAACATCAGAGGCAGTGGAGGAAAGGCATAGAGGAACCGATCCGTCCAGTCGAGCAGGAATGCATCCGGGGCCAGATGATGAGGAGAGAAGAGTCTGGAACAGAACTGGGGCAGCTGATGGTTGTGAGGAGCTGCAAAGAGGTCCACCTGAGGAGTGCCCCAGCGAGCAAAGATGGAGCGGAGTGTGGGAGGATCCAGAGTCCACTCGTGAGGTTGAAGGATGCGGCTGAGATTGTCAGCCAGGGAGTTCTGTTCGCCCTGGATATAGACAGCCTTGAGGAAGAGACTGTGGGCCGTGGCCCAGGTCCAGATGCGGATGGCCTCCTGACAGAGGAGGGGAGATCCGGTGCCGCCTTGCTTGTTTATGGAGTACATGGCGACTTGGTTGTCTGTGCACAGGAGAAGAACCTGAGGGTAGAGAAGGTGCTGGAAGGCCTTGAGAGCATAGAACATGGCTCTGAGTTCCAGGAAATTGATGTGATGTTGACGCTCCTGAGGGGTCCAGAGTCCCTGGGTGCGAAGATCTCCCAGGTGAGCTCCCCACGCATAGGGGGAGGCATCTGTGGTTATGATCGTGGAATGAGGGGGTGGATGAAAGAGTAGACCCCTGGAAAGATTTGAGGAGTTCAACCACCATTGAAGAGATTGCTGAAGAGACGATGTCACAGAGATGGGATGAGAAAGAGGATCTGTGGTCTGTGACCATTGGTTGGCAAGAGTCCATTGAGGCGTCCTGAGGTGGAGTCGCGCCAGAGGAAGCACATGGACCGTCGAGGCCATGTGGCCCAGGAGGACCATCATCTGCCGGGCTGGAATGGAGTGATGAAGGAGCACCTGACGACAGAGGTGGAGCAGGGTCCGTTGTCGGTCGGAGGGGAGAAACGCCCTCATCAGAGTGGTGTCGAGAACTGCTCCAATGAACTGAAGTCGCTGTGTGGGAAGCAGATGCGACTTGGGGTAGTTGATCTCGAACCCCAGGAGATGGAGGAAAGAGATGGTGTGATGAGTGGCTTGTAGCACAAGTGGAGACGTAGGTGCTTTCACCAACCAATCGTCCAAGTAGGGGAACACCTGGAGGTTGTGTGACCTGAGGAAGGCCACTACCACAATAAGGCACTTGGTGAACACCCTGGGCGATGATGCGAGGCCAAAGGGTAGCACTTTGTACTGATAGTGACGGTGCTGTACCTGAAATCGAAGGTAGCGACGTGAAGTCAGATGGATTGGAATGTGAGTGTAGGCCTCTTTGAGATCTAGGGAACATAGCCAGTCATGTTGAGAGAGAAGAGGGTAAAGCGTGGCAAGGGAGAGCATTCTGAACCTTTCCTTGACCAGACACTTGTTGAGGTCCCGGAGATCGAGGATGGGACGGAGGTCTCCTGTCTTCTTGGGAACCAGGAAGTAGCGGGAGTAGAATCCCCGACCCCTTTGGTCTGGGGGTACCTCTTCGATGGCATTGAGGAGAAGGGATTGGGAGGAGTGAGAAACAGACTCTATGGGAGGATTGTCTGGTGGAAGAGTCTGGAAGTTGAGAGAGTAGCCGTGGCGAATGATGTTGAGGACCCACAGGTCTGATGTGATGACCTCCCAACGGCTGAGGAAGAGTTGAAGACGTCCTCCGATCGGCTGAGGAAGAGGCAATGATGGTGGGAGACTGGCTATGCTCTGGAGAAAAGAGTCAAAAGGGCTGAGATGGTTTTGACGGAGGGAGAGGTTTGGCAGGTTGGTGAGACTGTGAGCGAGCCTGAGTTTGATGCTGTTGACGAGGTCGGCGAGGCTGTTGTTGAGGCGGGTTGAGAGGTCTGGCCGAGAACCTGCGCTGGTAGGAAGACTGCTGTCTGTAGGGACGAGCAGGTGGAGTCTTCTTCTTAGGTTTTATCAGAGTATCCCACCTGGTCTCGTGTGCCGATAGTTTCTGGGTGGTTGAGTCCAGGGACTCCCCGAAGAGTTCATCACCAAGACAAGGTGCGTTAGCCAGGCAGTCTTGGTGATTAATGTCGAGGTCAGAAACTCTCAGCCAGGCCAGGCGCCTCATGGCAACAGCCATGGAAGATGCTCGAGAGGTCAACTCAAATGAGTCATAAATGGAGCGCACCATGAATTTCCGGAGTTGGAGTAGACTGGAAATTTGTTGTTGAAAAACAGGAACCTTACGTTCAGGAATGTATTTTTGTAAGGAGGAGAGTTGTTGCACCAGATGCTTCATGTAGAAGGAGAAGTGGAAGGTGTAATTATTAGCCCTGCTGGCAAGCATTGAATTTTGATAAAGGCGCTTGCCAAATTTATCCATCGTTTTGCCCTCTCTGCCAGGAGGGGTGGAGGCATAAACACTGGAGCCCTGGGTTTTCTTTAAGGTGGACTCCACTAGAAGAGATTCATGGGGTAGTTGAGGTTTGTCGAAACCCGGGATAGGAATGACCCTGTACAAACTATCCAGTTTGCGAGGGGCTCCTAGTACTGTGAGGGGGTTTCCCCAATTTTTGTAAAAAGTTTCCCTTAAGATGTCGTGGACGGGTAACTTCAAAAATTCTTTGGGGGGTTGTTCGAAGTCTAAGGCGTCGAGAAAAGCCTGGGACTTCTTAGAGTCAGATTCTAATGGGATAGAAAAAGCCGCCGACATCTCCCGTAGAAATTTGGTGAATGAGGACTGTTCAGGTTTGGAACCGGTATCGACCATCGAGGGTTCCTCGTCCGTTGATGAAGCTTCATCATCGGTACCGGGTGGGGATTCTTCCCATAAATCCGGGTCCCTGACGTCGGTGTGTGCAGGACGGGACGGTGGTGTGGATGGCTCAGCGTGGCGAGTCTTAGAGAGAGATTTGCCAGAGCGCATCGAGACGGTACTGGGGGAGGAAGACCGGTGCCGGTCCCGGGGAGACCGGTGTCGGTCTTGATGTCGGGGAGGGTCGGTATCAGAGCGTGGTTGCACGGGAGGATTGAGTGGTTCAGCTGCAAGCACCAGCATGGACGTGTTCAACGGTACCGATGGGATCGACACCGGTGGTATGGTGCGAGGCTCGGGCCGGTCCGGTACCGGAAGAAGTGGGGCCAACATTGCTGGCAACAGGTGTTGGAGTTGCTGCTGTAGTTGCTCCTGCAATTGGCTTTGGAGTATGGCCGCAATGCGGTCGTCCAGAGGAGGCACCGGTACCGCTTTTTTCTTTTTCGGTACCATAGGTGCCGCTCCATGCCCCGGCGATGAGGAGGCCGATGACGAGGCACTCACCAAAATCGGGGCGGAGTGTTTGCGGGGTCGGCGTCATGCCGGGAGGACCAGCGTCGCCGCTGTGGCAGGAGGGCGCTCAAGGGAAGTGGAAGGCTTCTTAGCCGGCTTACCTGGTGCTAGCAACCCCGAGGAAGGATCAGGCGTCGTCGAAGTAGTCGGTGCCGACTTTTGCGGTGCCGTCGATGGCGCGGCCGATTCCATGGCAGATCCGGTACCGAAAAGGATATTCTGTTGGATCTGTCTATTTTTTAATGTACGTTTTTTAAGAGTAGCACAGCGGGTGCAGGTGTCAGCCCGATGCTCTGGACCCAGGCACTGTAGGTACCCATTGTGCGGGTCAGTGAGAGAGATCGGGCGTGCACACCGCTGGCACTTCTTAAAGCCCGGCTGAGGGGGCATGAAGGGAAACACGGCCTCCGCAAAATCAGGCCCCGCCACGGCCCGGCCTGAAAAATAAAGAAAAAAGAAAAAGCAAAGTTTTTTGTTTTTTTTTGAACGGAAAAGAAACCCGAAGGGAAAAAGAACAAAAAAGGAGAAAATTTTGCGAGCGGGAAGGCAAAAATTAGATTTTTCAACAGACGTTGAAAACACATGCGTCTTCTTCGCTCCACGGAAATGAAGAAACTGGGGACCACGCACTCCTCCGTCGGGCGGGAAGGCACTCGCGCATGCGCGGTGCGGCCAACTATAACTTTCTAGTTAAAAGTGTCCGTACCGGGGCTCCGTCGGTGACGTCACCCATGCGTTAAGAATATGCTGCCTGCTTGTCCTGGGATAATTATAATTTATGAATGAGTTTGAAATAGGAATTGAGTGCTCAGTTATATTATAATATTCCTATTTTCTATAATTTAGAAGAGCCAGTTTGAGTGGATTATCTTAGACATATTTAAAGCATGTTCATTGTGGATATCTTGAAAACTGGCTAGGTGTGTTCTGAGGACCGGGTTAAGAATGCCCAGTCTATGGTAACAGGGCAAGAGCCTCTGTTCAGAATGGTGCTGATCGAAACTGAGAGGGGACAGGCTTAGAACAAATGCTAGGAAGTTCTTTTTTACCCAGAGGGTGGTTGACACATGGAACGCGCTTCCGGAGGTTGTGATAGGCCAGAACACATTACAGGGGTTCAAGGAAG
Source organism: Geotrypetes seraphini (assembly GCF_902459505.1). Lineage (NCBI taxonomy): Eukaryota > Metazoa > Chordata > Amphibia > Gymnophiona > Dermophiidae > Geotrypetes > Geotrypetes seraphini. The sequence continues at coordinate 246,157,534 of NC_047088.1, forward strand.
GTTTAGATAGGTTCCTAAAGGATAAGGGGATTAAGGGGTACAGATAGAAGTAGAGGTAGGTTATAGAAATGGTCAGGAACCACTTCACAGGTCATAGACCTGATGGGCCACCGCGGGAGCGGACCTCTGGTCTGACCCAGTGGAGGCAAGTTCTTATGTTCTTAACCCAAACACAAAGTAATACTGCTAGAGGTTCAAGCTGTCAAATTCTTGGGGGGCGGTGGGGGAATCATCTGCCAGGATTCAGGGTCTTAACAGGTAAGACAAGGGAACCCCATGCATCTTTCACAGATGCTAGCATCTAAAATAAAATCTCCTACACCAGGGCAACATATTGGCCCAGTGCTCCTCCAGAGAATAAAACATCTTACAAGGCTGATCCCAAGATGCATTTGTCATTCCCATGGGGGTCAGTAAATTAGCTTAGTAACTTCCCTCCTAAGGAAGTAATCCTATAAAGAAGTTGCAGGAGGCCTGTCTTCCTTTACTAACTGTAATTTCTTTTCCTACTCTATGACTCTCATTAAAACATTTTTGGAATTGTAAATCTCCATGATACACTGCCATTTGTAAATCTGTCAAATACTGAATAAAATCTAAATGGGACACACCAGGCATAAATGATTAGAATACAAGCCAAAGTTCTGCCTAAGCGCTGTTCTACAAATAAACGCACATTTTACAGGTAGGCGTACACATGAGTACAGTGTGGGTGGGACTCAAAGTATTCCAAAAATTATGCACTTAAGTTACCAACACAGCTCTGGCAGTTAGGTGTGAGCATTTACACCGACTCTATGACTAATGCAAGTGCTTATGGTATATGCAAATACATCCAGGTATACTAATATTTATCATGGAATATGGGTGTCTATGCTCCTTTATAGGGGCCCTCTAGACATCCTGTATTATATTTGATCTCCACATGTCACAGCAAAGCTCCTAGAATGCAGACAGATGTTATTTGTGTCACTGCTGTCACCATTATGTAGCCGGCATAGTATCTCAGGAGCAGTGACAGTTGTTGGTGGGCATGAGTGGCAAGAGTCCTTGACTCATCAACTGTGCAGCTCCTCTGACCATCAACACTGAAGCAGGTAAGGTATCATCTCTTCATTGCAAATGTAAACCTGGATCTGATCACAATAGCCTGGTTTTGCACTAGAAGAGTTTTGTTGTGTGCATGTACTGTGGTTCTTTGGTCCCTGCTGCCATATCAGCAAGGCCACAAATGCCAAGGATATCTTAACATTTGCAAATATACAGTGGTACCTTGGTTTACGAGCATAATTCGTTCCAGAAGCATGCTCGTAAACCAAAATAGTCGTATATCAAAGCGAGTTTCCCCATAGGAACTAAGGGAAACTCGCTTGATTCGTTCCCACCCACCCCCATCCTCCGAGGCCAGCTGCTCTATTCTCCCTCCCCCACGAGAATCTCAGAGAGAGCGTGAACTCACAGGCCTTGAGCATGCGCAGATGCTCAAGGCCCAGCAAAGAAGAGGAGGCCGATCTTCGGGCACCGGCACCAACACACAGGATATGCCGGTGCCAAGATGGAAGTAAGAAGCCTGTTCGGGTGGGTCTGGGGGACTTCAGATTGTGGCGGGTACCGATTGGCGGCGGGGGGTGCCGGATTGCGGGGGGCGCCGCTCGCAAATCGAGGCAAGTTCGGTTTCTGAGGCGCCGATTTTGCAAATGTTTGCTCGTCTTGCAAAACACTCGCAAACCGGTGCACTCGTAAACCGAGGTACCACTGTATTCTTATTCAAACTTACAGTGAAAAAATTTCTCACAACTATGTATCAAAATTTGATTACAAAAATAACTACTATTTGTTGTACCCGATATTGGTTTAATGGAAACTCATCGTTGGTCAGTGCACCAAATAAGAATTCTCTCTGAATTGCTCTCAAGTTCACTATTTAAACTTATATTTTAGCCTAGTCCTCTTGAGAGTCCTCAAGTCGGCTTACGTAGGCCTCCCATGCAGCTCTCCTATATGCTTCTGCTGCATCAATGCGATTGGGTGCTGACAAGATGCCCCGTCCTACAATGATGATGTCAGAGCCTCTTTTATTGATAACTTCTTGGGGAGTCAAGTACTGTTGTCCCAGATTATCCACTGAAAAAAATACACATATTTTGCAATGAAATCAGCTGAACTCAATTTGAGCAATCAAATAGGAAAAATATTTAGTTACAAGATTTTACATAGTAAAAAATAAAAAAGACCACTTTTGAACATGATCAGAGTGCCTCACAACTATACATCTCACTGTATTATGTAAATTACAAAGTTACACTTATATGGGATCAAGAAGAACTTGTACAAGAATCCCTAGTATTACCAAAAATTGATCCCAGGAATCCTGTACCTTCTCTTAAGTTTCCTTATGGATTTTATTTTTTTTGGGGGGGGGTGCTGAAGTTCAAAAAAGCCCCACCAGCTAAGGTACATGTGGGTGAGGGGAAGTTGAGCTTCCTCCTCCCCAACTAGCAAACGATCCCCCGAAAGGTCCAACTAGCCCTTCCGCACTAACTCACTGTCACCATCAACAGGTGGGCAATCTCTTCAGTCCATTATCTACATCCAGCTGAAAGTCAGCAATCATGCCGTAACAATTTATAAATGTCCAACAGATGTGAACTCCTGGATTCTATATATGGCACCGAAATTTTGATGCAGATCCACTAGATCCACTGGATGACTAGTTAGTAAGTTATCAAGTATGAATTAAATCGGCCTTAATTATTGAAGTTAATTGGCATCTATGTGATATGACGATGAATGCATCTCAAAAGGGAGCATGGCCAGAAGAGGGACATGGGCAGGTAGGTATGTTCCAAAATTCTGCACTCAGTTACAGAATAGGGGATATTTGCAGTGTGTTAACTGATGGGAGATGTTTTCCATAACTTAAATGGACGAAACCACTTTAAGTTTTCATTAAATGATGCAGCTTACTAAAGAGACTTTTACATTCAGCATTTTTGATAGAAACAGTTTCCTCTCCTGCTTCACCATGTTTGCACCTAGTCATTTATACCAGGGGCTCTTCCCCCTCTTTCATATTCCCCCTCCCACAAACTTGGTCATATTCCCAAAACCATAAGTCCCCAGTTTGGCCGCTAGGCATCACCACTTAAAGTGACTCTCCCTCCCTCCCTCCTCCTCCGGGTCCTTTACAGTATCCCAAGTCCCAGCAGATTCAAGAGAACAAAGAATCTAAGCCTTGACTAGAACCCAGTCCTTTAATGCACATCACTGTCACAGCTGCAAATGCAACAGCTTTAAACCAGTGCTTCTCAACCCAGTCCTCAGGGCAGCCAATGAATATGTAAATGATAGATTTGCATACTGAAGAGGCAGTACTGTATTTGCAACTGTTTCTCATGCATATTCATTGTGGAATAAGTCTCCTCGTAGAGGTGGTGGAAACAAAAACTGTGTCTGAATTCAAGAAAGTGTGGGACAGGTACTTGGGATCTCTTAAGGAGAGGAGAAGATAGTAGATGCTGCCGATGGGCCATTTGGCCTTTATCTGCCATCATGGTTCTATAACTATAAAACTCTATGATCTCACAATGCAAGTGTAATGAGCCTTAGCCAATAGGGAGAGGAGGAGATAGTGGATGCTGCCGATGGGCAAACTGGATGGGCCATTTGGTCTTTATTTGCTATCATGTTTCTGTATCCTGAAAACATGACTAGCTGCCCAAAGGACTGTGTTGAGAAGAACTGGTTTAAATTTTTTTTTTCCTCTACTCTAGAAAGGCTAGATCAGTGGTTTCCAATCCTGGTCCTGGAGGCAACCCAGCCAGTCAGATTTTCAGGATAGCCACAGTGAATATTCATGAGACTTGCATGCATTGCTTCCACCGCATGCAAATCTCTCAAATATTCATTGTGGATATCCTGAAAACCTGATTGGCTAGGGTGCCTCCAAGACCAGGTTTGGAAATCATTGGGCTAGAGGGCCAAATCTGAAGTTTTTCTGCCACCACGCACCAGGTTAAATCCGGGAGCTTTAACAGCTGATGCTGGAACAAATAGTATTTAAAAACATTTGAATTTTGAAAAACCCTGGAAAACTCTCATACTGTTTTCTAATGCAACACTGACTTCAGATATTTTGAAATACAGACTTAGCTATAGTGGTTCACCAAACATCCCCATTCAGATGAATTTTCATTAGTTTTGCAAAATGTGAAAAGCCTTAAGAATACTTGAGTTTGAGTGCAGATACGTTTTATGAGATAGCATGATGTCATAAGACTAGATCACAGAGACAGAAATACAAATCCACTCGCCTCCAGCCTGCATCTGAACGCCAGGAGTCAGGTGAAGGAATTCAGGTTTACTGCTCACCCTGGAACCAGAAATAAATCCAAAAACAAAGTCTGGATGCTCTTCTGCCATCTTTACCTGAATATAACCAAGATACACACACAAAAAGAAAGTAATTCAGCTGGTTCATTGAACTGGTCATCTGAACTGTTTATGGTATTGTAGTATATAAAAATAAAGTTATTAGTATTATTATAATAAAGAGCAACACCTATTACCCGCACTCAAGAATCTGCAGTACAGTATTTATACAGTAGCCCTGGTGCATGCTTTTAAGCCTCTGCTGTTGCAAAAGAAGATAAACCCCAGGGTAAATGTGAATAAAGGCTCCAGGTGCCATAACTACAGAACTAGCCCAGACTAAGCAGGAACGAAAACAGAAAGAACTGCTACAATCACATCAACCAATGGTTAAAACTGCTGCCTTGGCACCCTATAGTTGCAGGTTCGATCCCAGCGCCATTCCGTGTGACCCTGGGCAAGTCACTTAACCCTCCACTGCTCCAGGTACCATAATTAGATTGTGAGTCCACCAGGCCAGTTAGAAAAAGTACTTAGACTAGATTAGGCTCAGATTATGAACCGCTCAGATGGCCAGTATACAAATAAGAAATAAACTTTGAAATCTATGCACACACCTGCCATCTATGCACATCTATGCACACATCGCTGTCTCTGTCCCATTCCTGTAAGCTCTGCCTTAACCGTACACACTTCAAACACTTGTGATTTTAAAGTGTTTGAAGCTTGTGCAGATGAGGACAGAGCTTGCAGGGACAGGAAAATAACTCGCCAGGACGGGAAAATCTCTGTCCCCGTGCTTCAAAAAAGAGCTACAAGCAGTGTAATCACGAGCATACAACCCAGGGATGCCAAATGATGACTTCCCATAAATAAAACTGGAAAGGTTCCAGCGAGCCATCGTGGCTGGATACTGTCCTGCACAGTAACAGGGACCTAGGTGGCAAGACGTTCAGGTGACAGTTTCCATTAGAAAGCTTTGTAGAAAAACATTTTGGGGTGTGTGTGTTGGGGGGGGTGTTTTTTTTGGGGGGAGAGAGAAAGATCATGAAGGTGACTGAGTGTTGGATTAACTATGAAAATCCAAGAGATGAAATAAACACCTGACTTGTGTAATGAGCCAGACATGCCACATGTGGTTAACATTCCACAGCTGGTGGCAAGGAAGTTCCAACAATGTGGACAGAAGAACTGGACAGGCTGAATGAGCCCATACGTTACCATGCTATTTTGCCCAGTACTCTGGATCCAGATCCACTATTTCAAGTGTTTTTCATCAAGTACATCACTAGGGTGGAAAGCAGCAAACCAGAGACCAGTCTCTGGCACCCTCTAAAGCAGTGGTCTCAAACTCAAACCCTTTGCAGGGCCACTTTTTGGATTTGTAGGTACTTGGAGGGCCGCAGAAAAAATAGTTAATGTCTTATTAAAGAAATGACAATTTTGCATGAGGTAAAACTCTTCATAGTTTATAAATCTTTCCTTTTGGCCAAGTCTCCAATAATAATATTGTCATTTATAGCTAAAAAGACATATGATCAAGAAACTGTTTTATTTTATTTTTGTGATTATAATAAACATACCAAGGGCCTCAAAATAGTACCTGGCGGGCCGCATGTGGCCCCCGGGCCACGAGTTTGAGACCACTGCTCTAAAGGGAAGCCCACACTTACTGCAGCTTTTGTGTAATCACCAGTGGCCAGAGAACCACAGGAGCTCATCTCTGCTATCAACAGGCAGCCTCTTTGTAAATGAAGACCCACTTCCTTCAGTCCTTTCAGAACCCCTGGGCCAGGGACCGCATGTGCATTCACAACATCTGACCAGGAAGCTATTCTGAATACACCACCTGAAAGAAGACAGTGCCATCCTTATATTAACAGAAACTATCACAAATCCTCACCATACAATCGTTTGTTTCTCAGTTAGACATCACCAAACCAGCTGTTTCTGTCAGTGGCAAAGAATCCGCATTTTGTGATGCCTTTCAACCCAACAAGTGTACAGACACAATCATTTGGTCTTCCCAGTGATCAGCGAGATTTTGTTTTATTGTTTTTTTTTTAATGTAACTTGTGTATTTATATGTGGTTTTACAGATGTTACACTATAAGCCACTGTAAGTCACTATTTTGTTTGCACTAGCAATAAAAAGATTAGGTTCTTACCGCGATAATCTTCTTTCTTGTATATAATGCATAGGAGTCCTGAACAGTAGGGTTTTCTTCCTGAAACCACAAGCTATTGCATAAGGATGTTGCACATCTTTCAACTCTGCCTCCTTCCCAGAGGGAACAGCGAGCAAGATGATAAAGGGGACGGAACTCTCATAGGAGGAAAGACTAAAAAGGTTATGGTTTAGCTTGGAAAAGAGATGGTTGAGGAGAGATATGATTGAAGTCTACAAAATCCTGAGTGGAGTAGAACAGGCACAAGTGGATTGATTTATCACTGTTAAAAATTACAAAGATTAGGGGACATTCGATGAAGTTAAGTTACAGGGAAATACTTGTAAAAAAAAAATATTTATTTGTATTCATTTAACAAATTATTACAAGTCTGAACAATCGCACAAGTAACACAGTGACTCTTTAAATCTCCAATCAGGAAATCCAAGATGGCTGCCACAGCAGTGATTTTGGCACCAAAAATGGCCCGGGGAGACAAACTACACATATACTTGAATATAAGTCGAGACCCCCATTTCCCCGCCCAAAAGGAGGAAAAATGGTTGACTCAAGTATAAGACGGGGATTTAATATTCAAGTGCCATGCCCTGCCAGGATCTGCACCCAGTGTCCTCTCCCTCACGCCCTCCCCAGCCAGGCTCTGCACTCAGCCCCCCTCCCTCCCTGCCCTACTAGGCTATGCAGCCAGCCCCCCTCACTACTTGCCAGGCACTGCACCCTGTCCCACTTCCTCTTCCACATCTGGTGGTCTAGTGGTAGGTTGGGACAGGAGAGATCCCTCTCGTCTCCCGTCCAATACAAATAATTTATTTTTACCCCCCCCCTCCCCAATGTACGTTTATTGTTATTCCTGGTGGTCCAGTGTTGTATAGACAGGACTGCGCTCCTGCTCTGCGCATCTCCTTTCGGGCTCGGCAGCCATTCAGCTAGCAGTGCAAGGCCATGCGGGAGCTCGAGAAGCTCACTCCTCTGTGCCTGCGTGCTGCGAGCCCAGAAGGAGGAGTGCAGTCCTGCCCATACACCACTGGACCAAAAAAATCAAAAAAGTGTTTAAAGTGAGGAACCCTAACCCTGGCCCCAGAAACCTCCAAAACCAAATTTTCAGACTCCTCCCCCTCCGATTTTCCCCATAGGTTATAAAAGCCTTACTTACAGTGGCACGTGGAGCCTATCTGTATCAGAGTCTGCAGCTGAAACAATGGAGAAGACTGCTGCTTCAAATTTCACTCCTGATAAAGCCAAACAGCCTGCACTCAAGCTCCTGATAAATCAGGGATGCGAGCAAGTTACTGGGGAATGGACCCAGAGCTCCCAAAAGAAAAAAAAATAAGTTACAGCAGGCTGGCTAGACAGGTATCCTCTAAGGATTACCCTGCTAGCAGCAGTCGTATTCGTGGGGCTGAAATCACAGTCCAACGAGTGGAGAGCTCAACTTTCCCAAGACCCAAAAATGTTCGACAAGCTCAATCAAAAGTCAAACAAATGATGATTTTTTGCTTATGATCATGAAGGCATCATCATCACAGACAAAGTTCCATATGGAAGAAGTGTCGCAGCAGTGTATTATCGTGATTTTTTGCAAAAAATGTGCAGAAAAATGCACAAAACCTGACCTCAGTTGCTCTTAGCTGGGCCACTCATTCTTCACGACAACCCTCGCCCACACATAGGGAATGTCATCATTGAAAAACTACATGAATATAGCTGGGAGGTGTTACCTCATGCTCCCTACAGTCCAGACATGAGCCCACCAGACTTCGACTTTTTTCCAAAGTTGAAACAACCTCATGGACATTGTTTTGCATCTCTGGAAGAGCTTTCTTCCACCGGTACCTGAGTCATTCGGCAACTGAACAAAAATGATGTCTTGGATGGAATAATGAAGCTTCCTGGACTTGGGGACTCGGTCATTGCAAAGCAGGGAGACTATATTGAAGAATTGTAAAGAAATACTTGGAAAAAAAAACCCCATGTAAATTAGAAAAAAAATGTGCATTATTTATGAAATGACCCTCATATATAAAACATTTGAACTACTTTGATGGCAGCCAATCAGGGAGTGGCGTTGGACCAGGCAGGAAGCAAAAACCTCATGCTTGCCTTCTGTACTGCTGTGCCCTAACAGGAGAACAGCCGTCCAGGTAGGGAGGCAGGCAGGCGCGAGGAAAGCTCCTGCCAATATAGCACTGGACCCAACGGACTTAAAAAAGGTACTGGTGGGGAGTGGGGCTAGTATTCGCTCCATAAGACGTTTTATGGAGTGAAAATTATGGTAATTGGAGTTAGTAAAGTGACAACGGTGGCTTGCAATGAAAACTTCTTCCCTTAGTGATCACTACTAACATCATGCAGAAATTTACACAAATTCTATCATACATGCAAATTCTACACAATACAATCATACATGCAAATTCTACACAATACATTCTACACAAAGATCATACAAAGATCGAGAGGAGAACCGGGCAACTATAGACCTGTGAGTCTTACGTCGGTTCCTGGGAAGATTACATTACATTACATTACATTACATTAATGACTTCTATTCCGCCTGTACCTTGCAGTTCTAAGCGGATTACAACAAAAAGATAACTGGACATTTCCAGGAATAGGAATACAATTAACGACGTAGGGCCTAATACATCTAAACGATAGCTGGACGTTTTCAGGAAGAGGAATACAGTTAAAGGCGTTAGGTCTAAATCACATATTGAAGGGAGGATCCTAAGAAGGGGAGAGAGGGGAGAGGAGTGGGGTTAGGAAATTAGAATGTATTTCTTGAATAGTATGGTTTTGATTTCTTTTCGAAAAGCTTTGAGGTCAGTTGAAGCTGTCAGTAGGTTGGTGATGGAGGGGTCCAATTTAGCTGCATGTGTTGCTAGTAGGTTGTCGTACATCTTTTTGCGCTTAGTTCCTTTATAAGGGGGGTAGGAGAATGGGGACTGGGTTCTCCTTTGTCTGGAATAGAGGTTCCTATTTAGGCGGTTGTTTAAGTGGGAGGGTGCCGTTCCGTTTAATGTTTTGAATATTATGCAATATAGCTTAAATTGGATGCGGGCTTGTATTGGAAGCCAGTGTGAATCTAGGAAGGCGTTGGTGATGTGGTCAAATTTTCGAAGGGAATAGATCAGTCTGAGGGCAGTGTTCTGGACAGTCTGTAGTTGTTTTATTAGGTAGGTGGGACAAGGAAGGTAGAGGATATTGCAATAGTCCAGTAGACTTAGGACTAGGGATTGAACTATGAGTCTGTATTGTTCTTTGCCGAAGAATTTTCTAATTTTGCGAAGGTTGCGCATGGTAAAGAATGCTTTTTGTGTGATTTTGTTGATTTGCACCTGAAGAGTGCAACATCTATCTACTGTTACTCCAAGGAGTTTGAGAGTGGTCTGTATAGGATATTTGGTGGTTTTTATTTCTAGTTCTGTTATCGAGGGGGTTTTGTCTTTTTCAAGCAGTAGAAATTTAGTTTTGTCTGGATTGAGCTTTAGTTTGTGTTCTGTCATCCAGTTTTCCACTATTTCTAGGGTTTTTACCAGGTTATCTGTTGTAGTGGGGTCTTGTGAGTCAAAGGGAAGGAGTATGGTTATATCGTCTGCATAGCTGAATGAGGTTACTTCGAGTTTGTCTAATAGGGTACCAAGGGAGGCGATGAAGACATTGAAGAGCATGGGTGAGAGTGGTGAGCCTTGAGGTACTCCGCAGGGATTGGTCCAGGTTTCCGATATTAGATCTTTTGTTTTTACTCTGTATGTTCTTGTTTTGAGGAATCCTTGGAACCAATTGTATACTCCGCCTGAGATCCCTATTGCTTCTAATATCTGAAGAAGTATACTGTGGTCAACCAGGTCAAATGCGGCTGAGAGGTCTAGTTGAATTATCAGCATCCTTCTTCCTTTGCTAAGGTGTTGTCGGGCTGTATCTAGAAGGGAGGCTAGCAGTGTCTCAGTGCTGTGGTTGGATCTGAACCCTGATTGAGTTGGGTGGAGTAGGTTGTGGTCTTCAAGGTAGTTGGTGAGGTATTGGGCAACCAGACCTTCTATTAGTTTAACATAAAATGGAATGGAGGCTATGGGTCGGTAGTTGGAAGGGGTGTCTATTGGTCCTTTGTGGTCTTTCAGTATTGGAGTGACTATGATTTCTCCTAGGTCTTGTGGGAAGATGATTGAAGCACTAATAAAGGACAGCATAGAGGAACACCTGGAAAATCACGACCTGATGAGAGCTAGCCAACACGGCTTTAGGAAAGGGAAGTCATGTTTGACTAATCTACTTCAATTTTTTGAGGAGGTGAACAAACAAATTGATAGCGGTGAACCGGTGGATATAATATACTTGGACTTCCAGAAAGCGTTTGATAAGGTTCCCCACGCAAGGCTTCTGAAGAAACTACAAAGCCATGGAATAGAAGGAGATATACTAAGATGGCTAGGCAAATGGTTAGAAAACAGATTGCAGAGGGTGGGCATAAATGGGAAGTTCTCGGACTGGGAAGAGGTAACGAGCGGTGTACCCCAGAGATCGGTTCTTGGGCCCATCTTGTTCAATATCTTCATAAACAACCTAGAAGATGAAACAACAAGTAATTTAATCAAGTTTGCGGACGACACAAAACTATGTCGGGTAGTTGGGACACAAAAGGACAGAGAAGAACTTCAGAGAGATTTGAACCAGCTAGAGAAATGGGCAGAAAAGTGGCAGATGAAGTTTAACATAGAAAAATGCAAAGTGATGCACCTGGGTAAGAAAAACAAGGAACATGAATATAAAATGTTAGGTATGACACTGGGCAAGACCGAACAAGAAAGGGACCTGGGGGTACTGATAGACAGGACCCTGAAGCCGTCAGCTCAATGCGCAGTGGCAGCAAAGAAAGCAAATAGGATGTTGGGCATGATAAAGAAGGGAATCACAAGTAGATCGGCGGACATCATAATGCCGCTTTACAGAGCAATGGTCAGACCACACTTGGAGTACTGTGTTCAACACTGGTCTCCCTACCTAAAGAAGGATATAACCCTACTGGAGAGGGTGCAAAGGCGAGCTACGAAGCTAGTAAAAGGTATTGAGAATTTGAGCTACACAGAACGCCTCGGAAAACTGGGATTGTTCACCCTCGAGAAGAGAAGACTGCGAGGAGACATGATAGAGAATTTTAAAATACTAAAATGATTTGACAAAATAGAGCAAGAAACATCGTTATTCACATTGTCAAATGTGACTCGGACAAGAGGTCATGGACTGAAACTGAGGGGCACCAGGCCCAGGACAAATATTAGGAAGTTCTGTTTCGCACAACGAGTGGTGGACGCTTGGAACGCTCTCCCTGAGGAGGTCGTGATGGAGACCAGCATTCTGGGTTTCAAGAGCAAGTTGGATGCACACCTTCTTGCAAATCACATTGGGGGATACAAGTAAACAAGGTTTCTCATCAGGGAACACCTGGCTTGGCCTCCGCGGGTGCGGGTCGCCGGACTGGATGGACCTAGAGTCTGATCCGGCGAAGCCATTTCTTATGTTCTTATGTAATACAATTTACAAAAAATGTGATACGTAACACTAAAAGAAATGGAAACCAACAGCATACCTCTCAGTTTCCTAGTAAAAACAAAAGGTTGCAGAAAATTTTAAAACCAATCCTACAAAACAATTCCTCCACATTAGTAAAAAATTAGAACCCATCCTTTTTTTAATCTTGCATATACTCTAAAGCAATGGTCTTAAACTCAAACCCTTTGCAGGGCCACATTTTGGATTTGTAGGTACTTAGAGGACCTCAGAAAAAATAGTTAATGTCTTATTAAAGAAATGACAACTTTGCATGAGGTAAAACTCTTTATAGTTTATAAATCTTTCCTTTTGGCTAAGTCTTAATAATAATATTGTAATTTATAGCTTAGGAGACATGATCAAGAAACTGTTTTATTTTACTTTTGTGATTATGATAAACATACTGAGGGCCTCAAAATAGTACCTGGCGGGTCACATGTGGCCCCCGGGCTGCGAGTTTGAGACCACTGCTCTAAAGCAACACTTCAATACTGCTGCTAATTCAGTCTTACTGCCCTAGGGAGTATCCTGGAAAGACTAGGTTTATAGCTGAGAAAGTTGTATCTGGTCATTTGCAAATGTACTTCCTTAATAGAAGAATCACAAAAAGATTCTCACAAGACCACCTAAGAGCCTGGAAAGGAAAGGACAGGAAACTGTTTAGCATGACATATAGGTCCTAATCAAAAAGCAATAAAGACAGTCCCTGGGTTAACAACCAGTTCCATTTTTAAAGCTATTCTTAAGTCAGATACGCATGTAACTCAGAACTTGTAGATTTTAAGATTCTCGCTGCTTACCTCTGCTCCCAGGTGACAAAAGGGCCAACTATCCCTACTATATTCCCTCTAAGGTAAAGCATGCACAATCACACACTGTTCTTAATGTGGCCATGCTTCAATCCTGAATCTGCTACTTGAAAAGTGTAGGAGCCTCATGCCACTGGAAATACTGCTCAGTGAAATCAAATGAAGCCACAACCACGTTCTTAAATACGAGTCGTAGTTAAGTCGGGCGTCTGTAACTAGGAGACTGTCTGCACTTAAAATTTATTTGCAGTGATATTCATTTGAAAGCCAGTCTGATGACTTCCGAGCCTCTTACAACTCCTTCATTACCCACTTCTGAGTCCTGAGCCCCTTACAGATCAGAAAGTCCAACACAAGAGGAGATCAAAATAAAAGAATAGGAAAAGTTACCTTCATACTGATGTCTCACTGTGTTCCCGATATCTGCAAACTTCCGATCTTCAAATATCAGGAACTCGTGCCGATCAGCAAGAGTTCTCAGTTCCTTCATCAGATCTGGTGTGAAATGGCTCAATATATCTACATGAGTCTTTAACATACAGATGCTGGGCCCCAAGCTGTCAGCCAGCTGCAGCAGTTCTTCAGGGTCTGTGACGTCAGCAGAGAGGCACAGATTGCTCCGTTTCTTATCCATCACTTTGAGGAGCCGAGCTGCCACAAGATGAATGCCTGGAAGCTGCGCACGAGTGCCAAAGCCCATTTCTCTGCACTTTTTCTTCACTGGCATAGAACCATTCATCTGCGCGATTGTGAGGGTACTGGTTTCCTGAATGAATTTCCTCACTTTACCTACCATCTCCGTGTCAATCTTGCTGTGCTGATGAAGGATCTCCAAGAGCTTTGAAAGTGTACACACCGAATGCAAGCGAATGCCATGCTCCTGCAACCTGGCCTCCCCACCTTGTTCTCTGTTCACTAGCACAATGGCATCAGAAACCTTCAACCCCTCTTTCCGAAGGACATCGACTGTCTCCAAAATGCTAGATCCACTGGTGACCACATCTTCAATGATCAAACAAGTTTCTCCTGGATTAATTCTACCTTCCACAAGACGTTTAGTACCTGTACAGCCAAAATAAAAAATAAAAGCACTCAAGCAAAGATAGGTTAAAAAAAAAAAAGGTTAAAAATTAAATTGCTTTGTTCATCATCATTTTCTCCTTCAACAATGACATGCTGCTCTGTAAATGTGGAACTGGAAAATTCAGGGTGAACTTTGTCTCTTAAAATTCTAAGAAACGGCCTTCAGCGAGTCTTAGCAGTTCACACCAAAGGTCAAGGAAAAGGCTGTGATGGGTTAGATCTAATGGATGAGAAGCACCTGGATGGAGGAAGAGAAATACACCTAGGACTTAAGTTTGTTGTCTTTTGACCAGCAGTACATGTTAATGTTAGATAAGAAACCAAACATCCAGAAAGCACAGTTACTTACCGTAACAGGTGTTATCCAGGGACAGCAGGCATATATTCTCACATGTGGGTGACGTCATCTACGGAGCCCTGATGCGGAAGCATTTTCAAGCAAACTTGATTGAAGATTTAAGTTTGCTCTGCTGCTCCACGCATGCGTGCCTTCCTGCTCCACTAGGGGGCGCATACCCTCGTGGTCTCCAGTTCACTTAACTAGCAAAGAAGCCAACCTCGGGGAGGTGGGCGGGTTGTGAGAATATATGCCTGCTGTCCCTGGATAACACCTGTTACAGTAAGTAACTGTGCTTTATCCCAGGACAAGCAGGCATGATATTCTCACATGTGGGTGACCTCCAAGCTAACTGAAGAGGGATGGAGGGAAGTTGGCAATTTAAGCAAATAGATTTTGCAAAACCGATTGGCCGAACCGGCCATCGCTCCTGGACAGTGAGTCCAGACAGTAATGGGAGGTGAAAGTATGAACCGAAGATCACGTGGCAGCCTTGCAGATTTCCTCAATAGGTGTGGACCTGAGGAACGCTACGGAGGCTGCCATCGCTCGGACCTTGTGTCCCATTACTCGACCATGCAGTGCGAGACCAGCCTGAGCATAGCAGAAGGAGATGCAATCAGCCAACCAGTTGGACAAGGTGCGCTTGGAGACTGGGTGACCTAACCGGTTTGGGTCGAAGGACAAAAACAATTGTGGGACTTTCCGGTGTGGTTGAGTGCGTTGGAGGTAGAAGGCCAACGCTCTCTTACAGTCAAGAGTGTGGAGTGCCACCTCTCCGGGGTGAGAGTGGGGCTTGGGAAAAAACACAGGTAAGACAATGGACTGATTGAGATGAAAATCAGACACTACTTTAGGCATGAACTTTGGATGAGTGCGGAGTACCACCTTGTCGTGATGGAATACCGTGAAGGGTGGGTCCGCCACTAGAGCTTGTAGCTCACTAACCCACCGAGCGGAAGTGAGCGCAAGCAGGAAAATCACCTTCCAAGTGAGGAATTTTGGATGGCATTTGTCTAGGGGCTCAAATGGAGGTTTCATTAGTTGAGCCAGAACCATGTTAAGGTCCCAAACCACCGGAGGAGGTTTGAGAGGAGGGTGGACATTCAGAAGACCCTTCATGAAGCGAGAGACTAGGGGGTGGAGCGAGAGGGCTTTCCTTTCCAGGGGCTGATGGAAGGCTGCAATCGCACTGAGGTGTACTCGAATGGAGTTGGTCTTTAGGCCGGAGTGAGATAATTGAAGTAAATAGTCAAGGACCAGGGGGACGGGGACCGACACCGGGTCCTGGCTGTGAGAGGAGCACCAGGCTGAGAATCTGGTCCACTTTTGGGAGTAGAAGGTTCTCGTTGAGGTCTTTCTAGAGGCCTCCAATATCTCCTTGACTGATTGAGACACGGGGAGAGAAGTCAGGGGGAAAGAAACCAAGCATTCAGATGAAGAGATTGAAGATTGGGATGTAACAGCGAACCCTGACCCTGTGATAGTAGAGAGGGAAACCGAGGCAGAGGCAGTGGATCTCTGACACTGAGTTGAAGTAGAAGGGAAAACCAAGGCTGGCGTGGCCAGCGAGGAGCAATCAGGATCAGGGTGGCTTGTACTGTTTTCAGGTGGACGAGCGTCTGCAGGATCAGAGGAAACGGCGGGAACGCGTACAGGAACCTTACCTCCCAGTCGAGGAGGAAGGCGTCGGCCTCGAGCCGGTCCAGGGAGTACATCCGGGAGCAGAAGAGAGGCAGTTTGTGATTGTGGGGGGATGCGAACAGATCTATTTGAGGTGTCCCCCACTGTTTGAACACCTGTCGTAGGGTTTGAGAGTGCTGTGACCACTCGTGTGGCTGGAGGAGGCGGCTGAGTCTGCCCACCAGACAGTTTTGTTCTCCTTGTACGTACACCGCTCGAAGGAAGGTGTTGTTGGAGATTGCCCATTTCCAGAGGCGCAGGGCTTCCCTACAGAGGGACCAAGACCCTGTTCCTCCTTGTTTGTTTACATAGTACATTGATGCCTGGTTGTCGGTTCGGATGAGGACCACCCGGTCGTGGAGCAG
Source organism: Geotrypetes seraphini (assembly GCF_902459505.1). Taxonomy (NCBI): domain Eukaryota; kingdom Metazoa; phylum Chordata; class Amphibia; order Gymnophiona; family Dermophiidae; genus Geotrypetes; species Geotrypetes seraphini. The sequence continues at coordinate 246,173,918 of NC_047088.1, forward strand.
ATGTTGAAAAGCTACAGGTGCGAGATAAGATTGCCCGGAGCTCTAGCACGTTGATGTGACAGCGGCGGTCTTCCGCTGACCACATCCCCTGCGTGCGTAGGCTGTCCAGATGGGCTCCCCAAGCGTACTCTGACGAGTCCGTGGAGAGTACCTTGCTGTGATGAGGGGCGAGGAAGAGTAAACCTTTGGAAAGATTTGAAGAGTCGGCCCACCAGCGGAGCGATCTTTGCAAGGAAGGAGTCACTGTCACGGGACGGTCGATCGGGTCCCGGTCTTGACGCCATTGAGAGGCCAGGGTCCATTGAGGTATTCTCAGATGGAGGCGGGCGAAGGGTGTGACATGGACGGTGGAGGCCATGTGGCCTAGGAGAATCATCATCTGTCGAGCTGATACCGAGGTCAGCAGAGAGATCCTTCGACTCAGACTTACTAACGCCTCTAGGTGCGGAGGGGGGAGGAAGGAACGGAGGCGAACCGTATCCAGCGTGGCCCCGATGAACTGTAGGGACTGCGAGGGGCGTAGTTGGGATTTTGGGAAGTTTATTTTGAACCCCAGACTTTGTAGGTAGGTAATAGTCTGTTGGGTCGTTGAGATAACCGCTTCCCTGGACGGGGCTTTGATCAGCCAGTCGTCCAGGTAGGGGAATACCTGGAGGCCCTGGGAGCGTAAGGAAGACGATGTCGGGGTTCGAGGTACCGATCGATGTCGAATCGGTGACCTCAACCCGGACTCCCTCGGTGACAACCTGCAACCTCGGGTCGGAGTCCCGGTCCGAGGGGGAGTTCGGAGGATGCGCGGGTTGGAGAGTGATAACTCAGCCACCCTTAGCGGTCCCGTATGAGGTGTAGGTGAACGGCCTCGTAGAGTGGGGGAACCCCGGGCCTTCTTGGAGGTACGGCGGTTCGAGGTTTCTGTCGTTTTAGCCCTACGTTTTGCACCGCGGCGGTCTGTGGAGGGAGAGCGCCTCGGGTGCCTCGGTGAGGAGTCCGAGGAGGATGGAATGCGGCGAAGCTTGCACGCTTTTCTTCGAGGTGGCTCGACGCGAGGCTCAGGCTGGTCTGGCACATGCGGGGTCGAGGTCGAGGCCGGTTGCAAATGGGCCATTGCAGCGGACAGCTCCGACGAGATCATCGCTCGGAGTAGGTCCTGGAAAACGGGCACGGACAGCATCGAGGGCATGTCCACTGCCTCAGTGCACTCCACCGGGGGCGACCTCATATCAGAGTATTCCCGTGTGGTGGAGGCACGGCCCGAAGGCTTGGAGGGCTTCGCCGGGGCTGTACGCATGGGACTTCCGCCATGCGTCGCCGGCGTCCCCGAGGCTGGTTTCTTTGCTGGTACAGAACCTGAAGAGGGAAGAAGGGACTTACCCGGAGCCGAGGTCTTCTGTTGTCCCGAGGACTTCGGGTTCGAGTCTCGAGACGATGCCGAGGTATTCGGGGCCGAGGTCAAGGCCGGGGCCGACCTCGAGGCCGAGGTAGAGGGTTGGTCCGGGGCGAAAAGATCCGCCATGCGGGCTTTCCTTCGACGGAGGGCCCGGTTCTGGAAAGTAGCGCACTGGATGAGCGGCCCCCAGGCAGAGGATGCACCGGCGATGCGGGTCTGTGAAGGAAAGAAGCCGCTGGGAGCACTTTTTAAAGCCGGTCAAAGGCCGGGACACAGAATCGAAACTGGCCGCGGCTCGAATAGTCACGCGGCCACGGGGACCCGGAAGCCTCCGGGTCGGTGAAAAACGAAGCAGGAACAGTTGAAACAAGAAAAAACTCGCGCACAGCGACTAAATCGAGAAAAACAAGAAAAAATTGCAGTGCTAGAAGGCAGTTGGGGCAGAGCCTGAAAAAACACGACTTCTAGGCTCAATGAAAAATTTTGAACTGGAGTCCACAAGGGGATGCGCCCCCTAGTGGAGCAGGAAGGCAAGCATGCGTGGAGCAGCAGAGCAAACTTAAATCTTCAATCAAGTTTGCTTGAAAATGCTTCCGCATCGGGGCTCCGTAGATGACGTCACCCACATGTGAGAATATCATGCCTGCTTGTCCTGGGATAAAAGCCACTGTAGTTTAACAAACCACCAATGCTATCAGTCAACGTGTAATCAATAACTCCACGGGGTAGAAAAAGCCTCAGAAGCAAAGGGAAGCCCGGAGAAGGGGTTTAGAGGGGGGTATTGGTTGGCACAGTTGTGGGGGTTGGTTAGGGGGGGGGCTTCTTGTGTTTTTTTTCTACACATGCCCATCGCTATCATCAGCGATGGGCACATGCAAATTTAGCAAGTCTTCACTACTCTCCACCAACTTCATTTATATGAGCGTTTTTTGGAGAATGACTCACTTTTTTTAATTCGCTACCGGAACAGCTGTGATAGCAGCCCATCATTTTCTAATGCGGTTTTTTGAGAATCTAGGTCTAAGGGTCATATTCTATAAATGGTGTCATAAGTTAGGTGGCAGTGGCACCCTAGCGTCGTTTAACTTAATTGCTTTAATCGCCGCAGTAATTGTGTTGTTTAAAACCAATTTAAAAACTCATTAAAAAAAAAAGTGGGTGCCGGAATCACGTCTACAGCAGGACGCCTAATGGCACCTAAGGTCAAAATAGGCATGGTTAGGGGACCGAGCTAACTTGAATTCTACTTATTTGCTTATCCAAAAATTAATGGGTATAGATATAAGACCTTCTTAGATAGGACCCTGGCTGGAAGGCAACAATCTTGATTAGGTAAATGTATTCAGCAAGCTATGTTATCCTATTGCAGTTTTCGGAAATTAATTAAGACCACTTTGCTCGATAAGTTATTACTTAGTGAGTTTTATTATTGAAATTCTATTTTACAAATATTTGTATTTTTTTACTGTATTATTGTATTTCGCTGATTGTCCAGCTCTTTTTAGCTTAAACCGCCTAGAACGTTTGGTTATGGCGGTACACAAGTTATTAAGCGCCGTTAAGCATGATTCACTAAAAAACTTAAGATGCCCACAATGTAGGCCAACGTTTTACTGACCTACACTGCAGGTATCTTAAGTTCTTTCTTAGGCATCGTTAGCCGTGATTCTCTAAAAGGCACTTAAGCATGACTGACATGCAGCCGGCACCATTTTTGCAGGCACCAGCCTGATTTAGAAAGTTTACAGAACCCAGCCCTAAAAGCAGAAGATCCTCACACTTGTTTGCTGGCCGTAGAAGTTTAGATTCAACCCTTAGAAACAGTACTCAAAATCTAACTACAGTCGACTCTACCTAATTGCACGTCAGTTAAGCGCACACTTCGGTTATCTGCAGCCTACCACCATGGTCCTCGGTTTTTTTACATTAAAGTCAATGGACGTAAACTCTGGATAATTGCAATTCTGATAAGCACACAATCCACTTATGCACACGATGTATTCTTTCATGTAACGTTCACTCCAGTTAAAAGCAATCACGTAAATGAGCCATGTATTTTGGAACAACAGTATAGACCTGGCCATGTGTTTGAACTTTCGGAGCTGCACCATGGCATCACGTGGACAAAAAGCATTGTCTTTGGCTGAACGTGTCCACCAGCCTGATGTCAGATGCCGCTTAAACATTAATATAGTACTTGTACATAAATTGGAAGGGCCTGTCCCCTGAGAGTGGTGTACTCCAGGTCCTTCTGCAGTTGCTTACATATGGTCTTCCAATTAAATCGATAGAGACCTATACACTGCTTTCAAACATAATGAAGCTGTTGGCTTCAAGGTGCCTGCCTGCTGAATATGAAAGCAACAAAAACAAAAGGATAATCGCAAACTTCAAACATCATTACAGGTCACTCGTCCTAAGATATGTGATGGTAGTGATCGATGCAAGCATGGAATCTTGCCCCTGCGCTGCTGATGTCGCAAGAAAAATGACGGTGATCGACTCTCTTCACATGGTACTCTGATAAAGCGCAGGGCTTGCACTTAAGCAGAGTTGACTGTATTAATATTAATTTTTCATAGATGTCTACCAGAAAGGAGATAAGTTAGTTGTGTAATATTTGGTGTATATTAAACAACATAATGTAATTAAGTGGATCAATCTACTGTATGATGTCTCGAGTTTATAAATTCTGTACATAGTGTTTAGTTAAAATGAATCTTTGGGTGTTTCCTGTATCATTTCAAAAGACGAAAAAAATGGAAATCTAAAGAGTACAACCTTTTCTGCTTTTACCCTGCTGAAAACTCTTTTTGAAACATAAAACCAATGCAGTCAGTGACATAAAGGAGAGAATAGGGCGAGAGGCAATGTGAAAGAGGAATTACAAACTCTTTCACCAAGTCAAAACACATATGAATGACACTCTACAACTGGGATCAGTAAACAAATCAAAATTTTACATTAAACATTTTATGAGATGTTTGCATGAAGCACTGCAGAGAAAAATTTTTTTTAGAAATCAAAGAAAAGAACAGTAAAGTTACCATAATCTTTGGCCTCCTTTCTTCTAATGAGCATTGGTATCTGATGGGTTGAGCAGATAATAGTAGCCAGTGGCAAGGCAGTGTAAGGGACCCCGCAGACACAATCATAGGTGACTGTAGCAGCTTTTGCAATTTGAAACAAGAGATCTGCAACCTCAAAATAGTAAAGAATAGTTTTTAAATAAATAAATACATTAACACCAACATCAAATTCATTATGCTTTACAGGCAAAGGGATTAGAACAACAAAAAAAAACAACCCTAAACTATGAGTAGAAAGGATTCCATAGTCAAACCAGGTGACTAAAACAGCATGAGTGATGTTAGCTAAAAACTGGAAAAGCAAAGGCATGACAGCTATGCAGACTTTATAAACCAAACTTGATCTGTGTATCTAATGTTGACGTTCGTCATTACAAGACTGGCCCATTTGTTCAGAAGTGGGTACCTTTTGGTTAATGGAAGGCAATAAGAGAAGGCTATGAATTCTGTAGCCCAATGAATGGTAACTGATCCTTGGAAGGGAGAGGGGTGGGGAACATCTAGTTAGTTGGAATACAATGGGGTGGGGAAAACATTGTGAGATGTGGACTTAAAAAGCACAGTTACTTACCGTAACAGGTGTTATCCAGTGACAGCAGGCATATATTCTCACATGTGGGTGACGTCATCTACGGAGCCCCAGCGCGGACAGCTTTTCAAGCAAACTTGATTGAAGTGTCAAGTTTGCTACACTGCACCACGCATGTGCATGCCTTCTTGCCCACTAGAGGGCGCATCCCCACCTCGTGGTCCTCAGTTCCATAACCAGCAAAGAAGCCATCCCCGGGGAGGAGGGCGGGTTGTGAGAATATATGCCTGCTGTCCCTGGATAACACCTGTTACGGTAAGTAACTATGCTTTATCCCAAGACAAGCAGGCATGATATTCTCACATGTGGGTGACCTCCAAGCCAACCAAAAAAGGGCAGGTGGGAGGATGGCAATTTAGGAAAAACAAGTTATGTAACACCGACTGGCCACACCGGCCGTCGCTTCTGGACAAAGTGTCCAGACAGTAGTGGGAGGTGAACGTATGAACCGAAGACCAAGTGGCAGCTTTACATATATCCTCCACAAGAGTAGACCGGAGGAAAGCAAAAGAAGCTGCCATAGCCCGGACCTTATGCCCCGTGACGCGACCATGGAGCGTGAGACCAGCCTGAGCGTAGCAAAAAGAAATACAAGCAGCCAACCAGTTGGACAAGGTGCGCTTGGAAACAGGATGTCCCAACCGATTAGGATCAAAGGACAAAAACAATTGAGGAACCTTCCGATGAGACTTGGTACGTTGGAGATAAAAGGCCAACGCCCTCTTACAGTCAAGCGTGTGAAGCGCCGCCTCACCAGGATGAGAGTGGGGCTTCGGGAAGAACACCGGAAGAACAATGGACTGATTGAGGTCTCGGTCTGGAGTATTCCCTCGGGGCACTGGGCTTTGCAACTCGGGGCGGGGCCGAGGACGACCCACCCGCAGTCGAGGAGCCCGAGGATGGCGAGGCGAGGTCGGGGGACCGGAGGCCGAGGTCGAGGCCGAAGCCGAGGCCAACGTCGAGGCCTTCCCCGCCGCGGGGTCCGCAGAGAAGAGCTCCGCCATCCGGGCACGGCGTCGGCGGAGAGCTCTAGACTGAAAAGTTGAGCACCTATCACAGGAGTCGGTAGGATGCTCAGGACCCAAACACACCAAGCACCACCGGTGAGGATTGGTAATTGAGAGCAACCGATCGCACCGGGTGCACTTTTTCAAGCCCGTCAAGGGACGGGACATGGACACAAAACCCGGCCGGGAACGAACGAGGTCCCGCGGCCGCGGCTACCGGGAGCCCCCGGAGCCGAACCAAAATACTTTTTTTTTTTTTCGACGAAAACTAAAAGAAAAGAAAGAAAGAAAAACAAATCAAGCACAGCGACCGTGAAATAACGCACAGCCGCGGTGTCAGAAGGCTAAATTCTAAGAGCACAATTTCCACAGGGCTTCTGGCTCTGCGGAAAAAACTGAACTGAGGACCACGAGGTGGGGATGCGCCCTCTAGTGGGCAAGAAGGCATGCACATGCGTGGTGCAGTGTAGCAAACTTGAAACTTCAATCAAGTTTGCTTGAAAAGCTGTCTGCGCTGGGGCTCCGTAGATGACGTCACCCACATGTGAGAATATCATGCCTGCTTGTCCTGGGATAATGTTGCTTTTTGACAAGTAAATGTGCTGCTCCTGGTCATGTACATCAAGAAGAAATGCACTTTTCAGTTTTCTTAATGAAAATCAAAGCCAAAAAAAAAAAAGTGTGCCAAATCTCTACAGTCTTCCAACTGACAATGAAGCATGTCATCATGATGTCACTGTATCACAGCCCTTTAGTGTCTCAAAAAGACAAGGAAGAAATGGAACTGAAGTAAGCGAAGAGCAAGATACCTAGCCCTTGTAACAAGCTAAGAATCCTCAGTAAGTGTCAAGTTAGGATTAAAGATGGCTGTGGTGGAAGGGATGGGTTGCTGGTCCTTTAAGGGCTGAAGATCGATTCAGGAGGACCGACCCCTTCTACCACAACCGGCACTCCACCGGAGATCACACGCCAAGCCGTTCCCGCCATCTTTCAACCCTTTCACCTCCCCCCCCCCCATTACGCAGCGAATCGCAACCTCCCACAACCGCGCACCTGGTTCATCAACGCTGGCTGCGACACGACCACCCGCAGGTCGAAGTAAACGGGAGAGGACAGGCCGCTCTTCAGCGTGAAGGAGCCGAACTTCAAGGCCCGCGCCTCGTAGAGACTACACGCGAGCTCCGCCAGCGAGGACAGGGCGGCCATGGCTGCACGCGCGGGGAGAAACCACCTCGCGGCCTCAGTCCGCGAGATCCGCTCTGGACCGGAAGCTCTGACGCGACCCGAGAGCGCTGCACGGCGATTGGCTAATGCAGTGCAGGCGCGCGCCTCGGAGGACGCGGCGTTCGGCCGCAGCTGTCAGCTACGTTTTGCAAGGGGAGGGGGAGAGGAGAGAGATTGGGTAAAACAAGGATCCCGCGGACCACACGGATCTCTTCCGCACTTCCTCTTCTGTTTTGCGCTCTGTCTGCGAAATCCTAGGGGGTTGGTTAAATATTTAAATGTTTATTAAAACGTTTGCAAAGTAGAAGACATGCGAGACAAACAATATTTCACAGCATTGATCAAAACAATAATAACCAGAACAATCCCAAGAGCAAAATTCTGACAGAACAATAACAAAGTCTCAACCCTTTGTACTGCCCCATCAACAGGGTCAGCTAAAAAAGCAGCCTCTCCCACCCCCATATGTTGTGGTCCCCCCCCCCATCTCAAATGTAATAACCAAGTAAGGTGTGAAAAGAACAGCAAGCCCATCTCCCTATTCCCCTCCTCCCCCCCGGAATAGGAAACACACAGCAGCCCTCTCTTTCATAATAGCTCCAGTTTAGTACAAAACACAGGGCTCCTTTTACTAAGCCGCATTAGGGCTTTAACGCGCGAAATAGCGCGCGCTAAATTGCCACCCGTGCTAGACCTTAACGCCAGCATTGAGCTGGTGTTAGTTCTAGCTGCGTAGCGCAGGTTTAGCGCACACTAAAATGCTGCGTGCACTAAAAACGTTAATGCAGCTTAGTAAAAGGAGCCCACAGTCCAGGTATCCGAGGACTGCGTATAATATCCTTTCCGCTTAGCAGGCATCAACTTCCATCCTTCCCAGGTTATAGAGACGTAACCGCCAAGCACTCAAATCAGGTGCAACAAGTAGACTTCCGGGACCCTGCGATCAAACATAGCGCAAAATTCTCATTTTCCCCATTGCTGATTCGCTCAAACTGCGCAAAGGACAGACGGCAGAGCTTTTATTTTGGCTACTCTTCTCAATAATAAGGAACGCATCTGAAAGATCTGTGGACAAGACTAGAACTTCTCTACAAAGCTCTGTGCCTAGAAAAAAGCTGTGATTGAAATGTCAGAAAGAAAAATTGCAAATAGATAAAAATTGTCATGTAGGTTCTATTCATTCAGCTGAGTTCACTTTTGAAGGGCAATAGGTTTATGGCTTATTGAACTTGATATAATATGTCAAGGTGATTTACAAACAGAGCTCTTCATTTAGCCCTCCCACATCCAGTCTCATCTCGTATCATTGATCCGCTAAGCAGTGGCGTACCTAGCATATGTATCAATCAGTGAAGATAAGTGGAATAATTCCTCTATCATTTAATTTTCGTTGGCAAATTACAGCACAGCATAAGACTTTATCACATAATGAAGGTTTTTTCCAGTGAGGTGAACGCTCGACCACCTCTTTGAGCCGTTTCGGTTAGGTGGGAGGGCCCTTTCTGAGGCTTTTTCCTTCATTCTTTGGATTGAGTTAGGTCTATGCTGTTCCTGTCACATTTTTGGACATCTTCACATTCAGTGTTGAAAGTGTTTACTCTATCATACATTGGTTTTTCATCACATCTGGGTTACTAGCGGGTACCTAGCATATGTGACACCCGGGGCCCATCATTTTTTGGCACCCCCCAATCTGTACGAAACACATGATTTTTAGTAACAAGCCACACGTCACACATGAGTACCTAGGAAAAGGCAGCATCTTACATATGCAGTGAGCAGTACAATATCTATACACCCATTGTAACACTAAACAAACCAGACTAGTACAGATCAATCCTATACCTTCAATCCTAACAGAAAACCATGTCTTTCGAACACACAGAACACAGAAAACACCTTCGCCTAGTATGGAATATGTCATCACAAACTAACCCCTCCCTCTTTTACAGAACTGTAGTGTGGATTTTAGCCATGGTGGTAACAGCTCTGACGCTCATAGAATTCTGAGCATCAGAGCTGCTACTACCACGACTGGCACTAAAAAATGCTCCACAGTTTTGTAAAAGGGGGGATAAAATAGAAATACATAGACAAAGGTTAAATTGAACCAGAAAGAAGCTGGACTCTGCATACAATGCAACACCACAGAAACAGTGACACATGTCTCCTAAAGCAATAAATAAATAGAACATTTTTGTTCTACCTTTGTCTTCTCTGGTTTCTGCCTTCCTCATCTTCTTGTTACTCTCTTCCATCCACTGTCTGCCATCTCTCTGCCCATATATGGCATCTTCTCTCCTTCTATGCCCCTTCCAGAAACTGTATGCCTCCCCCATCCATCTCTCCTTTCACCCCCCATTGGTCTGGCATCTCTCTCCTCTCCTTCCCTCTCCCACACCTCTCTTCTGCAATCCCTTTCTTCCCTCATTTTCCTTTTCAATTTATTTTCTGCATCCATCTAGATTACGTTCTTACTACCCTCTCATCAATTTCCTTTTTTACTGTCTACCTACAGCTCGCCACCTCTTTCCCTCACCCAATCCAGTATTTCCCTAACTCAATCCTTTTCCCCCATCATGTGCCCTCCTTTTATTTATCCCCTCCTTCCATCCTCTGCTCTCTTCTCTCTCTCACTTCTCTCCATTTCCATCATCTGCCCTCTTCTCTCTCCCCCTTCTCTCCACTTCCATCATATGCCCCTTCTCTCTCTTTCCCCCTCCTTCCATCATCTGCCCTCTTCTCTCCCCCACTTCCATCATCTGCCCTCTTCTCTCTCTTCCCCCCTCCTTCCATCATCTGCCCTCTTCTCTCTCCCTACTTCCATCATCTGCCCCTTCTCTCTCTTTCCCCTCCTCCTTCCATCATCTGCCCTTTTCTCTCTCCCCACTTCCATCATCTGCCCCTTCTCCCCATTTCCATCATCATCATCTCTCTCTTTCCCCCACTTCCATCATCTGCCCTCTTCTCTCTCCCCCTTCTCTCCATTTCCATCATCTGCCCCCTCTCTCTCTTTCCCTTTTCCTTTCATCATCTTCCCTCTTCTCTCCCCCCAATTCCATCATCTGCCCCTTCTCTCTCTTTCCCCCTCCTTTCATCATCTTCCCTCTCCTCTCCCCCCACTTCCATCATCTGTCCCTTCTCCCCACTTCCATCATCTGCCCCTTCTCTCTCTTTCCCCCACTTCCATCATCTGTCCCCTTCTCTCAATCTCTCCATCCACCACAGGCCCATCTTTCTCCCTCACCTTTCCGATTTTGGCAACAAGATCGGCAAGCCCCCCCCCCCCCCACGACGGCACTGAGCGGCATCGGTGCCCCTCCCCATGACGGCACTCAGCGGCATTGGCGCCCCCCCCCCCCGCCCCATGACAGCACTCAAGTTCGGCCTCCTCCCGGCATCAGCAAAACTTCAGATCGGCAACAGGTGCTCAGTCAAAAGCTTCCCCTGACTCAGCTTCCTATTTCCGCCCAGGCAGTTCAGTCAGAATCGCAGAAAGCGAACTGGGAGCCGGGATGCAAAAAAAAAAAAAGGTACCGGGGGAGGGGGGTTGGCTGGCTGGGGGCTGGTTGGCTGGCTGGCTTGGGGACTAGCTGGCTGGGGGCTAGCTGGCTGCCACTACACATGCCTACCATTAGACATGCCCACCACTAGAAGTGCCCTGTACCCTGTCCTGGCCTATCACTAGACCACCAGAGGGGGAACAGGGGACAGGGCACACCATTTGGTTCAAAATTTTTTTTTTCTTGGTTTTACTTCTTCTACAGGTGGGTGCGTCTTATGGTCAGGTGCGTCTTATAGAGTAAAAAAATACAGTAGTTTGGAGAGTTAATAGGTGGACTTTTGAACCATTGGCTAAAGTGCCCCCACTGAGAGCAGCAACACTGGTTCTTTTTTGGGTTTAATTAATATGATGACCTTGACGAGGTGGAACCAGAACAAGTGTGTGCAGGGAGGGAGGAAGTTCTGGAATGAGGCAGCATAGGATGGAGGTGAAAGGGGATAAACTCAGAAGTAATCTAAGGAAATATTTCACAGAAAGGATTATGAATGCATGGAATGGTCTCTTGGTGGAGCTGAAGACTATCTGAATTCAAGAAAGGTTGAGACAAGCACTTGGGATCTGTAAAGGAGAGGATGGGATAGCAGATGGCATAGATAGGCCACATGGTCTTCATCTGCCATCATTTTTTTGTTTTCTGTGTTTCAACAGTGTGTTATGTAGGGTAGTCATAGTTCCAGGCAAATTTCAGTTTAAGTCACAGGATCATTATTGAGCCATTCTTTTGGCCTTGGCTTTATGCAAAGGAGCATTGTAAATCTGCAATAACCAGGCAATAGGGTCTCATTTTTAAACCACAGGGGAAATTCTGTAAATAAGGTGCTAACATTTATGCGCTGAAGAATAAGCACAAAGATGATTAGAATGCCAAAATCCATTTCTGTGCTATTCTGCAAATTCAAAGCACATATTTAACAAGTGGGTAGTCAGTGGCGTAGTAAGGATGAGTGGTTCCCCCTTCCCTTTTAAACTTCTCCAGCGTGAGCAGCATGCCCACGTCGGTGTTGGCTCGCTCTTTGACATCACGTCCTAGAAACATAGAAACATAGAAAGTGACGGCAGATAAGGGCCAAGGCCCATCAAGTCTGCCCACACCAATGACCCTCCCCTACCTCCCTTTGCGAAGAGATCCCACCTTTCGATCCCATTTAGCTTTAAAATCAGGCACACTGCTGGCCTCAATCACCTGCATCGGAAGACCATTCCATCGATCCACCACCCTCTCGGTGAAGAAGTATTTCCTGGTGTCGCCATGCAATGTCCCTCCCCTGATTTTCCATGGATGCCCTCGTGTTGACGTGGGTTCCTTGAAGAAGAAGATATCCTCCCCCACCTTGATACGGCGCGTGAGGTACTTGAATGTCTCGATCATGTCCCCCCTCTCCCTGCGTTCCTCTAGGGAGTAGAGCTGCAATTTATTCAGCCGTTCCTCATACGGGAGATCCCTGAGCCCCGTGACCATCCGTGTGGCCATTCGCTGGACCAATTCAAGTCTCAGCACATCTTTGCGGTAATGTGGTCTCCAGAATTGTACACAGTATTCCAGATGGGGTCTCACCATGGACCTATATAATGGCATTATGACTTCGGGCTTACGGCTAACGAAACTCCTTCGTATGCAACCCATGATTTGTCTGGCTTTAGATGAAGCTTTCTCCACCTGAGTTGCAGTCTTCATGTCCTCACTGATGATTACCCCTAAGTCTCGTTCCGCTACAGTTCTCTCTAGGATCTCACCATTAAGAGTGTAAGTCTTACATGGATTTTTGTTGCCAAGGTGCATGACCTTGCATTTTTTGGCATTGAAGTTTAGTTGCCAGGTCCTGGACCAATTCTCCAGTAGGAGGAGGTCGTGTGCCATACTATCGGTCTTGGATTTGTTGTCAGGTCCTGTTGTGTTCTTGTCCACTATATTGCATAATTTGGCGTCATCGGCGAATAACGTTAATTTACCCTGAAGCCCCTCAGCCAAGTCCCTTATGAAGATGTTGAACAAGATTGGGCCCAAGACCGAGCCCTGCGGCACTCCACTTATCACCTCTGTCGTTTCGGAGGGGGAGCCATTCACCACCACCCTCTGAAGTCTACCTCCTAGCCAGTCCCCCACCCATGTAGTCAAGGTATCTCCCAAACCTATAGAGCTCATCTTGCTCAACAGCCTGCGGTGTGGTACGCTATCGAATGCTTTGCTGAAATCTAAGTACACGACGTCCAGGGACTCCCCAATATCCAGCTTCCTCGTCACCCAGTCAAAGAAGCTGATCAGGTTGGATTGACAGGACCTCCCCTTTGTAAACCCATGTTGACGGGGATCTCGCAGATTCCCCTCGTTAAGGACCGTATCCAATTGGTGTTTGATTAGAGTTTCCATTAGTTTGCTTACTATTGATGTGAGACTCACTGGTCTGTAGTTCGTAGCTTCCGTCCTGCTTCCTTTTTTGTGGAGTGGAATGACATTAGCCGTTTTCCAGTCTAGTGGGACTTTTCCTTTGCTAAGGGAGAGATTGAAGAGTGTTGATAGTGGTTTCGCCAAGGTGTCTCTTAACTCCCTGAGTACTCTGGGGTGTATGTTGTCTGGCCCCATAGCTTTGTGAACCTTGAGTTTGGATAGTTCACTGTAGACACTACTGGGCGTAAACTCAAAGCTGCAAAACGGGTCTATCGAGCTATCCCCTGTTGGTAGCTGAGGGCCGGATCCCTGCGCCTCACGGGTGAAAACTGAGCAAAAGTATTCATTTAACAGTTTAGCCTTCTCGGAGTCCGATTCTACATAGTTCCCGTCCAGTTTCCTAAGGCGTACTATCCCTCCTGTGTTCCTGTTTCTATCACTAATATACCTAAAGAATGCTTTATCGCCCTTTTTGATATTCTTTGCAAGATTCTCCTCCGCCTGCAATTTGGCCTCTCTGACTGCTGTTTTGACGGTTCTTGACTTGGCCAGATAGTCTTCCCTGGAGCCCTGCTTCCCTGAATGTTTGAAGGAGATGAATGCTCTTTTCTTCTCTTTTATGAGGTTGGAGACCTCCGTAGAGAACCACTGCGGTTTGTTTTTTCTTCGTCGTTTACTTACAGATTTAATAAATCGGTTTGTTGCTTCGTGTATGGTAGCTTTCAGTGTTGACCACAATTCCTCTACATTATCAGTCTCTGCTTGGTTTTGCAGCGACTGATGGATGAATTCCCCCATGTCCTCGAAGTTGGTGTCCTTGAAGCTGAGGACCTTAGTTAATGTGTTGGATTTGGTGAAACCTTTTCTGAGGTTAAACCATACCATGTTGTGGTCACTGGATGACAGCGTGTCTCCCACAGAGACATCTGTGACACTTTCTCCGTTGGTAAGTATTAGGTCTAGAATCTCCTGATCCCTAGTTGGCTCCAAAACCATTTGCTTGAGTCTTGCTCCCTTTATAGAGTTTAATAGCCTTCTGCTGCTGCCGGTCGCAGAGGAAAGTGTGTTCCAATTCACGTCAGGCATATTGAAGTCACCCATCAATACTGTGTCCCCACGCAAGGTGATATTCTCTATGTCCTCGATTAATTCCATATCAAGGTCTTCCTGTTGCCTTGGAGGTCTGTATACTATGCCAAGGTACAGGCATTTGTCCTTTCCCCTGGCCAAATTTACCCAAAGGGATTCCCCTGTGTACCTAACATCTGTGATTCTGGTAACTTTGATGTCATCTTTGGCATATAGTGCTACCCCTCCTCCGATTTTGCCCTCCCTGTCTCGGCGGAACAAATTGTAACCCGGTATGACCATGTCCCACCTGTGGGAGTCCGTAAGCCAGGTTTCGGATATCGCCACCACATCTAGGTCGGCGCCCCTCATTTCCGTCTCCAATTCCAGAATCTTGTTGCCCAAACTGTGGGCATTGACGTACATAGCCTTCCAAATCCTAGGTTTGTTATGGCTATCTAGTGATATTCCCGATTGAGCTCCATCGGCTCCTTTGGTATTGTTTGCAATGTGTGTATTCTCCTTAGACCCTGAAACACAGTGTGAACTTACCCCGGACTCGAAAATGTCAGTATCCCCCCCGAACACGGAAATGTGAGCACTCCCCCCAGATCCATGATTGCTATGTGTATATACCTCAGATCCTGAATGGTATTTGCAGCTTACTTCATTAGATAGGTTATTAGTGCCCATACCCTCCCCCAACTTACCTAGTTTAAAGCCCTATGGAGTAGGCGGGCTAATCGGTGTCCAAAGACGTTCTTCCCTCTGCTGGACAGGTGCAACCCATCTGGTCCCTGTAGTCCTTGTAGTGCCTCTCCGTAGTTCAGGAACCCGAAGTTCATCTCCTTGCACCATCCTTGCAGCCAGTCGCTTGCCTTCTGGATCCGATTCTCTCTGGCTCTTCCCTTGCCCCTTACTGGAAGGATCGAGGAGAACACAACCTGCGCATCCAACCTCCTCAGCTTCTCACCCAGGGCACCAAAGTCCTCAGGTATCCTCTCCGGGGTGCTCCTGGCGGTATCGTTGGTTCCGACATGGATAAGAAGCATGGAGAAGTGGTCCTGGGGCTTGATGAGACTGTCCAAGCAGGCGGTTACATCCCGGATCCTGGCTCCTGGCAAACAGCAAACCTCTCTCGATTGAATATCTGGTCTTCAGATTGGGCCCTCAGTGCCCCTCAGCATTGAATCCCCAATTACCACCACTCTACGCTTCTTAGGGGAGGGCCGTACTGATGTCTCTGGGACCGGAACCTCCTGATAGATATCTTCCTGTTCCTCATTGTCAGGTCTTCCTTGAAGCAGCTGGAATCTGTTCCTCAATGGGATTTGCGGGGTTGATGTAGAACTACCCTGTGTGTGAGAAAAAGAGACAGTATATGAGGAAGGTTTTTTGTGTTTGCCTGTGGAGGAGGTTACCAGCTGCCAGGAGTCAGCGTCGTCAGCCTCCTCCTGAATTCCAATTGTTGGTCCCAATGAAGCAGGAATGGTGGTTTTAGGCGTCCCGAGGTCCTGCCAGGTTCCTGTACGGTGATCTGGGACAGTTCCTGGATGACTTCATCGATGTAGGCCTCGTCGTCCCGGATACTTCTTAAGCGCATGACCTCCTCTCTCAAGCTATTCAGTTCTTGTAAAAGGCTGTTCTCTAGTTGATCCGTCGTTTCTGTCTGCGTAGAAACTGTAGCCATTTTTGTGGGGATGGCCTCGGTCTGTACAGATACCTCTGTGCTCTGTCCCAGCTCTCCCTCTGTTTCCGTGGCCACCCCCTCGATCCCTTTGGTGACTGGACCGCCTACCTTGATTGTAGTCCTGTTGCTTCTGGTTCTACCTGCCATTTTTTTTTTTTTTTTAAGATATTTGTAAGTTATTTAATCGGGTATTCGTTAGTTGTCAGACAGTTGAAGGTTAGAAGGATGAAGGGTGTCAGCTAATTGTTAGTTATACTGCCTGTTTATTAGTTTGCAAGTTTGAGGATAGGGTGACTGCTGGTAAGAAGAAATTAGAAATTAAGCAGCAAGTTTAAGAAAGTTAGTGATAGGAGGTTATAGAGGGGCTGGGATAGCTTAAAAGCTGGGTTAAAGGTTAATTAGCTAGTTATCAGTGAAGGTGATTGTACTCTGCCTTGTTGTGTATTCGGATCCTACGTTGGCAGTTTTCTGGAGCCCCTCCTAGAGGTCCTTCTCGAGGCCCTTCGCAAAGGCGCTCTCGCTAAGGCGAGCGCCTTTGCCGCTCGCCGAACGGCTGCACGCCGTTAGCTCGCCCCCTTTTATGGGGGATCTTGGCTGTGACGCAAGTCCCGGAAGTAACACAGTAACATAGTAAATGACGGCAGATAAAGACCTGCACGGTCCATCCAGTCTGCCCATTAATTATACCCATTACAAATACATGATTAAATTAACTTGTCTCTCCTTTGATATTTCAGGGTCATGGACTGTAAAGTCCACCTGGTATTGTCCTAGGTTGCAGATGCTGAAATTGCCATCTAATCAAGCCATTGTGACATCAATGCTGAGGTTGGCTCTTAGGCATTGGTGGAATGAGGAATTATGACATCACAATCGCAGCTCTGGAATGTTGCTACTCTTTGAGTTTCTACCAGGTAACATAGTAAATGACTGCTGATAAAGACCTGAACGTTCCATCCAGTCTGCCCATTAGTTATACTCATTAAAAATACATGATTAATTTGTCTCTTTTTTGGTATTTCTGGGTCATAGACTGTAAAGTCCACCTGGTATAGTGATGTCAGAGAGAGAGCGACGATGCCGACGTGGGCAGCAACCTCATGCCAGGGAAGTAAAAAAAAGGTACGGGGGAAGGCAAGGGGCAAATGGCAAGGAGAGGAGTGGGGGGTGGGGCAGAGAGGAGGAGGGGTGTAGCGTCCTTAGGAAGACTGTGCCCGGGGCGGACCACCCCCCTTACTACTCCACTGTGGTTAGGGCTTACACACACATAACATATATGCATATCTGGCATTTAGGCATGAGCTGTATGGCTGATGTAAGTTCTCATGCATATCCACAGAGCCCTAAATACACCTGGTTAAGGGAATGGGATTCGATACACTGTACCACCTTTCTAAGGTTATAATCAAAGTGGTTTACATATTATATACAGGAGCTTATTTTATACCTGGGACAATGGAGGGTTAAGTGACGTGCTCAGAGTCACAAGGAGCTGCAGTGGAATTCAAATCATAGTTTGACACATTAGTAATCTATAAAGGAAGGTAAATGTTTCCTAATCGATGTACTGTTAAAGAAGGTAATACTAGAAGTATTTTTTACACATAAAATAATATTCAAATATGTTGGGTCATCGATTAACAATTATATTGCATTGGTGTACATAGGGTTACCTGGCAGTTTGCCGGGTTTTGGAAGGCCCCGAGTTCAGGGCCGTGTCTGGAGGACATCCACCCATGCACAGACTTCAGTACAATGACATTACATGCATGCCTGCATGCATGTTACATCATCATGTCTGCGCATACACAGAGGCTCTCCAAACGCAGCACTGAGCTCGGGGGGGTCTTCCAAAACCCAGACAAACTGCCAGGTTTTAGAAATCCCTCCAGGTATCCGGACAGTCTTCTATAAAGAGGTAACCCTATTTCCAACCCCCAAACCCCCCTCCCATGAGTGCCCCTTCCTCTCTCTCTCTCCTTCCAACCTCCTCTCCTTCTGTTTCTGTCTCTCACCTCCCATCCAGCACTACCCTATTCCATGCTCTTTTCTCTAACACTCTCTCCTTTTCATAATACTTCTCCAGTCCTCCTCCCTCCCTCCATGCTGTTTCTCCCTCACTTCCTTCATGCTTTCTCCAGCCTTCCCTCCCTTCCTTCATTCTGTTTCCCCAGCCCATCCCTTCCTCTTTTCCTCCATCTATGCTGTTTCTCCTTCTACACCCTCCCTCCTCCGATGCTACTCTCTAGCTCCTGACTCCCCCACCTACCTGCACCTCGGGTCAGCTGCTGTAACTGAATCTTTGGGCACCTGGCAGTAGCAACAAGGTAAGTCTGCTATAGCCAGCCTGCCCCAGGAGCCGCTTCTCTGCAGGTCCCGCCTATATGGGAACAGGAAGTTGCTGCAGAGTGGCAGCTTCCAGGGCAGGCCGGTGGCAACAAGCTTACCTTATTGCTGCTGCCGGCTGCCTGAAGAGGAGTAGGTGGGAGAATTGTCTAAACCTTTCTGAAAAACCATCCAGGCACCTGGAAAGTCCTCGAAAAAGGACATGTTTAGGTTTTCCCGGACATCTGGTTACTATGGTGGTGGTGGTGGTGGGGGAATTAAATAACAAACATTAAAGGTGTTAGTAATAACAATAACAAACATATTAACTGTTAGTAAATCAGGGCTCGACAAGTCTCAGGCACCAGGTCACCAGGGTGACTAGAAAGTTCTTGCTGGTGCCTGGGATTTTGGTGCCTGTTTGTGGCTGCTGCTACTGCGAGCACCTTCAGCGCGGGTGTAGGGTCATGAAATGGTTAACTGTTGTTTAAAATATTGCTCTGGCCTACATAGCTGAAAACAGTGTACAATCTATTGACCTCATCTGCCTGAAATGTATGTCCCTGCCTTACCATATTGTAAGCTAAATAGATAAGAGTTTGAGCTATGATGTACCCTGCCCTCTTGAACATGTAACATTTAGAACTGTAAGATTTAGATAAGCAGAGAAATGAGCTAGTTTTTTTTCTTTACTTTCTCTCTTTTTCTTTTATTTCCTCCTTATTTCTTTAAGCAAGTATTTGCTTTTACAACGCGCCCTTACCCCTACGTTCTATCCCCACCCCACTTTCTCCTTTTCATCTAAATTATGTAACTTTTCCCCCTCCTTCCCTTTCACCCTCACCTTCTAGTTTGTCTAGTCTTTGTCATTTACGTTCACCTTATTTATTTTTATACACCTACTACTATTTTTAATCTACCTTTTTAAATTTCATTGTTAACCGGCCAGACATTTGTTTGATGGTCGGGATATTAAACACTAATAAACTTGGAAACTTGGAAACTAGTTTCCTATAGGACTATAAATTGTATCCCTGAATCTATCATAAGTGCTAGCTTAGGACCAATAATAATTGTAGAAAGTTATAGAAGTAACAAATGAAAATTGTAGTTTTTGAATATATTAGTTTGCATATGTTTAGTGAAAAGGGCATAAAAGTCCGTGCATTTCCTGTTTTTAACACTCTTGTAAGCAGGCTGTTCACTGCACTAGAGTACGGTATGCTGTAATAAACCTCTTGTACTTTCTTCACGCCTCTGACTTTGTGTGTCCAAGTGACCTTTCACGGGGACTTCATCCTCCTTGCAGAATCTAAGTCTCACACTACAGGAACTCTCCTGGTTGTACAGGATTTGAGAACCGCGCAGTGCTGAAAATGTCCAATTAGCCACCAACTTGAAAACGGTTATTTTTGGTAGCATTCTGGGGGCGGAGTCAATGCTTAACCTGCCAAGGTAAACATATAAATAGAACTGCAGTTTACCATGGCAGGTTAAATGCTGAATATTGCACTTAACTGACTGTTTTTACTGGCTCTCGAAACCC
This sequence comes from Geotrypetes seraphini, assembly GCF_902459505.1. NCBI lineage: Eukaryota > Metazoa > Chordata > Amphibia > Gymnophiona > Dermophiidae > Geotrypetes > Geotrypetes seraphini. The sequence continues at coordinate 246,193,794 of NC_047088.1, forward strand.
GGAAATTCAGTGCTGAGGCCAAACATGACCTGGCATTGAACTTCTGGGGATAAAGCTTGTGGCATTCAGCAAAACGCTGATTACCATCAGCTGAAATCGAGCCCTTTGGATTCCTAAGTTTGGCAGAAAATGCAGTGTATCTTTTAGGAGCCCAGCATTATTATTATTTTTTTTTTTTTTTTAATACTGGCTCAAACATTTGTGCGTATCTGCCTTCACAGGCTAAAAACTTGGGGTAACGGAGCAAAGCCAAGAACTTTCTTCAGAGGGTGAGCATTTCTACACCCAACAAAAGTTTCCAATTTGGGAAAAGCCAGCACAAGTGACCCTGGAGTCTTTATCGGGCTTAGTGGCAAATTTGCTAAGACTATCAGCCCCAATTTCCAGTACATAGAGGGTAAATTGATTCAACATACTAAGGAGCTTATGGGGCTCATAATTAAAAAAAAAACCCAACATCTAAAAAGTGGCCTAAATGGGTACTTGGACGATCAAAAAGCCTGATTGTCCAAGTACCCATAATCAAAGCTGGATTTAGACGTATCTAAAACCAGCTTAGGCCTTTCCCCTGCCTCTAAATGCACAGAGAGAAAAGAGGTGTTTTTAAAGGAGGGGAAAGGGCGGGCGGTGGGCGGGAGGTGGGCCAACCTACACCTAGGCGTGTAGTAGGTATAACCAAAACTTTAGGCAGGTTGCCTAGTCGGCACTTATATGTTTTGACTTAGACCAAGTCAAAACAGGTATAAGTGCTGAAAAGGGGCCGCTGAGCTGATCGTGGCTGCTGTGATCAGCTCAGCGGCCCCAGCAACCTGCCTACCCCTACAGCAATGATCGTGGCAGGAGAGATAGCTCATCTCCCCTGCCGCGATCCACGCTTCCCCCCCCCTTCCCCAACAACGATCAGGGCAGGAGGGAGCCCAAGCCCTCCTGCCCCGCGGCACCCCCAACCTGGCCCATGTGCCTAAGGCCCCGCCCACAGGAGGGGTTTAAGCCTACTGGGCCTATTCCGGTTGGCCCAGGCATCTTAGGCCCCACCTGTGGGTGGGATTTGAGCCGCCAGGGCCAATCAGGTCCTAAGGCCAGCCATTCAACAGATGGCTGGCCTGTTGGACTGACGGGCTTGGCACCCGTCTGTCCATCCAACATTATTGAAGGTATGGGGAGGGGGTCGTGGAGTGGAGGGGGCACGGGTCAGTGGGGGGGGATGATCGGGGTTCGGGGTCGATCCTGTCAGGGAGTTCGGGGGTGCCCGGGGCAGGAAGGCTTGGGCTCCCTCCTGCCCCAATAGTGTCGGGGAGGTCGGGAGGAGGGGCAAGAGGGCTTGAGCTCCCTCTTGCCCCGATGTCGTCGGAGGGAGGGGTAGATTCTGTAACTGGTGTTGATTTTGACAGACACCGGTTACAGAATCCAGCTTTTAGGCGAAGGACTGGCTCCTCCGCCTAAAAGCCCTTGTTTTGGACATTTGGGGTTTAGGCTTTTTTTAGGTTGATTATATGGTATAAGTTTAGACGTAGTGGTGGTCTGGGCTAGTGCTACCCGATTCAGAGAAAAAATATTTCATTTCGATTCGATTCACCCTGTTGATTCGATTCGATTCACTGTAAAAGTCAATAGGTTCTCCGAGTGGGAACAACCTGATGTCTCAGTACTTGAGGAAAAGACCACGTAATAATGTTTATAAGATAAATCATATAAATCAGGGGTGCCCAACGCGTCGATCGCGATCGACCAGTAGCTCAGGAAGGCAACTCGAGTCGATCGCACTCGTGTTGCCGTCCTGATCTACGGGCCGATCAGCCTTCCTCTCCAGTGTTCTCCCTAGGGCCTTTTGCTGGGCGGTCCGCCCAGCTGTCATCTGCCGCTGCTGAACATTAAAAAAAAACCCCAAAAAACGGCTTGGAGATTTCAGCCCCTAGCGAACTTATGCTCCGGGCTCTAACGTGTGCGTGCCGGCTTTTCTTCTCTTCCCTCCGAAACCGGAAGTTATGTCCGGGGGGGGGGGGGAGAAGGGAAGCCAGCACGCACATGTTGAGAGCCCTGAAGCAAACGTTCGCTACGGGCTAATGCAGGAGACAGGTTAGTGAAGCATTTGTTCTTCTTCCTGCCGGGTCCTGCCTACTTTCTGTTTCCGTGAAGGCAGGACCCGGCAGCATTTCCCCCAATAGGTTGATCACGATCTTGGGCTGATCAGCCTTCCTCTTCCCGACGGCAGAATTGACGTCGGGGAGAGGAATGCTGGTTGGCCGAAGCAGGGAGAGCTTGGGGCCTGTTATTGGTGGTGTTTGGGTCCTGGTCCCCGATGGTAATGGCAGTGGCAGTGGCTTGGGGGGAGGGCAGGGAGAAAGAAAGAAAAAGGGCAGGCAGGGAGACAGAAGGAAAGAAGAGAAACAGAAAAAAATGAAAGGGAGGCAGAGAGAAAGAAAGGGCAGGGAGAGAGGAAGGAAAAGTTGGGGGAGGGAATGAGGTCTGGAGGAGAGGAAGCATACAGGCTAAAAGAAGGGAAGAAAGATTGTATGCACAGTCAGAAGAAGAAAGTGCAACCAGAGACTCATGAAATCACCAGACAAGGTAGGGAAAATGATTTTATTTTAAATTTAGTGATCAAAATGTGTCTGAATTTATATCTGCTGTCTATATTTTACACTAAGGTCCCATTTTACTAAACCGCAATAGAGGTTTTTAGCACAGGGAGCCTATGAGTGTCGAGAGCAGCGCTGGGCATTCAGCGCAGCTCCCTGCGCTAAAAACTGCTATCGTGGTTTAGTAAAAAGGGAGGGGGTATATTTGTCTATTTTTGTATGGTTGTTACTGAGGTGATAGTGCTTAGAGTCATCTGCTTTGATCTCTTTGAAAAACCCTGGAATAGGAATGATGATTAACATTTTCTATGCGTACAGTGTGCTTTGTGTTTTTTTTAAATTTTATTGTTGGTAGATCATTTTGACTTGGTCATTTAAAAAGTAGCTCGCAAGCCCAAAAAGTGTGGGCACCCCTGATATAAATGATTATACTCAAGCAGGGTGTCCTCAGCGTGAGAGGTAAGCGAGGGGAAATAATTCTCCAGCGCTTTACACAATAAGGCACAGGTTAATCACCCTCTGCCTGCACACCATCATAGGACACCTCACATATGCTCAAATTAATCAATGTGATAAATTAAACAGTGATATACAATTGGTCAATCACACAAGTGCAAGATCAAACAGGTTGTTCCCACTCAGAGAACCTATTGACTTTTACTGCTTTTCTGTGTGAGTAGATAATTAAGCAAATTTCTGATAGCCTATAGAAATGATTCTGAGCTTCCGTCCCCAGTCCCCCTGCCTATTCTGAGCTCCCATCCCCAGCCTCCAAGGCTCACCAGCCCCCCCTGCTGATTTCAGCTTCAATCCCCAGCCCCCCTGCCGATTTCAGCTTCCATCCCCAGGCCCCAAGACTCACCAGCCCCCCTGCCAATTTCAGCTTCCATCCCCAGCCCCCCTGCCAATTTCAGCTTCCATCCCCAGGCTCCAAGACTCACCAGCCCCCCTGCCGATTTCAGCTTCCATCCCCAGCCCCCCTGACGATTTCAGCTTCCATCCCCAGGCCCCAAGACTCACCAGCCCCCCTGCCAATTTCAGTTTCCATCCCCAGCCCCCCTGCCGATTTCAGCTTCCATTCCCAGGCCCCAAGACTCACCAGCTCCCCTGCCGATTTCAGCTTCCATCCAAATTTTTCAAACCACACGTTGGAACTGAGTGTTAATTGAATGCCGCAGTGCTGGCCCTGAAGCAGCGGACAAGCAGCGAATCCGCGAAACGCTGGCCGCATCGGCTTGTGCAATACTTGAGCACTGCTTGGAAAATGTATCCAGAGACAAGCGCTGTTTAAGATAAGTAGCTTGTCATTTTTTCAAATCCTTGAATAGTGCATATAATGTGTATAAAATCGCACTGATACTGATACTGAGGCGTTTTTTACAAAAAGAGTTAAAAAAATATATACTACAAAAAATTTTTTTTCTATAAGAAATATTTAAGGATTAAATTATTAAAGTTTAACATGTTTTAAATCTAAGTGGTCAATGATTGGAGCAGGGAGCTAAATTGCTACGCTGATCACTCGAGTTTGTGACTAAAGTACCATACGTAGGCTCCAGTTCTGAGGCCGTGGTAAAATAGTGTGATGCACTTTTTGGTTACAGTGGTATGTTAGTTTGTTTCTATTTGTAAATCACTACCACTTGGGATACTTGTTTATAGATTGTGCAAGTGTATTATTTGCCAACGTTCAGTTAAATATGTTTTCTTTAAACCTTGTCCCGACTGGATGAGGGAAAATCAAGTGATCCATAGCTTTAATATGTCACTCCTACCTCAGCTTTATGTATAGCATATCCTAAATATATAGATTTATATTCTTTTTTTTTTTTTGTCTCACTTATATGAAATCTTGGATTCATCGATTGAAGACTTGAGTTGAGTTAGCCAAAAAAAAATTTTACATTTCATCTGTTCTTAGGTGTGTTAAGGTGTAATATTGATTTATACTTTTAAGAAAGCAATATCTTGACTAACCCACTTTCTGTACAAGTGTATACTTGGTATGTAATTTGAAAATTCATAAATAAAAAAAAGCTTGGAGTAAATGTTCTGCCAGAAGCGGCATGGGTTATATTTATCTACCACCAGCGTTATTCTTGGATATTCAATGCTGGGCCATGGTCAGTCATTGAATATCTGGATTTATGCAGCCAGCCTCTCCTCTCTTATGCAGTTAAATGTGATATTCGGCACTGACTTTTATGTGGTCAGAAGCAGAATATCAGCACTTAGCCACATAAATGCCAACTTTGCTCCTGGATCGCCCCAAAATTAGGGTTGTCATACTCTGACTAGTATTTGTGATTTTGAGTAATGCGTGGATTTTTCTTCCACGAGCTGTGAATGATGTTTTTCCAGGTCTTGACAGCTGGAGGAGAAGTTGGAAAGTAAACCATGTCTTCCACAATACCACTGTACTGCTGGGCAGAATCAGTGATTTATTATTTCTTTGTTTAAACGGTACACTGTCAAAAGCACGGAGGACAGCGGTGCGCCGACAATCGAGCACAGGACAAATAAGTGCCACCGCTTCCACCGCTTTTGAGGCCTTCCGTTTTACGCTGTGAGGGTAGGTTGGGGGGGGGGGGACCTCTGACTACACTTAGAACTGCTCGCGCTCCTGTTGGGGGCATTTGGGGGAGAACCCCCCAGTATACTGAAAACTCCTGTTCTTTTCACTGTTCGGGAGTTTTCAGTGTAATCACCCCCCTCCCCCAAAAAGAGCTTGAGGTCTTCTAAGGGTAGAAACATAGAAAAAAGCAGCAGAAAAGGGCTATAGCCCACCAAGTCTGCCCATTCCAAGTATCCCTTCCCCTGAATTTACTCCCTTAAAGATCCCACGTGAGTATCCCATTTTCTCTTAAAATCCGTCATGCTGCTGGCCTTTATCACCTGGAGTGGGAGTCTGTTTCTATAACCATAAAGCCCTATGACCTCACAATGCAGATGTAAAGAGCTTTAGCCAATAGGAAGAGGAGATGCAAATGTTAAGAGCCTTAGCCAATAGGGAGAGGAGGAGATAGTGGATGCTGTGGCCATTTGGCCTTTATCTGCCATCATAGAAACATAGAAAAAAGCAGCAGAATAGCCCACCAAGTCTGCCCATTCCAAGTATCCCCTCCCCTGAATTTACTCCCTTAAAGATCCCACGTGAGTATCCCATTTTCTCTTAAAATCCGTCACGCTGCTGGCCTTTATCACCTGGAGTGGGAGTCTTTTCCAATGATCCACTACTCTTTCGGTGAAGAAGTACTTCCTGGAGTCGCCATGAAACTTCCCTCCCCTGATCTTCAGCGGATGCCCTCTGGTGGTCGAGGGTCCCATGAGCCAGAAGATGCATCCCGTGATGTACTTATATGTTTCAATCATATCTCCCCGTTCTCTTCTTTCCTCGAGTGAGTACAGCCGCAATTTTTTTAATCTTTCTTCATACGTGAGATCCTTGAGCCCCAAGACCATCCTGGTGGCTGTTCGCTGAACCGACTCGATCCTCAGCACGTCCTTTCGGTAGTGTGGTCTCCAAAACTGAACACAGTACTCCAAGTGAGGCCTCACCATGGCTCTGTACAACGGCATCATAACTTCAGGTCTCCTGCTGACGAAACCTCTGCGGTTCCCCCCACACACACCTCATTTAGAGCACAAAAGGGAAGGCCTCAAAGCAGCCGAAGCGGCGGAGCGCATTTGTCCTGCGCGCAAATGTCTGTGCTGGATTGTCAGCGCACCACTGTCCTTCGCGGTTTTGACGCGTCACCATTTAAATAGTTTGCAGCCAGGGCCAGTGCAAAGATATTAAGCATCGCAAGTAAATCTTGAATCTTGCATCCCTCTTAATTAACTTTTTGACGCCCCCTGGAGGCCCCCCCAAGAGTTTGACAATTTAAACTCAACAATCAATATCATCTCAACACCCTCCCACCCAGCTTGTTTTTATAACAGCAAGAAATGTGAGATCGGGTGGGGGGAGGGAATGACATTAACTAGTCCAGTGGTCTCAAACTCGCGGCCCGGGGGCCACATGCAGCCCGCCAGGTACTATTTTGCGGCCCACGGTCTGAACTAGTGCTGCCTGCTCTTTGCGGCGTCCTCTGGCTTCCCCCCTGGCCTCTAGCTCTTACCTTCAGATAATTACTGCAGCATGCAGAGAGGATTGCCAGTGCTGTAGCGATCCTTGCAGGCTGCCGTCATCCTCAGCATCACGTTCCCTCTGCCGCGATCCTGCCCCTGATGTCAGAGGAGGGGCGGGACCGCGTCAGAGGGAATGTGCTGCCGAGGCCGATGGCAGCCTGCAAGGAATGTGACAGCACCGGCGATCCTCTCTGCAGGCATGGTAATTAGCTGAAACTAAGACCGGGAGGCCAGGGGAGAAGCTGGAGGACACTGCAAAGAAGGGGGGAACATGCAAGCCTTTGGGGAGGGAAGATTTATAAACTATAAAGAGTTTTACCTCATGCAAAATTATCATTTCTATAATAAGATATTAACTTTTTTTTCTGCGGCCCTCCATGTACCTACAAATCCAAATGTGGCCCTGCAAAGGTTTTGAGTTTGAGACCACTGAACTAGTCTAAAGGAAGAAGGGATCCCCTATGTGAATTCCATTCCAGGAATGATGAGATTCTGTAAAGATCGTATGTCATTTAAGAAATCATTAAAAACACAAATATTCGTAGATGTCTTTCTCTAAGTTCAGTGGGCTTTCGATTATTCCAGGTTACAGTGATTTGGGTTTTAAGAGAAGACTGGGAAAAATTGATTTGAATCTATTGTAGTATTTTATGATGTTTCAGTTTTATAATTTGTGTATGTATGATATTAGACTTAAGCAGTTTATACTTAAGACTTAAGCAGTTTATACTTAAGTTTATACTTAAGTGTAAAGGAAGAAGGGATCCGCTATGTGAATTCCATTCCAGGATGATGAGATTCTGTAAAGATCGTATATCATTTAAGAAATCATTAAAAACACAAAAATTCGCAGATGCCTTTCTCTAAGTTCAGTGGGCTTTCGATTATTCCAGGTTTCAGTGATTTGGGTTTTAAGAGAAGACAGGGAAAAATTAATTTGAATCTATTGTAGTATTTTATAATGTTTCAGTTTTATAATTTGTGCATGTATGATATTAGACTTAAGCAGTTTATACTTAAGACTTAGACTTTAAAGCTTTATAAGCTTTAAAAATAAATAAATATCTGAAATATTTAACTTACTGGGGTAGCTGGATTATTTGAAAATGACCCATTCTTCCTGTAATCCAAAGTGTGCACTGATGGCTGTTTGTGTGGCTGTCAGGATTATTGTTTTGTTTTGACTGCGGCAGTTCTTGGCTGGCCCTCAGAAGCTGCCTGCCTAGGTGACCACCGAGACTGCCTAATGGTTGGGCTGCCCTGTTTGCAGCCAGGCTGGTGTTCCTACGTGGTGGGATGATTGTGGGTGGCATCGATCAGAGGGTCTTTAGATTTCTGAAACATCACAATTAAAAACCTTCAAGCAAGAAAAGAAAATCCATAAATGTAAACCAGGTACCCCCAAAAAGGGCATCCAGAAAATAGTGCTGCTAGAGTCTGTAAACCCTGTGTTAGATCTTAGAGTACGTCCCTTTGTTTAAAATAATCTTGAATATAAATTTTTAAAAAATCTTGCATAAAGAAAATGGGTACTGGATACACTGAGACAGTGAAAATGTTATGAACAGTGCATGAGAATACTGGATGTGGGAAGAGACTGTAATGTACACAGAAACGAGGCATTGCACATTGAGTCTTCTGTATTTCTGGGAATGCACCATCCAGATGTACATTTGAAGCATCTCCTGCAGATTGTAACATATTAATCATGGCATATGAACAGGAGGTGATCATTTTACAACAGACTACGAGTGAATTAAATTACAAATTCAATATTTACAACCAACCTTTACAAAAAAAAACATTGTGAGCATTTCAAAATGAAAACCACAGTATAACTGAAGATACATTTAAGGCAGACCAGCAGGACAGTGAAAGAAATTAAGGCTGTGGAACAGTTTTGCACCTTGGAACTGCTGAGCTGTTTGCAATGCTTATTCTTGCCAAATGGGAATAGCTATCTTTTGGCATTTTCTATCCACCCCATAATCCCTGTAATTATTTACCTCTGAAGATGCCTGATTTTGGGGTGTTTAATGCCATCCTCAGTATTAACAGATCCGTCCCCCAAGGGCAGAACAGCTTGGACAGTTCAGCAAAAAGCACCAGGCTTAGCAACTGAGCATGGTAACAAAATGCAGTATGGCTTACAGGGAGAAAAATGGTTCACAACCTTCAGGATGAAAGATCGTGTATTGAGGATGAGTCAGTCACCTTCAACAGTGGTTCCTGGATCAGGCCTGCATGTGAATCGCCTGAGAATGACTTGCAACTCGCAAGCTTAGGCAAAATGAAGATTTTCCTAAACTACCGTAGTATCTTCACAGGACACCTGATTCCAGTTTGTGCATGTGTTCTGGACAAAAGACAGGCTTTCTGCACCACCTGGGCAGTTATTTGAGGGAACCCCTGAAGAATCTGTCTTTACGGGTATTCATTTTTTGTGAAGAGGAAGTCACCCAGTGGGCAGATTTGGTAAACTGAGAATGTGCTCTTTCTTTCTTGTGATTTTCCTAGATTATGTAAAGGTTATTAAGGGTTACGTCTGTCAAAGCCCCACCCTTCAGGAAATAACTAGATTCTGGGTAGGAGTTTGCTGTTGTGCTTGGTAATAAATAGAAATAAAACAAAGGAAAATAAGGTGATACATTTTTGATTAGCTTATCACCTTAATTGCGGTTGTCAGTGTCTTGCCTGCATCTGAGTAAGTGGGACTGATGTTTCAGCCATCATGCTGTGAGGTCTGTAGTGGGTGCTTAAGAACATACGACTAGCTATACTGGGTCAGACCACTGGTCCATCTAGCCTACTTTCCTGTTTCCACAGTGGCCAATCCAGGGCCCAAGTACCTGGCAGAAACCCAAATAGTAGCATCATTCCAGAGCTGAGATTGTGATGTCATAATGCCTCATTCCACCAATGCCTAAGAGCCACCCTCATCAGTGATGTCACAATGGCTTGATTGTCCTATACTAGGCTCACATAAGAATATAAGAATAGCCATACTAGCTCAGACCAATGATCCATCTAGCCCAGAATCCTGTTTCCAAAGTGGCCAGTCCAGGTCACAAGTACCTGGCAGACACCCAAATAGTAGCAACATTCCAGAGCTGAGATTATGATGTCATAATGCCTCATTCCACCAGTGCCTAAGAGCCAAACTCATCAGTGATGTCACAATGGCTGCATTGTCCTCACATAACAATATAAGAATAGGCATACTGGCTCAGGCCAATGATCCATCTAGCCCAGTATCCTTTTCAGCAGTGGCCAATCCAAGTCACAAGTACAAAAACCCAAATAGTAGCAGCATTCCATGCCACCGATCCAGGGCAAGCAGTGGCTTCTACCATGTCTATCTCAACAGCAGTTTATAGAATTTTCCTCCAGGAACTTGTCCAAACCTTTTTCTAAACCAGCTAACCAGCTACATTAACTGCTTTTACCACATTTCTGAGCTTAACTATTTTCTAAGTGAAAAAATATTTCCTCCTATTGGTTTTAAAAGTCCCTATGTCAAATGGAGTGAGAATCACAGGAAGTCCACTGGACCTTAAGACATGCTAACTTCCCTTTCTCCCTTTTATCTGTGGACTATTATATGGGGGAGAGGGGAGGAATTGTATGTTGGACTGGTTGTTTTCATCCATGCAATGTACCAATGAACGAGGATACGTACCGTATTTTTCGCTTCATAAGACGCACCTGACCATAAGACACACCGAAGATTTAGAAGAGGAAAACAAGAAAAAAAACATTCTGAACCAAGTTCTCCCAGCCAGGCTCTGCACCCAACCCCACACTCCTTGTCAGGCTCTGAACACTGCCCCTCCCTGCCAGGCTCTGTACCTTGTCCCCCCTCTAGTGGTCTGGTGGTAGGCTGAGACAGGGCACAGGGCAGGCCGGGATGGGACAGGCAGGCCTAGTGGCAGTCAGGCAAGCCTAGTGGCAGGCAAGCCTAGCGGCCTAGTGGCAGGCAGGCCTAGTGCCTGGCAGGGCAGGCCCCCCCACCCTCCAACAGGGCCCCCCACCCTGAGGCAAACAGGCAGGCAGGGCCCTCCACCCGGAGGCAGGCAGGGTCCCCCCTAACTCCTCTGGTGGTCCTGCCCTTCCCTCCAGCTCTTTCCCCAGCGGTAGCAGCAGAGTCGGAGTGGCAAGAAGGCAGGCACAAGTTTTTTGCTTCCTGCCTTGTCCCGTGCCACTCTGTGAATGGTGGTCCTGCGCTGTAGGGCAGGAGCTTTCAGCCTCCTGCCCTTCTCTCCTGCTTTCTCCCGAGCGGCACTGGCAGCGGCAAGCAGGCAGGTGCAAGTTTTTCACTTCCTGCCTTGTCCCGCACCTCTCTGTGAATGGCTGCCCCAGTTCTCACGAAAAACTCGCACCTGCCTGCTTGCTGCTGCCGCTGGGGTGAAAGCCAAAGAGAAGGGCAGGAGGCTGAAAGCTCTTGTCTACAGCGCAGGACCGCTGGAGGAATTAAGGTAGGGGAGGTGGGTTAGTTAGTATTCGCTCCATAAGACGCACCCTTATTTCCACCCACTTTTTGGGGGAAAAAGTGTGTCTTATAGAGCGAAAAATCCGGTAATTGTTTTGTGACTGAAGCACTATGTTCTGTGCTGTAACTGGCAATATTATTTCAATAAAAAATTTTGAAAAAAATGATACTGTGCATAGGAGCCCTAATACTGAGCAAACTCTTTTAGCTGTGCTCAGGAAGGGGTCATTTCCATTGGGTTTAGCACCCTTATTAATTTTGAAAAATTTGGCTCCTATGATATTGTGTGTCTAAGGTGAGCCAGTCAAAAGAGTGGACGAGTGTTAACACCCTCTTGGAATGATTAACCACACCTTCCCCGCTGATTGATCATCCTATAAGGATTTAGTTGCCGCACCTTTCCATATCTTAAGGTGAGTTATAAGCAGCTATACAAATTAATCCCCTGAGGCACTGACAAGTGAAAGAGCGTGCTGATTGCTAAAGACCACGTGCAGAATTAGTGGAAAAAGTGGGGGTTGAACCCTGACTTTTCGATGTCTCAGCCTTCTTAAGTACTAGGCTCCTCCTCCAGTCCTCCAGTCTGGGTGCTGTCAGGTCACTACACAAAGGATTCTACTTTGGGCCTTAGCACCAACAGTTCTAGCCATTAGAGCTAAAAGTAAAGCTAAATTATAATTTAGCTTCACCATAGCCAAGGTTTACATGTTGCCTCTTCATTCTGATCAATGCGTTCATTGTTGGGTTTTTTTCCTCATTAACTATAATAGGGGTGTGCATTTGTTAATGAATGTACCATTGACCCATTAATCCACCTTTACAATTTAAAGTTATTTAATACACCCTAGGCTACTAATTAATGTTCCTTAAGTGAATTAGCGCACATTAAAATGCAATTTAAAAAAATGTGTAACTGTAACTCAAAAACCATGAAAAAATTTTGAAAAAAAATGAAAGCGGAATTTTTTTTGGCCTGCACACATATATTTATAGATTATTGGCGACAGGGAATAATACTACTCTGCAGTTTAAGAATAATATTATGAAGTCATTGGAGTGTAGGAATAGCCTAATGATTAGGACAGTGGCCTAAAAAGCAAGGAACTGAGTTTGATTCCCACCGGACATGTCACTTAACATTCTATTGTCCCAGGTACAAACGTAACTACACTTCTCCCTCCGTATTCGCGGTTTCGCTTATTCGTGATTTTCTGCATGCTGACTCCGCCCCCCCAAATTACATCATGATTAAAGTTCCTTTTCTTTTACTGTACCGAAAAAAAAAGTTTAGCTTACTAACATTCACTCTGAAAATTGCTGCTTCCCAGGGTGCACAGAGAAAAACGCTGCTTCCCAGCATGCATGGAAAAAATCGCTATTACCCTGAAAATCGCTGGGTATCTTTGGGAATCGCCTGCTAAAAGCCCTAACAGCTTTGGGAATTGCTGCTTGCCTGCCATAAGCCCTATAATATCTGGGATATTGCCTCTCCTTCAGGAACAGGTTATTTGCGGTTTCAATAGTAAAAGCTCTGGCTGTTTCCAAAGACCGCGAATAACATGAAAAAGTTTATTGCGGTTTTTCCATATTCGTGGCTATGTTTTGCCCACATCCACCGCGAATATGGAGAGAGAAGTGTACCTGTATATAGTACGGAAACCACTTTGATTATAACAGTGGCATAGTGAGGGAAGTTTGCACCCAGGGTGGAGACACTAGGCATGGTTGCCCTGTGCGCCCTCTCCAACATCACCATCTCCCGCGTAACTCTTCACATCTTTGCCGTCAGCGAGAAGGCAGGAATGCCTGCTGCTCGTGCTGGCTGAGACTTCCTTCGGACAGGAAGTAACGTTGGAGTGAGGGATGAGGCTGGTGCAAAACGGCGTGTGGGGCAGCATGCTTGCTGCCGGCAAAGATTTGAAGAGGTAGGCACCAGAACCCCTGCTAAGTTGCCCCACCCTCTCTTGCTATGCCACTGATTGTAACCACCAAAAGGCAGCATAACAAATCCCCTTTCCTTTCTCTTTTTGTGGATTTGAGGCTAAATACCTAGGGCAGGGGTGGGCAACTCCGGTCCTCGAGGGCCGGAATCCAGTCGGGTTTTCAGAATTTCTCTAACGAATATGCATTGAACGCAGTGCATGCAAATAGATCTCATGCATATTCTTTGGGGAAATCCTGAAAACCCGACTGGATTCCTGCCCTCGAGGACCGGAGTTGCCCACCCCTGACCTAGGGTTACCAGATATCTGAATTTACCTGGACATGTCCTCTTTTTAGAGGACTGTCTGGGCGTCTGTATGGCTTTTCAAAATCCGGCGCTTTGTCCGGGTTTTGAAAAGCCTCCAGCTTGGGACTTTGTCAGGAGGGCGTCTGCGCATGCGTGGATGCAACGCAGTGATGTCGCATGCATGCGACGTGATATCATCATGTCTCATCTATGCATGCGCAGATGCCCTCCCGACGCGGCTCTGAGCACGAGAAGAGGTTGGGGGGTGGGGCTGGGGCGGAACAGGGCGTGACTTGGGCAGAACAGGGTGGGGCTGGGTGGACCTGGGGGCGGGGCCACGGGTCCAGATTTTACGATTGTAAAATCTGGTAACCCTATACACCTAAATGGTCTGTAAAACTCCAGCTAGCACATGATGGTGCTTATTTTGCTGAAAGGCATATACAGGATAGGTTAGATCTCTTTTCCATCAACGTCATTTTTCTGTCTTGGTCCAATCAATTATACTATCTCGGCTAGATTATTGTAATGCCATTTATCTTGGCATCACAAAGATTTGCCTTCAAAGACTACAATTGATTCAGAACACCGCTGCGAAGTTGATTTATGGATAAAGCAAATTCGACCACGTGACTCCTTTGCTTTCGAGTCTCCATTGGCTCTCAGTCTATCTTAGAATCCAGTTTAAATGTTTATGTATTATTTTTAAAATTTTATATGGTATTTTTGTTCCTCTTGTTCCTCTTCTATGGAATGTTTATAGATTTTCATATGCGAGAGGCACTCTCCCTTCTAGGAAAGGAATTCAAGGAGCCAAGATTTTTAGCCTTTCTCTGTCTTTTAAATTTCCCCAATTATGGAATGAACTTCCTCTAATTTTGAGGTGTCCCAGCTCTTTCCAAGGTTTCCGTAAATCTTTAAAAACTTTTCTATTTGCTAAACATTTTAAAAACTAATCCTCTTGTATTTTAGCTTATCTTTTAACTTATTGTTAACCGCGTCGAGCTCCCTCTGGTTGAAGACCCGGTATATAAAGTTAAGTTTTAGTTTAGAGTTTGCAAGTAGGTATGCAGGTTATAAAAGATGTTAGTTCACACACATTCTTAATCTAGATATAGCCGTGTCCATGCCTGCAAAGTAGGTGCAATTTCTGCTGCTGCCACTAATATTTTAAAAAGACTTATAGGCGCCCGTGTATCTTTATAACATAACACCTAAGTCGGTACCTAAAATTAGGCACTCCCTTATAAAATTACCCTCCATATGCCCTGAGAAAATGGTGCTCAGAGCCACTGTTATATGACACAAGGGAAGAGATCTGGCTTTGGGTTGGATGTAGGGCCCCAGTGGCCATGCTCCTAAGGAACTCGGCTGAGGCCTGCACCTTGTTAAGAGATGTCTGGGAGGTCATCCTTGTATGCAGCACTCCATGGCTAGCTGTTGTCCTCCAGATGTTCAGGATGAGATGCCATTGACATTGGACCTAGTTGGGAGCACCTGTTTGCTTACTGAATTGCCCAAGACTAAACCTGAAGAACCTTGAATTGAAAGTTAGATCTTTTTACGTTCATTCTCAAAGAGAGTTGGTATTTGAGTTGTTGAAACCCTGTGGTGAAGCGAACCTGAACATCTGGTATTTTTGTTCCTCATATTCCTCTTCTATGGAATGTTTATAGATTTTCAGTACATTCATTTAAGTTACGTTTCAAACATGAAATAAATTGGGTTGGGGTTTTTTTTTTGTTTTTTTTAATACTCTCAAGCTGAGAACCTGCCACATCAGTGGACCTGGTACCCAAAAGCTTGGAAACATAGAATATGATGGCCTATCAAGTCTGCCCACACACCAACAAATGTTGCATGAAATGCTAGTACACAGGTAGACCAATGCAACTTCAGAGAAAAACCACATTCATCTAATTGTGCTTAGTCTAAGAAAAAGCTGTTCTGTGCAGGCTTGCAGAATGGATTCTGGGGGTGGGGGGGGGGAGGGAGGGGACATCAGAAGTCTATCCAGAATCAGTGTAGAAAAAGTATGATTATTTTCCACTGAGACAATGTTATATAGCACTCGGTGACAAATGCTCACAGTAAATCTGGACTCCACGCCAAGGGTTAATTGCAAAAGCCACTGAAGTGAATCTCGGTCACTCCATCCACTGCTCTTTCTCAAACCCATCTTTTTTTTTTTTTTCCTAAGCAAGGTACATTTCATACCACCTAAGGCCTTAAGGCTTCTCTCCGTTTTAAAGCTCTTTACTACTTTATAAGGCTACAATCTTTAGCTTCCGACTTCACTAAATTGTAAACATTTTCTTTACAACATAAATCTCTTCTAAACCAGTGGCGCATCCTATAGATATATCAAAAAAGTTGCTAAAATATTATTTCTCATCCCTCCCCTCCCCAGACATTGCTTTCTGTATTCATTGTTCTGAAATTATTCCCAGGTTGTTGTTTTTTTTTGTCTATTATTGCAGAGCACGTTTCTTTTTCTGATCGGCCCTGCTAAAATTCGGGGCTCCTGTTCTTTTTGTGTTTTAAAGCCTGGTTGCATCAGCAGTGTTCCTAGACCTCAGTAGCAAAAAAAGCCATGAACCAGAATGCAGAAAACAAGCTATGGCTCAGAAGTATACCAAGAGGCCATGTGTAAAAGTCAGATCCTGTAGTACGTTCTACAGGTTGCAAGAAACATGTTGACCAAAAGAATGGTTGGTTTGCTTGGCCAGGGGGAAAGGTTAGAAGAACACAGTGCAGCTCCCTCAGAATTTGCCCCAAACCAAGTAAGCGTGTGACAGTACCACTTTTCAAAAAGGCAAATGTTTGTATGGCCAAGAGTAATGTGCAATTCAAGCAGTAGGTTGAAACCTCCAAGATTCAGCATGGCCACCTATAATAGGAGAGTCGGGGTAGAGCGAGCACCACCTGCGCAGTGGAATGCTCATGACCAGGCGTATATGCATAGGTTCCTCCTTGCCCCTTTCTCATGCCTAGTTTTTGGACGACCCCCTCGGGGTATTAAGTTCCTAGGTTCATTCTGCTCATGATGAAACCCTTGACATTTGGAACCGGATGCACATCATTCTGGTGTTTCCTCCGCTCAATGAAAGATGCCAGTCGTGTGGTGTCCAGTGGAATTTTGGAATAGCTTCCATTGTGAGGCTGGAGCCATGGGTGCTGTAGGCAAGTGGCTGCTGTTGGCCTCCTCCTAAAGTCTTCTTGAAGGATCACCTTGATAAAGTCTCTGGCAGCATGGCTCACACCACAGAAATACTCTTGGGGGAAACTGAAATCCACCCCGCAGATGTTGATGCAGGTTTCCTCTTTGCTCTCATCCAGAAATGGGGACACCCCACTGAGCATCACATAAGTCAAGACTCCCATGCTCCAGATGTCCGTGCTCAGCGACACAGGAACACCATGGATTACTTCAGGAGCAGCAAACTCGGGGTTCCCCAGAAGCTGATGGATGTAGTAATGGCCAGTGATTTGAACGGCGTCCTCTAAATCTATCAATTTCACACGAGGCACTGGAATCCGCAGGTCTACAAGAAGGTTTTCTGGCTGTTTGAGAGAAAAAAAAACAACAACAATGACAAATAAGGCATGCACAGTAGTGCCATTATTACAAATGTAAAAAATGATGATTTTTTTCTAAGAGCACTTTACAATTGAATGTTTTAGAGACATGTGCAGCCATTCTTTTTAGCAGGATATGCATGCTATACAGACTACATGGTGAATCCTCGTGTTTTCCCAAGGATTAGATTGTTCAACTCTAATCTAATATAATAAAACGCTAGGCCGCGCATGCGCAGTTCCATCGCGTGGGTCCGTTTTCCGTGAGATGTACAGCATCTCAGACCGAAACACTCTCTCTCCTCCCCCGAGACGGATGTCGGACACGGCGGCTGTCGGCCCGTGCTGTTTTTTGATCTGCCCTGCTCCTTACCTGAAGTCCTCTCTCCTCCCCCGAGGCTGATGTCGGACGCTGATGTTGGCTGTCTCCCCCGAGGCGGATGATCTTATGGGAATCAATGTTCTTCGCTCTGCCCTGCTCCTTGCCTTACTATATTTTTAAGTTGAAAGACCAGGCAGCGGCTCCTCTCAGGATCCCCACCTGCGTCGGAAGTCCAATGCAGTCGGGGATCTTGAGAGGAGCCGCCGCGTCTTTCAACTTAAAAATATACTAAGGCAAGGAGCAGGGCAGAACGATCTTCAAAATGGCGGCAAATCGATCGCCATTCCTCTGGGGGGGGGGGGGTCTGGGAGGAGAGGGATCGCGGCCACTCAGCGCCCCCACTGAGGAGCCCAGCAACTTTCCGCTGTCCGGGACTCGACTCATTTGCCGCCCCCCCCTCTTCCCTTACCGCGGGCCCAACTGGCGATTTAAGCAGCGTGTCAGCACTCTTCACACGCTGCTTCGGGCTCGGGCCCTTCTACTGCCCTGATTTACTCTGGCACGTCTGGAGCAAATCAGAGCCCGAAGCAACGTGTGAAGACTGCTGACACGCTGCTTAAATCGCCAGTCGGGCCCGCGGTAAGGGAAGAGGGGGGCCGCCAAATGACTCGGGCCCGCGACTGTTTGTAGTCGCGACTGTGGGAAGGGAAAGAGGGTAGAGGGGGAGGGAATGCAGCTTTGCACAGACAGACAGAGGGAGGAAGGAAGACAGAAAGACAAGAAGAAAGACACAGGGGCAGGTGCACAGGGAACTGGTGTGGGGGGAGGGAATGCTGCTTTGGACAGACAGACAGAGGGAGGAAGGGACACATAAAGACAAGAAGAAAGACACAGGGGCAGGTGCACAGGGAACTGGTGTGGGGGGAGGAAATGCTGCTTTGGACAGACAGACGGAGGGAGGGACACAGAAAGGCAAGAAGAAAGACACAGGGGCAGGTGCGGGACAACGGGAGTCGCGTCAGGAGGGGTGCAGGATGCCGCAGAGGGAACTTTTCCAATGGGTGCAACTGGGCGGCTGTCGGGAGCCTCTGATCACAGGCAGAGCAAGGTAAGTGTATCATAGGGATAAGAAGGAGGAGGGGGGAGAAAAAGGAAGGGACGCCTACTGCTGGACAGGGGGAGAAGGAAAGAGGTGCTGATGGACCGGGGGTGTGTGTGAAGAAAAAGAACGGAGGCCTAATGTTGGACAGGGGGAGAAGGAAGGTGCTGCTGGACAGGGGGGAGGTAAAACAAAGGGAGAAGGGCTGCTGCTGCATAAGGAGACCTGTGAAGGGGTGGTGGTGGACACAGGGGAGGTAAAAGGAAGGGAGAATGGACAGGGGGAGCAGGCAAGGGGTGGTGATGGACAGCCAAGGAAAAAGAAAGACAGAAAGACAGAAAGCGGCTAAGGAGAGAGAGAGAGAGAGAGAAAGAAATAAAGAGAGACACACACACATATATTCTAGCACCCGTTAATGTAACGGGCTATAAGACTAGTTGGATAAGAAAAGGCAAGTGACAAGAACTTCAAGAGGAGTAAAGGATGTAGGTGTGTGGCACTTGAAAGACTTAGGGGGGGGGGGGGTAGGATAAGGATTGGGACTTATATACTGCCTTTTTGTAGTTTTACATCCACACTCAAAGCTGTTACATACAGGTACTTCAACCGTTTTCCCTGTCTGTCCTGGTGGGCTCACAATCTATCTAATGTACCTGGGGCAATAGAGGATTAAGTGACTTGCCCAGGGTCAAAAGGAGCAGCACAGGATTTGAACCCACAAACCTCAGGGGAGGCTGAGGCTGGAACTCTAGCCATTGTGCCACACTTTCCTCCAATACAATCTGAGAAGTGATCTAAGTATAAAAGAATGAAGCCATTGTGACATCACTGATGAGGTTGGCTTTTATTGGTGGAATGAGGCATTATGACATCAGGGAAAGGGACTGGGACTTGTAAACCGTCTTTTTGTAGTTTTACAACCACACTCAAAGCGGTTTTACATACAGGTACTTCAAGCATTTTCCCTCTTTGTCCTGGTGGACTCACAACCTATCTAATGTACCTGGGACAGTGGAAGATTAAGTGACTTGCCCATGGTCACAAGGAGCAGCGTGGGGTTTGAACCCACAACCTCAGGGTGCTGAGGTTGTAGCTCTTGTCCTTAAAACCTCATGCTTCAATGAACTGGTTAGTCTATAATGGTGATTTTCAACCCAGTCCTTGGGACATACCCAGCCAGTAAGTAGAAACATTCTGAGATTCAAATCCAGGCACTATGACACAAGGCCAACCTCGTCAAATTATATTTTTTTTTCAATAAAAAAGATTAAATGATAGTCTCACCTTTATATCCAAATGAGCCACTCGACAACTATGAAGGTACTGCAAGGCTTCCATCGTGTCTCGGATGTAGAAAGCTACTTTTTCTTCCATAAGTTCATCATGATTCATAAGATAATCAAAGAGCCGTCCATCATCCAAACTAGACAAAGAAGAAAGGAAATGTAAACTGCATCTTTCTTTAGTGTCATTACAACCACAATAGAAAGGTTGGTCAAGTATGTGATATATCCATTGGTCAAGTATGTGATATATAAAACAAGTGTAACAGGGCTGGGTAGGATTTCTAGGAGAGGTCTGCACACACATATAGGTTCAGAAATCAAGTTATACCTTTCAAGGAACAGAAATAAAGTAACTTCTGGTGTTACCACGTTTGTCTTTTTTGGCTCACAGCTGCCTCAAAACACAAGGATCTAGTTCTAGCCAGACCTGGAATAAAAGTCCCCAAATTCAATATATCAGTGGGTTACCTCAGCCAAGCAAATAATGCTCTTTTCACTTAACAGTCTTCCTAGGGCTCTGCTTTAGCCCACAGCTAGGGAAGTCTGGTTTCTCAGGGCTCTTCTTTAGCCCACAGCTAGGGAAGTCTGGCTTCCCAGGGCTCTGCTTCAGCTCACAACTAGGGAAGTCACACTAACAACTCCACTTCTTCCCAGGGCTTTTTCTTAACCGCTGTTTTAAAACCAGACAATTTACCAGTACCACAGCGAACCACGGGATTTTAACGGTGATTTTAGAGCATCTGGCTCTTAGTGACAGTGCAGAACTCTGTCAGATTATAGCTGCGATACGTTCAACCAAAGCACAGCTATGCACATTTTCACTGAATAACCACAGGACTCACAGTTCCAAGACCAGGATGTAGGCAGTGGGAGACTCATAGGTATCATGTATTGTGATGTACTGTGGGTGCTGCAGATGTTGCAAGAGAGCAGCTTCGTGTGCTGCCTGCTCCTTCCTCTTCAGTTTTTTGCTGATGAATTTTACAGCTACATCCTTTTTGGTGGTTTTCTGGATGCATTTCTTTACTATGGAGAAACGGCCTCTGGAAAGGACAAAAGGAAGAGGAGCATCTCAGAAGAGAGAAACTAGAATGGCACATTAGAAATGCAACCTAATAATTTCTAGTGTTTTTGTATGCACAGGAGAAAACAGAAAAAAAAAAAAATCCCTCTGCAGTAATGAATACCAGCACACAAGAGAAAAGGAGGGGAGATGTAGGAAATGCAAGATCCTGCCAAATAGAAGACAAGACTCCAGTCCAGACACTTTCTGCTTACTCCAGCCCCCATCTTGGCCTCCCCCTCTCATTATGCCTTTCCCCCATTTTTTTTTTTTTTTACCTTCCAATTTCATGAAACTCGGTGTAAGCGAAGTCAAAGTTTTCTTTCCATGAAATCGTAGAGCCATCGGCAGTGGTATCTTAAAAAAAAACAAAAAAAAAAAACGCACATGCGGACAACAGAAGATAACCATGGCAGGGGAAATTTATAGAGTTAATACTAATGCAACAGATGCAATTATATTGCATGATAAGGAATAATGACTCCTGGTCTTATTAAATTGTGCAACGCTAGAACTTTCTTGTCACAGTATACCTTGATATATTTGCAGTTAATGTTTTACGGCTGCATTAAAGTGTGCAGGGAAGGAAGGAAGATGACTTTATATCAAAATCTTATTGCACCTACGAACTTTCTGATCTACGAAGGTGGGAAAGTGTAGTGATCCAGCCTTCCCTTCCCTCTTGCGGCTCAGTGTCATCCTTTACAAAACATTTTGTCGTTTAGATCAGGATTTCTCAACTCGGTCCTGGAGTACCCCCTTGCCAGTCAGGTTTTCAGGATATCCACAATGACTATGCATAAACCGCCTCCATTGTATGCAAATTTATCCCATGCATATTCATTGTGGATATCCTGAAAACCTGACTGGCAAGGGGGTACTCCAGGACCGAGTTGAGAAATCCTGTTTTAGAATAAGTTCAATTACAGAAAGAAGGTTGGGCCCTGCTGATTCACAAGACTGATCGATAGATATACCTGTTTAATAAGCCATAACTTCGGAAACAGCCATAACTTCAGAAAAGAAATAAAAAACTACATTCTTCAAGAAATTCCTGAAACAGCCCTAACTTCATACTTACCGTCCTTCCCCCCCTCCCTCTTCTCGCCACACAGAAACTACATAACCTACTCTTTACCTCTCTAGGAAGGACAAATGTTCTTCCATTGTAACCCTCCGTTTTTTTAATCTCTTTTGTAATCCGCCTTGAACTGCAAGGTAATGGCGGAATAGAAATCTCTAATGTAATGTAATGTAATCTTTGCAGTGTGTGAAATGATTTACCACAGCTCACGAGCTCTAAGTGGTTCCTGTGTCACAGGGAGCAAAGTTGAGGTTTAATTCCACAATCCTAAGCATAGACTCCATCCACTACAGAGAGATGTGGATTTCAGGATTGCCAGGATTCCCCTTAACTGTATCCATGACATCCTGTTTGTCTATCTTGCCTGTTTAAATAGTAAGCTCTTTTGAGCAGGGACTGTTTTCTTATTCTTTGTGACTCTGTGCAGCACAGCGTACGTCTGGTAGCGTAAAAGAAATAATTAATAGTAGTAGTATGCAAAAATGCCTCATGAATATTCATTGTCATTCAAGTTTCCCTATACAAGACCTGCTCCCAGTAAGAATCTAGTCTACTTTGCCTTTTCTGGCTGCCTGGAAAAGCCAACCTTGTTTATACCATGTTTCCCCGAAAATAAGACCTACTCCCAAAATAAGCCCTGGTACTGGGATTTGCCAGCAGTTTCCCTTCCCTCCCTCCCTTCCCTTGTGCAGCAGAACCCTTGAACGAGCACCGCCCCCCCTCCCTCGAGCACCTGCCACTGTGCAGCTGAACCTCCATCCTTCCCTCCCTCCCATCCGAATCCCACTGACCGTGAGCGAGCCCTACATACAGTACCTCCCTAACCAGCGTGGGGCCGGCAGCACTCTACACAGGCTGCTTCGGCCTTGTCCACCCGTGAATTCACTCTGCCGTGTTACTGATGATGTCATTTGGATGCGGGCACTCCGGTCCCTGCTAATGAATGAAGAAGCAAGGTTCAGCTGCTCCTCAATCCTTCATCTCCTCTGAGCATGGCTCCACCTGAGCTTCAGACACTCAACGCAAGGATCTGGGACCTGAGCCCTCCCTTTCCTGCATGAGGCAGCGCGAGGGACAGGGGAGACTGCGACACCGTTGGAGGATTGGAGAACCGAACTGAGCCGAGCCTGAAGCTGCTGTTTCTTATCCCCCGAGTGGCTCGTGCTTCCCTCCCGCTGCTCTTAGCACCGGTGCTCCTCTCGCGAGACTTGAGCCCACTGTCACTTAACCCGAGTGGCCTACGCTTCCCTCCTGCTGCTCTTCTCGGCGCTGATAGCAGTCAAGCAGCGATTTTCAGAGATTTTCAGGCTGGGAAGCTGCGAATCAGCGATTTTGTGGGTGAATGTTGGTAAGCACTTAACTTTTTTATCGGTACCGTAAAGAAAAGGAACTTTACTCATGATGTAATTTTGGGGAGGAGTCAGCATACGAAAAATCGCAAATAAGCGAAACTGCGAGTGCAGAAACCGCGAATATGGAGGGAGACATGTAATTTAATAATGAGCTGATAATTGTTGTTAATGAACAATGTAGGCTACAATCTTTACTATTTAATAATTGTTTTCTCAGGTACTTTAGCTAGATTGTGAGCCTTCGGGACAGTTAGGGAATTTCCAAGTACCTAATTTTTATTTTTATTTTCTTGTAACCCGTTCTGAGCTTCTGGGGAGGACGGGCTATAAAAATGAACAAATAAACAAATAAATTAGCCTTAATTGGTTCTAACAGGTAGCAATTAGCAATTAAGTGTGCAAATTCCCTTAGATGGCAAAATCTATCACATGCACCAACAAGGGGGTGTGGCTATCGGTGGTTCTTGGACAGGTCAGGGGAATGCCTAGCAGTTATGTGTGCATGTTATGGAATGCTGTCTAGAATTAGAGGTGAGCCCTTAGCCCAGCCTTTGACATGGCGTATGTTCTAGTGACTAAAGCTAGGTGCACTTACAGTATATGCTTATATGTTAATATTCTGTAATGGCAATTGCGAGCTCAATTGCCATGACAGAATCTGCCCTTAGCGAGCTGTATCCCAGCACCTAATATTAGGTGCCTTTTCTCGAATCTACCCATAGACATAAAATTGGATAAGCAGGATTATAAAATAATGGGGAATGAGGTTAATTTCCAAATACCATTTACTCAGGTAAATGAGATATCTGAGCAATGGCGTGCGGTGAGGGGTTTCAGGGGATTCAGTCAATCCCCAACTCTACAGCTCTGCTTTTTTTTTTTTTTTTTGGGGGGGGGGGGCCTGCTCAACCAGTCAAATTGCATCAAACAAAATGTGCTGGAGATTCTCTGAACCCTTCTCTTTCCTCCCCCCCCCCCAAAAGCCCTGGCAGTACTGATTTGAATTTGATTGGCTGAACAGCATGTGCCTGTTGCCTGCTCAACCAATCAAATTCAGAGCAGTGCTCTCAGGGCCTATAGGGGACTGGGGTGAATCCCCTGAAGGCCCTGGCAGTACTGATCTGAATTTGATTGGCTGAACGGCAACTGCCTGTTGCCCACTCAACCAATCAAATTCAGAGCAGTACTCTCAGGGCCTTTAGGGGGCTGGGGTGAATCCCCTGAAGACCCTGACTACACACCACTATAGTGGAAGGCCCATACTTCCTGTACTGGTGGCTCTTTGAAGTTGTGTGCCTATAAGGATCTATTGCTTTGTTTCACTACATCTGCTACAGGGAACCTCAAACCCCTCAGGTTCCACCCTTGGCAAGTGCCTAGTCTGCCTAAAGGTTAAGTCAGCCCTATATAGGTCTAGCCTATTTATTAGCTAGGCGCTCACCGTTTTCCGGAAGCTGTACAAAGTCTGATGGTTCACTAGGTAAGCTAATTCCCCAAGGGTTACTAGCACTGATACGAAACTGGTACTGGCTGCCTGGGTGCAGGTCTTCGATCACAAGATACGTGTCCAAAGTGGAAGCTACTGACTGTTGCCATACTGCGGATCCTGGTGTAGAAAAAGCAAAGAGGTCACCTGACAGGAAACTGTTTGAAATTCTTACAAAACATCTGAAATTTCATTGTTACAAGCCATATTTCGGTTTGTAGAATTTCTCGGTTTTCTGAATGGATCTTGTACCTATACTTTATATATTCGCTAACTTCCTCCCTCTTCCCTCGCCCCAAGAGTGCTGTCACAGCGGCAGCCATTTTCAGCACCGAGAGAGCACGAGGGCAGGAGCGAGTGAGATTGCTCCTACCCCAACATCCTATTAGACCACCATGGAAGCACCGTAGGCCTTGGGATCTTGTCGCTGGGTCTGGGAGGGGGTGGGGGTGGTGGATTGTCACTCTTCAGGGTGGGGTGGGGGGGGAAGAGGAAGGGTGTTAGGGATTCCAGTAGAGGTACAAGATCCATTCCGAAAGGCTCAGAAAAACCAGGAAATTGACTACTTCTGGTTCGCATCAAATTTCGGGGTTTAAGAGCTTTTCAGTTTTTGGAATTATGGAAAAAGGAGGATGAACCTGTCTCTTCTCTGTCGGTGTCTGATGTAGTGTGGATACATCATGATGTAACTGCAGAGGTGGCAAATCTTTCTACTGCCCTCCTCTCCCCACCCCACCACTAATTCAAAAGTCTCTCACAGATAGAACCTCCTCAAAAATAAATTTAAATACATTTTTTTAAAAAAAACCTATAAAATAATAAAGATTCCAGCTGTTTGAGCCATTCATTTCTATAGTGTGGTAGCCACGGTAGGGCATTACCTTCCTCCCTATACTCCGCGGTGTAGCCAGAAATGGTGCAGTTTCCTGTACTGCAAGGAGGCATCCATCGAAGGATCACCGAGGTGCTGTTTCTTTCCTGAGCAATGGGACAGCCTGGTGCCGTAGGGACGCCTGTAAAATCAAGAGTTTTTTTAAATGTCACATAGTTGCCTGGCAGGTTGGAGTGGTTTTACGTTGTTGTCCTCTAATTTCGTTTGAATGCTCCAGGCACAGAGCTGGTGTAAATGCCTGTGTTGAAATTGCTAAAACATGTACATAATTTATAATATTCTATAATTTACGGGGAGACGTTGGGCTGGCGGTGATCAGAGATTCTTTTTAAATTTTAGATTAGCTTCAGATATTCCCAGCACCTAATCAATTATAATCATTCCTTACAATAGTTTGTTAATGGCTCCCAGACCTCCATAAACTTTTATAACTTCCTTGTTGGATAGCTGATATTAGTTAATAATTTATTTCTCTCCTTTTGTTTATGGAAGTATAAGGGGGGAGGGGGGATAATTTTATAAAATTATATGATTATATTGGAAGAAGGATGGGAGGGTGAAGTTATAGTTCGATTTCATTGAATTTATGATTAATAAGTATTATTACAGTGTATATGATTGTATAATGAATTACTTGTTGAAAGTTTAAAAATGAATAAAGAAATATAAAAAAAAAAAAAGATATTCCCAGCACCGACGCAGAATATTGGGGTTAAATGTAGTCTGGCTGCCAGAGAATATGTGGGTCTGGACAATATGCAACCTGGGCCCATATAAGACAGTCATGTGAGCCCTGACCTAATATCTTCCAGGACCCACATAGCTAGGTTTTTAAATTCCATGTCCCCTGATCCCCCCCTCCTTCCTAACCCCTCCCCCCAGACCATGAGAATCAACATCTTCCTCCTCTCCCCCCCCCCTTCCCGTAGTCTAAGGAAGAGAATGACAGGGAGACAGATTTTTCCCCATCCCGTCCCCGTGAGTTTTGTCCCTGCCCCCGCCCCCATTCCTGTAAGCTCTGCCTTAACCGCACAAGCCTCAAACACTTATGATTTTAAAAGGTTTGAGGCTTGTGCAGATGAGGACGGAGCTTGCAGGGATGGGGCAGGGACAGGAAATGAACTTGTGGGGATGGAACAATGAGTCCTCCTGTCATTCTCTAGTCTGAGGTATGCCCCCCTTGGCAAACCTTTATTCCCTGATGGTGATCCTGCCTTTTGGTGGAAAATGCTGCAACTTCTCACAGCAGATAGCAGTAGTTGTGTAGTGCAGTGGGAGGTCACAGTAGTTATTTCCCATGGCAGCCACAAGGGGCAGGAGAGATGAGGCTTTGCTCCTGCCCCCGATGTCCACACTGGAAACATCAGGGAGTAAAGATAGGCCTGGGGACCTATCTTGGACAGTGGGCTGTGGTTCAGGAGGAGAGGAAGCTGATAAGTCTTGCGAGCTAGGGCGAGAGGGCAGAATGGAGGAGGGCTATTTGGGGGTGTCTGGAGGCATATCAGGGTGACTTGGAATTGAAAACCTAATTATACATGTTCTGGCTGATAGTTATCTGGGCCCCGGCACTGAATAAGTAGGTAAAGTTAGGACAGCTTTTGAGCTGTCCTAAATTCGCCCACTTAGCTATGCAGGTGCTGGCACTGAATATTGCCAGTTCCTCCCCCCCCCCCCCCTCCAACCTGCTGAATGTTTTTTGTGGTGATCTTCTTGTGGCACTGTGTGGTTAAGTTCCACAGAATATCACCAGTTAAGCTCTGGAATACGTAGCCAGAGGATGTGGTAAGAGCGATTAATGTACTGTTTATAAAAAAGGTTTGAACAAGTTCCTGGAGGAAAAGTCCATATTCTGCCGTTGAGACAGACAAGGGAAAAGCCACCGCTTGCCTTGGATCAGTGGCATGGAATGCTGCTACTATTTGGATTTTGTCCTATGAGCATCGAGAGCAACGCAGGGCATTCAGCGCAGCTCCCTGCGCTGAAAACCGCTATCGCGGTTTAGTAAAAAGGGAGGGGGGGGTATATTTGTCTATTTTTGTATGGTTGTTACTGAGGTGACATTGCAGAGTCATCTGCCTTGACCTCTTGGAAAAAAAAAACCTGGAATATAAATGATAATTAACATTTTCTCTGCGTACAGTGTGCTTTGTGCTTTTTTTAAATTGTGTTGGTAGATCATTTTGACTTGGACATTTTAAAAGTAGCTCGCAAGCCTAAAAAGTGTGGCCACCCCTGCTCTAGATAGTACAAAAGAATTTTATGTTTTCCATCACTTTGTAGAAATATGCTTTATTGTGTACGGAAACTTGTAACCCATTCTGAGCTCTTCTGGGAGGATGGGATATAAAAGGAAATGAATAGTTAATTAATATGCAGGCAGTCGCTCATGAATATTCACCGTTGATGGACTGAAAACCCAACTGCTTAGGGAGGTCCTCTCTCTAATCATGATTCTCCGGAGAAATACTCCACAGACAGAGAAAACATAACTTTCATGATCTTGGTTACTTAAATAGAGACCTTGCACTTTGATTGTAGCCGAGGTTGAAGCTGTTCCATGCTCATTGGTTGCCACGCAGGTATAAATGCCGCTGTCCTGGGGCATCAAGTTGCAGATCTTCAGGGTCATTTCACCAGAGTCACTGGAGAGCAGAAGAAGGGCGACTTTAAATCTCTTCCTGCCACATTTAGCGTTTCTTAAATTTATCATTTTTGCCAACGCAACACCTAGCATACAATTCAACAGCATTGCTTTTTCTTCCGTATATATCGATATCAGAACATTTCCGTTCAACCCAAACCATAAGCTTGCCTTCATCTTGATTGGCAGTTCATTGGTTTAGACGTACTAGGATTAATTTTGTACTGCCTACTTTAGTTCTAGAGAATGACACAGGGACAAATTTGTCCCTGTCCCTGCAGGAACTCAATTTCCCTGTCCCTGCAAGCTTTCTCGCTGTCCCTGTCCCATCCCCCATTCCTGTAAGCTCTGCCTTAACTGCACAAGCCTCGAACACTTATGATTTTAAAGTGTTTGAGGCTTGTGCAGATGAGGACAGAGCTTAGGCATTGGTGGAATGAGGAATGACATCACAACCTGAGCTCTAGAATGTTGCTACTTAACGATTTTAAAATATTCGAGGCTTGTGCAGATGAGGACGGAGCTTAGGCATTGGTGGAATGAGGTATTATGACATCACAGTCTGAGCTCTAGAATGTTGCTACTTAACTATTTTAAAATATTCGAGGCTTGTGCAGATGAGGACGGAGCTTAGGCATTGGTGGAATGAGGCATTATGACATCATAATCTGAGCTCTAGAATGTTGCTACTTAGGATTTTAAAGTGTGAGGCTTGTGCAGATGAGGACAGAGCTTAGGCATTGGTGGTGTTTTAGGCTGGTGAAGATGAGGATGGAGCTTAGGCATTGGTGGAATGAGGCATTATGACATCACAGTCTGAGCTCTAGAATGTTGCCACTTATGATTTTAAAGTGTTTGAGGCTTGTGCAGATGAGGACAGAGCTTGCAGGAATGGGGCAGGGACAGGACAGGAAAATGAGTTCCCGCAAGGACAGGGAAAAATGTGTCCTCGTGTCATTCTCTAATTGGTTCATGTCTATTTTTCACTATGTAGACTCTTCTAGATTTTCAAAGCAAAAACATGAGTGAACTTTTGCTTTAAAAATTACACACACAGATTTGCACATCCTCTTTGTGACGCACAACTTTTCTGGCTTAAAATAGGTGCATATTTTTGAATTTCAGCCCCCTAAACATGTATTCAGTCCTACATAGGAATTCGTTTGCTGTTGCCATTCACCTTTTCAATCGGTTGTTCTGTATATCTGCTATGTGTGAATTTGTAACTTTGTTGCTATCCTTCCACTATGCATATTAAATTATAATCCGTTCTGTGCTCTTCTGGGAGGACGGGCTAGAAAATCGACTAAATATATGAGTAAATAAGTGTGTAAAGTACTGAACCCCTTCCCAACTCTATCCTCAGGAACACCACTCAGACAATGGGTAAGCTTATGCATACGTATATACATTGTACAAACGGGGGGGGGGGGGGGGGGGGGGGAGGGGGAGCTTTACCCAAACACAGGGTGGGCAATTTTATGGAAACCTTCATAGAAATTAATACCTTTGAAAATTACATTCATAGTGCCTTTCACAAGCGACGTACATTCCTAGGCAGTGGCATACTAAGAGGAGGGCAGAGGGGTGGCCCGCCCTGGGTGCCGCCTCTGTGGGCACCTCTCTGCCCTCCCCACGCCACATCACACATGCTCCCTCACCCCATACCTCCTTAAATCTTCGCCAGGGTGAGTAACTTCTGCAATTTGCTGCTCGTGCCGGTCGGGCTCCCCTCTGAAGTCACTTCCTGGTTGCGGGACCAGGAAGTGACATCAGAGGGAAAGCCAACATTGGCACGAGCAGCAGGCCAGAGAAGCTGCTCGTGCTGGCGAAGATTTAAAGAAGTACAGGGGGGAAGGGAGGTCATGGAAGGAAGGAACCGAGGGGGGTGCAGAGAGGAGGACATAGTAGGGCACCACTGCCCCCGGGCGCCTCCTACCCTCGCTACGCCACTGTTCCTAGGCTTAATTCCAGGAGAAGAGGGGAAATGAATCAGGCTATAGTTGTCGTGTCAGTAAACTGTGGGCTCTAATTCTCTGTCTCTGCAGCAAATTGCTTTTCAAAGTGGATTTTTATGAGGGACCGCTGAAAGGTTCTCAGCCCAACCAACAAAGTTGGGGGCAGTCTCCAACTTCAGGGCTATGCACTTAGTCCAGCAATTTTTGACCTTTTTTTGGTTCCGTATTTTTCCGCTTCTCATCCCACGTACCTCTTTCCGGTGCGAACAGCAACCCCCAACATCGGCTCCTCCTCTGATGTCACTTCCTAGGTGCAGTTCCAGGAAGTGACATCAGGGGAAGAGCTGATGCTGGCGTGACAGCAGGTTGGCGGGGTTGCGGCTCATGCCAGGAACATTACAGAGGTACGGGGGAAGGGATGAGGCGCACATGCGCGGTAGTGAGGGGCGGGGGGGGCAGAGAGGAGGACGGGCGCCTCCGCCCTCACCATGACGGCGCCCGTGATGGACTGCCCCTCCCCCTTACTACGCCACTGGGCACGCTAATCATATGGGCATGGTGCACTTCCACTCATGTTTATCCCCCTATCAAAGCACGCACTGTTGCATCTAGAAACGGTTTTACAGAGTAACACTTCCCCCCCCTTTTACAAAGGCGCACTAAGCATTTTAGCGCAGATGTAGCGTGTGCTGAATCAACACGTACACTAACCGCTAAAGCATCCATAGGATAACATGCACATGTTAGCGTTTAGCGCGCGGTAA
This sequence comes from Geotrypetes seraphini, assembly GCF_902459505.1. Classification (NCBI taxonomy): domain Eukaryota; kingdom Metazoa; phylum Chordata; class Amphibia; order Gymnophiona; family Dermophiidae; genus Geotrypetes; species Geotrypetes seraphini. Next base: position 246,224,749 of record NC_047088.1, read on the forward strand.
TATTTAGCGCGCGCTAAAAAGCATAGCGCACCTTTGTAAAAGAGGGGATTAGCCAGAAGGTCTTTCGAGCTCTTCATCAGGGCGTACCATGGTATTTATCTCAAGTTATGACACTGTGTCATCAACGTCACTCATTGAGATCAGAATTGACAATGCAACTGGCTATGGATGGTCTGACGCACGTGAAATATGCTCGTACGAGAACAATGGCTATTTCTATAACAGGAGTGAAGCTGTGGAATAATTTGGTAGGGCAATTGAGATGGATTGATGACATTCAAAGATTTATAAAGCCGTTGAAAGCTTCTCTTTTGGTGGAAGCTGTTTATATGTAAGTACCCTGTTTCCCCGATGATAAGGCAGGGCCATCAAATAAGACAGCCCCCCCTTTTTAGAAAAAAATGTAAAATAAGGCACTCCCCCCCGCAAATAAGCCACCCACCGATACCTGCGCTTACCCGAATCGGGTGGTACGGTGGGTGACTCCATGTGGTCCCTCCGTCTACCGTATTTGCCTCCATGGCTGCGTGCCGCGCCTCGTCATGAAGTGAAGAGGAGGAAGTGACAGGACTGCAGCGCGCGCACGTGACTCCACGCAAGGAAACACAGGCAGCTTCCCTCATCCCTCCCTAACGGAGACTGCAGGAGTTTGTTCACGGCCAGAACATCCAAAAGTGAGACACGCAGACAGGTTTCTTTTGCTGTGAGCAATACCACTTACTGTATATAAAGCCTGTTTAAAATGCATACGGTATATAAACAATGGTTTCACATTGTCAAGTCCCCTCTGATGCTGCACTACAGAATGATCTCTTTACTGTGTTTCCCTGATGGAGAACATTGGGGACATTAAATGGTACAATATATGGTATGATGGATAAAGCTGGCCATACACGGTACGATTTTTCGGCCGACTGATGCTTCAGCCGTCAAATAAGACAGCCCCCCCTTTTTAGATAAAAATGTAAATAAGGCATCCCCCCGAAAATAAGCCCTAGAGCATATTTTGGCCTTCCAAAAAAAATAAGACAGTGTCTTACCATCGGGGAAACAGGGTAAGAAGCAGTGCCCATGAGAATGAAGCCGTTGTAGGATATTTGTTTAATGTAATATTTTTTTTAAAGATTTTTCCCCCTCCTTTACAAAGCCGCGCTAGGGTTTTTAGCGCCGGCCGCCACGGTAACAGCGCCGATGCTCATAGAATTCTTATGAGTGTTCGAGCTGTTACCGCCGCAACTGGCGCTAAAAACCCTAGCGCGGCTTTGTAAAGGAGGCAGTTTATTTGTTAAGTCATAAATTTGTATGTATTTTGGAATCTGCTTAGGTTGAAGTGGACTCTAAGTTTTTGAATTGATTAAAATAAATAATAACCCCCCCCCCGCCTGTTTTTACAAAACTGCGATAGTGGGCTTTAACGCAGGCCAGAGCGCTGAATGCTCTGCGCTGCACCCGACGCTCATAGGAACTCTATGAGTGTTGGGAGCAGCGCAGAGCAATCGGCGCACCAGCCTACGCTAGAAATCTCTATCGCGGTTTTGTAAAAAGGGGGAGGGGGGTGTTTAAATAAATAAGGTGGTATTTTATCTACATGTGTGTTCATATAATCAGGTTTCAGGTTTATTTAAAAATTTGATATACTGCCCTATCAAAATTCAAAGCGGTTTTACATAATACAAGAATAAAATATAAAAAGAGCGTACGTTAAAAACAAATTACAAATAATGCTACAAACAATCAAACGCACTGACAAACACTAACTTACCGATACAGGATGGAAAAGGGCGGAAATGCAATTTGTAAAAAGAGAAAGCAGGGGAGAAGGACCAGAACAAAAGGAAGGGGAACAATAATTGCATAATTGCATAAATGACTAGAATATCGGCACTTATGTGCACTCTTAGCTCCTGACAGAATTATCCCTTAAGAGCGGGGCATTTTCATCCCAGTCCTTGAGACACACCTAGCCAGTCAGGTTTTCAGGATAGTCACAATGAATATGCATGAGGCAGATCTGCATACATAAAAAAATGCATGCAAATCGATCTCATGCATATTCATTGTAAGCATCCTGGCAACCTGACTGGGAAGGTCTGTCCCGAGGACTGGGTTGAGAACCCTTGTTTTTGAGGGTATGTTTATAACAGAGTATTTGTAAGCGTGGACACTTACATGCCTAGATTATTCACAAACGTACATAGATTGTTGTATTTTATAATCTATGGGGTAAATAGCAGGTGATGGTAAACCATTTTTATAGCTGCTGCCAACTTTTTGTCCCAGCATTTACTATCAGGCCATTCTGAAAATGAATGTTTTACCCAGTGTGCTGTTCTTGTTCCAGACTTTACCTATTCAGGTCCCCAAAGCCATGATGCGCAAACTCCAGTCTGAATTCTCTAAATTCATTTGGCAAGGAAAGCCTCCCGGGGTATCTCGGAAAGTACTATGGTCTGCACGAGAATTGGGCGGTAGAGTGATTCCTAATTTGTTGTAGTACTATAACATAAGAAATCACTTCTATACTGCATAACCAGTACATAAGACCATAAGAAGTGCCTCTGCTGGGTCAGACCAGAGGTCCATCATGCCCAGCAGTCCGCTCACGCGGGGGGCTCACCAGGTCCAGGACCTGTATATTAACCCTCTATCTATACTCTTCTATCCCCTTTTCCTTCAGAAAATTGTCCAAACCCTTCTTGAACTCCAATTCCGTACCTTGTCCTTTCACGCCCTCTAGAAGTACCAGTAAGTTCAATGTTGTTAACAAATACTTAAAAACCAATACAGATTAGAAAAATTTGATTAGTTAGCAAACAGATATGTCTTCAGTTGCCTTCGAAAATTAAATATCGGAGTATATCTGCTGTTTTGGGGTGGAAAGTGGTCTGCTTCTTCTAAGGGATTATGTTTACTTTGAGAATTCATCAAGTAACTTATACTTGATTAGAAGACTAGAAAAACTCAAAAAGTACTGTATACGTTATCTCCAGAGCTTATTTGTTCATTGTGGACTCATTGGTAGGGTTACCAGACGTCCGGATTTCCCCCGGACATGTCCTCCTTTGAGGACATGCCCGGGAGTCCAGACGGCTCTTCAAAACCCGGCACATTGTCCAGGTTTTGAAAAGCTTCCTGACAAAATTGCGTCAGGAAGGGGCATCCACGCATGCATGGATGCAAAGTGGTGAGGTCATGTGCACACGTGCATGTGCGTGACATTATTGCATCACGTCCGCAAATGCACGGATGCCATCTGGGTGCGGCACAGAACTGGGTGGTCCTGTGGGCGTGGCCATGGGTCTGGATTTTCCCAAAGGAAAATCTGGTCATCCTACTCATTGGGACTCCTGAAGAAGGCAATTTGCCAAAACACGGACTGGTTTTTATACCGCATGAACTTCTCCTGCATTGGATGTTGATTTTGACTTCACAGTGTCAATAAACTTTCTTGTGTTCATCTGGATACTGACCTATTTTCCCCACCTTGTTGGGTTTGGTTTTTCAATTTTTTGTGGGACTTATTTTGACCCTTTATTTTTGGGTCTCGTTTATCTGGTTAAAGCCAATATTCAGCCCTGATCTGGAAAGCTGAAACTGGACAAAGATAGGACTGTGTTTTATGTGGTCTGGTTACCTTATGCAGTGAAGTTCTGAATATCACATTACTGAGGCATTCATCAATTCTCATTGGCTTCCAATCCAGGAAAGAATACAATTTAAATTCTACTGTATACTATTTAAAACTATAAATGGAGACAGCCCAACCTATCTAAACGACCGCCTCATCCACAGCACCTCTACCAGGCATAGAAAAACACACACCCCATTCACTTACCCCCCAATCAAAGAAGTAAAACGGAAAAAACTATACAACGGACTACTGGCCACTCAGGCAGCGAAGATAGACAACCAAGTCTCCAACCTATTGACAACAACCCCAGACTACAAGATGTTCAGAAAGGAAATAAAAACTATACTCTTCAAGAAATCCCTTAATAAAGCTTAATACCATGATAAAGCTTAACCCCCCTCTTACCATCCCCTCCCTAACCCCAGATCCTACTTTTCCCTCTCTTGGAAATCTTCTCTGATCTAACGTTGTAACCCTTCTTGCATAACTCTTTTTGTAATCCGCTTTGAACCGAAAGGTAATGGCGGAATAGAAATCTGTAATGTAATGTAATATCCCCAGATAGCCCCGCACAGACAACGCAACTAGACAGGAGTTTCTCCTGCTCATTTGCATTGCTTTGAACATCAACCCCTATGTCTGTATTTGAAAATTCTGCCCCAGAAACACCTGCAGGCAAAGTGCAGGTAATTTAACACTGGTCAGTATTTTATAGGAGGACATTTATGTGCAAAATTGATTTTAAGCACAACAAGGACCTGATTCTACATATAGGGCAAACCCCCTCCCCCCAAAAGAAAAACACGGTACTGTCTAGAACGGCACTAAGGGCGATTCTATAAAAGGCAAGTGTTATATATAGAATCATGCTTAGTGGCCGTATGTGTCATTAAATCTGGGGTGTCCAACCTCGGCCCTTGCCAGGTTGGATTTTCAGGATTTCCCCAATGAAAATGCATGAGATCTATTTGCATCAGTGGAAGCAGTGCATACAAATAGATCTCATGCAAATTCATTGGGGAAATCCTGAAAACCCAACTGGATTGTGGCCTCGAGTATTGAGGCTGGGCTACCCTGATTTAAGCGCACACATTCAGACCATGGAAAACCAGGCTTAAATCCTTGCGCCTAACTTGTGCGCAGATCAGGCGTATTCTATATCAGTGTATGTAACTTTTAGGAATGCCCATGACCAATAATGCCCCTCCTCTGGCCACACCTGCTTTTCGGATTTGTGCGCTATCTCTAATGCGCATCTCTTTAGAGAATGCACCTACCAAGCTGTGCGCATAGCTTCTCTTTAATACCAATTAATTGGTCTTGTTAATCAATTAAGTTGTGCATACAAATCGGTTGTGAGCACCGATTTGAGCATACAACTTATGGCGCTATATACAGAACTGGGGTGGGGGCCAGTGGGTGATTTTATACAGGCCCGTTAGTTTATCGAGTCTTATGTATGTGCAATACGTACCAGGATGAAACCGTATGCGTGCTGTTGTTGTCAAGACAGCTTTGATCTGGACCCTTCCAAGTGATGTTTGGCTTTGGACGTCCACAGACTTTGCAATGTAGCGTCACTGTGTCCCCAAGCACACAGGTGACATCTACAAGTGGCACCAAAAATTCTGGGGCAACTGAGATAAGAGGAAAAGAAAATGTTGGTAAATGAAATACACGCAAACCCTTACTTCCTAATATTATTCCAGGTTGGACCATGCCTTTGGAGCATTCTTTCTGAACATTCTGATAAATCAAATATCATTTTTCATGAAAGATTTTTTGAGAAAGAATGCTCTTTTTGACACTGAGTTTAGTTTTTTTTTTAAATTTCTTTATTCATTTTAAAGCCATAAGTAAGTGCAAAATAAAATACAATCATATAATTCTATAAAAGCACTTAAATACAATTACAATTATAATCTATGACAAAAAGATTATCACCCCCCCCCCCATAATTATATCTAAGAACTACACTCTAATTGAGAATTGAAAAATACATTCCCGCCCTGGACGTATAAGACCAAAGAGCATAATCAGCAAATCTTCAGAAACTTCTTATAATATCCCTGATGTGTGCCCAATCCAGATCCCTAGTACCTGGCCAAAACCCAAATAGTAGCAGCATTCCATTCAGAATCTCAAAGAATAGCAAGATTCCGGAATCCCAGAGAGTAACAAGATTCTAGAATCCCTAAGGAGTAGCAACATTCCATACAGAATCTCAAAGAATAGCAAGATTCCGGAATCCCAGAGAGTAACAAGATTCTAGAATCCCTAAGGAGTAGCAACATTCCATACAGAATCTCAAAGAATAGCAAGATTCCGGAATCCCAGAGAGTAACAAGATTCTAGAACCCCAAAGAGTAGCAACATTCCATGCTACCGATCCAGGGCAAGCAATGGCTTCCCCCATGTCTTTCTCAATAATATTCGTGCTGAATCACAACACACTGTGGAAAGTTTTTTGTGAAGGATGTTTTATAGTCAATGAGATGTTTTATCCCATTTATTTTGAAATTAGTGTCCCTCAAACTGGGCTCTGATGCTTTTTCGTTCCCCAATCAAATCATTTATTTATTTATTTATTTATTTATTTAAATGCTTTGCTGTGAAGACTGTGTGCTATAACCTAAAAGTCTGGTGTGTGGAATTTTTTCGATTGATACAATTTATTTTTCCGCTCTCCTTTTTTTTGTGACTGGGTTGAGAACCCCTGGTCTGGATCTTTTGCCATTGATGCATGATCGTACAACCTTTCATGACATTCAGTACACCTTTTACATATCAAACGCCAAATTCCCCAAAAGTCCAAATCTGTCTCAGTTTAGTTACGATGGACTTTTCCAGTGATTAAAGAAGTGCCTCTCAAACTGTGTGCCATGGTGTGCCCTGAAGAGATTCCGGGTATGCCACGAGAGATTCCTGAATTTTACTTTATTTTTAAAAATTCCCTTTATAAGTCTACACTAGAATAGATGACATGTATGTCACTTACGCAAGAGTCTGTCAATGTTATGAGCGTCTGTGTGCGTACCAGACAAGCATTATTGGTCCTTGAAATCTAATGGCAAGTAGTTATCCTAACTTGAACAACAAAGCAATAAAGGCTTTGTTATCGTTTGAATCTTCTTATCTTTGTGAACTTAGATTTTCAGCTCTGACAGAAATTAAATCTAAAAAAAGAGAACTGCAGATGGTGGATGATGAAATGCGTGTTTGCTTGTCGACTATTGAGCCGTGTTTTGAGTTAATTTGCACTCAAAAATAAGCACATCCATCACATTGATTAGCAATTCTATTCTATCTACATTAGTTTCACCGTTGTTACAATTACCCATATACAATACTCCCCTGAATATGGTTTTTAGGCAGAGGCGATAAGAGAGGGCAGCTGGAGAGGCAGAAGAGGGCAGCCGGAGTGTCGGCGAGTGAAGGAAATCACTCGCTGTATGCTCCGACCGCCTCTTCCTGTACTAAAGTCGGGCCTCACCAATCAGGAGCTGCTTTGACACGCAGCTCCTGATTGGTAAGGCCCAACTTTAGTGCCCTCTCCTGCTCGGTCATTCGTGGTCAGAAAATCCGCGAATGACTGGGATTGCGAACCGCCGTCCGCGTATGAGCGGGGGGGATACTGTATAGCTTAAAGAATTTTAAATAAATAACTCTCCAATGTAATTTTATGTTGGTTTCGCAATTTTATCATTTCAATTATAATGTGCTACAAGAAACATTTGCTCCATTCAGTGTGCCGGAGCTAAAAAAAAAGTTTGAGAGACCCTGGATTAAAGCATCAATGTTCTTTAAGAACATAAAACTGTCGTATGCGGACACTGCCATCCTTCTGTGAGACTTTAATATTATCAGAGGAAAAAGAGAAGGAAATGGAAGGTTACTGGAGGAAGAGTATGGAAGGCTCTATACGAGTTAATCTTATTAGATTTCATAAGGAGGGGAGGGAAGAAATGATCTCACCTTCTTGGATGAAATTTGGGTTCATCAGCTGTAAAATATGAAGAAAGAGAAGTATAGGTTAGTTTTTATTTTCTAAAATAAAGGTGGAAGGGAAACACATGTGGAAGTGGGGTATTACGAGGGGGTGCTGAAAAGTACTCAGCCCAACCAAGAAGAGAATGACGTGGATATGGCTGAATGAAAGATCTGAAACAATATCAAAACAGAGAATTTTGTTTCTGCACATTGGTAGTTAATGAAATCAGATAACACTCTTTTCGGCTACAGTGGCAAAATAATGCTCAGAATTTAGGAAGTTGGTTGGTTGGGCTGCGAACTTTTCAGCACCCCCTCATATGTAATAAAAGCATAGGACAATCAAGTCATTGTGACATCACTGATGAGGTTGGCTCTTATTGGTGGAATGAGGCATTATGACATCACAATCTCAGCTCTGGTTACCAAAGACCGAAACTCTTCACACTACGAGATGGTGCTGAAAAGTTCTCAACCCAACCAAGAAGAGAAGGACATGGATATGGTCCAATCAATGATCTGAAACAATGTCAAAACATAGAATAACGCTCAGAATTTAGGAAGTTGGTTGGTTGGGCTGAGAACTTTTCAGCATCCCCTTGTATGTAAGCAAAATTTCATACAACCAATTATATCCCAGTGGATTCTAGCTCTATTTAACTTATTCAGCAGTTATATAGAATGTTAACATTACATAACCCCCCCTGCTTTATGAAGCCGTGTTAGTGGTTTTTATCTCCAGTTGCGGCAGTAAAAGTTCCAGCACTCGTAGAATTCTATGAGTATCGGAGCTCTTACAACCATGGCCAGCAATAAAAAATGTTCACACGGCTTCATAAAAGGGAGGGGGAGGTAGTATGCCAAGTTTTCTAAGAAATTCAGATAATTTTATTGGCATGACGATATCATGTGTGTTGCCAAAATATTACATATTTTGAAACATAGAAACATGAAGGCAGATAAAGGCCAAATGGCCCATCCAGTCTGCCCATCTGCAGCATCCACTATCTCCTCCTCTCCCTATTGGCTAAGACTCTTAACATTTGCATCTCCTCTTCCTATAGGCTAAGGCTCTTTACACCTGCATTGTGATGTCATAGAATTTTATGGTTATAGAAACATTGTAACAAATCTAAGTGGAAATGTCCAATCAGAAAGGTGCACAAAAAAGTGTCTTTCAACTCATCTGATTGATCCAAAATCTTTATTCATCCAAAGTAACTCAACGACCCGACATGTACATGTTTCGGCCTCACGGCCTGCATCAGGAGTCTATAAGTCATATATATAAAGACATAAATAGAACAATGAACATACAGTCATACATAGAAATATGATAATATTAAAACCAAAGCACAATAATAAAAATAGAATTGTATAAATATAAATATTTATAAAAAACAGCAAAGCACATAAATGAATCAAAAATATGTTAAAACCAACCTATTCTATTTTTATTATTGTGCTTTGGTTTTAATATTATCATATTTCTATGTATGACTGTATGTTCATTGTTCTATTTATGTCTTTATATATATATGACTTATAGACTCCTGATGCAGGCCGTGAGGCCGAAACATGTACATGTCGGGTCGTTGAGTTACTTTGGATGAATAAAGATTTTGGATCAATCAGATGAGTTGAAAGACACTTTTTTGTGCACCTTTCTGATTGGACATTTCCACTTAGATTTGTTCCTTTGTATTTTGTGGATTTGTTTCCCCTGTTTATAGAAACATTGTAACATGAGTGCAGATAAAGGCCAAATGGCCCATCCGCAGTGACCATTATCTCTTCCTCTCCCTATTGGCTAAGGCTCTTAATACTGTATTTGCATCTCCTCTCCCTATTAGCTAAGGCTCTTTACACCTGCATTGTGATGTCATAGAACTTTATGATTATAGAAACATAGTAACATGATGGCAGATAAAGGCCAAATGGCCCATCCCCAGTAACCATTATCTCTTCCTCTCTCTAAGAGATCCCACGTGCCTATCCCAGGCTTTCTTGAATTCAGACACTGTCTCTGTTTCTACCACCTCTTCCGGGAGACTATTCCACACATCTACCACCCTTTCTATAAAACAGTATTTCCTTAGATTACTCCTGAGCCTATCACCGCTTAACTTCATCCTATGCCCTCTCATTCCAGAGTTTCTTTTCAACTGCTGAAAGAGAGTCAACTCATGCGCGTTTAGATCACATAGGTATTTGAATATCTCACCTCTCCCGCCTTTCCTCCAAAGTATATAGATTGAGATCTTTAAATCTGTCCACATATGCCTTGTGACAGAGACCATGCACCATTTTAGTAGCCTTCCTCTGGACCGACTCTATCCTTTTTATATCTTTTTGAAGGTGCAGCCTCCAGAATTGTGCACAATATTCTAAATGAGATCTCACCAGTCTTATATAGGGGCATCAATACCTTCTTTTTCCTACTGGCCATACCTCTCCCTATGCACCCTAGAATCCTTCTAGCTTTCACGGTCACCTTTTCAACCTGTGTGGCCACCTTAAGATCATCACATACAATCACACCCAAGTCCCGCTCTTCTGACCTGCACATAAACTGTACCGTTCCCTCGGGTTTTTGCAGTCTAAATGCATGACCTTGCATTTCTTAGCATTATATTTTAGCTGCCAGGTTGAGGTTGAGGGGTGGTAGATTCAAGAGCAATGTAAGGAAACTCTTCTTTATGGAGAGGGTGGTGAATGCCTGGAATGTGCTCCTGAGAGAGGTGATGGAGAGGAAAACGGTGACGGAGTTCAAAAAAGCGTGGGATGAACACAGAGGATCTAGAATCAGAAAATAATAGTAAATATTGAAGAACTAAGGCCAGTACTGGGCAGACTAGCACGGTCTGTGTCTGTATATGGCCGTTTGATGGAGGATAGGCTGGGGAGGGCTTCAGTTGCTGGGAGGGTGTAGATGGACTGGAGTGAGCTTTGATGGAGACTTCAGTAGTTGGAACCTATGAACAGTACCGGGCAGAGCTTTGGATTCGTGCCCAGAAATAGTTAAGAAGAAAAAACAACAACAAATTTTTAGATTGAATTCAGGTTGGACAGACTAGATGGACCATTCAGGTCTTTATCTGCCGTCATCTACTATGTAACTATGTTACTATGTAAATTTCAGACCGTTTTTCAAGCCTTGCCAGGTCTTTCTTCGTGTTATTCACACCATCCTGGGTGTCTACTCTATTGCAGATTTTGGTATCATCCGCAAAGAGGCAAATCTTACCCAACAACCCTTCAGCGACATCATTTATAAAAATGTCAAAAAGAACAGGCCCAAAAACAGAACCTGGTAACATCTCTTTCCTCGGAACGATCTCCATTGATCACTGCCCTCTGTCGCTTTCCACTCAACCAGTCATTTACCCAGCCCGTCACTTTGGGACCCATCCTACGGACACTCCCACCGCAAACAAGCCCCCCCCCCAAGCAATGGGAGAGATGCTCACTCTCTCCCACCGCCAAGCAGCAGTAGAGATGCCTATTCTCTTCCACATTGGAAGAATAGGCATCTCTCGCCTGTAGCGGGAGAGATGCGTATTGTCTCCCGCAGCAAACAACCCCCTCCTATAGTGGGAGAGATGTCCACTCTCTCCCGCAACCAAAAGAACGCCCCCCCTTTCAGCAGCGGGAGACATGCCCATTTCCCCCCCCCCCCAGCCTCCAATCACTCTTCCCTCGAACCTTTAGATTGCTGATCGGAGGGATGCCTACTCCCTCCAGTCAGGTGGCCCGCCTCTTCCAAAATGGGCCTTCCCCTCCCCAGTGCATCCTGGGATGCACTAGGGAGAGGCCTAAGGCTCTGATTGGCCCAGACATGCCTTAGGTGACTGATTTATTTTGGTATAACATTAACCCCCCATTGTTCCATGTTAAAGTAACACTGACCACAAATTTTAAATATGCAGGAGAGGGGAGAAAGGGAATAGGGACTTGTATACTCCACCCCCTACTATGATTAGGGAATGGAGAATAAGCATGGTACGACTAAGACACTGGTAAATTAGGTCAGGAAGACCCTGGCCTAGGGTTACCAGATTTCACAAAGTTAAAACCCGGACATTTGGCCCCGCTCCCCAGCAACACCCAGTTCCGCCCCAGCCCCACCCCACACAAACCTCCTCTTAAGCTCGCGGCTGTGTCTGTGAGGGCCTTTGAGCATGAGCAGATGCGACACAATGATTTTATAGCTAGGTCAGCTCCTACCTGGATACGTCTCACTGACTGGATCCAGACTTGGATTTTCAGTGGCTTTATTTGGATAATATTGTTGAATATCCGGTTAGACCATCTCAGTAGTGGTCAGGTAATGCCAGGGTGGTACATGGGTGGAGCCAGGAGTTGCCTGGTTAGCATCAAAACTCATCTCCCTAAGCGGGTAACTACCTGGATAAAGTTAGGACAGAAATAAAAGGCTGCCTTAACTTTATTTGGTTACTTATCTGTGTATCAGTTGAATTGTTGGCCAACTTGCATCCAGACCAATGCGAAATACCTGGGTATAGGAGCCCATGGTAGCCCCTGTTAACCACTAGGGGCTGAATATTGAAAGGTGATGTTTTAATGCACATAGAGAATGACATGGGGATAGAATTTGTCCCCGTCCCTGCGGATAACCGCAGGAAACTATCCCATGTCATTCTTTAGTGTCTATCACCAGCATTCTTCAATGCAAGGCTTTGAGGGTCAGTGGCTGGGCCCATTCATACTCTGATTCTTATTTGAGCCAAGTATAGGATAATGCAGCCATTGTGACATCACTGATGAAGCTGTCTCATAGACACTGGTGGAATGAGGCATTATGACATCACAATCTCAGCTCTGGAATGTTGCTACTCTTTGGGTTTCTGCTAGGTACTTGGGACCTGGGTTGACCACTGCTGGAAACAGGATACTGGGCTTGATGGACCTTTGGTCTGTCCCAGTATGGCAACGCTTATGGTCTTAGGTTCTAGCCATCCTGTGTCATTCTGTGTCTATCTCAACATCATTCCTTCTACATCAGTATTCTTCAATGTAAGGCTTGAGAGTCAGTGGTTGTGCCCATTCATACTCTGATTCTTATGGGAGCCAAGGATAATGAAGCCATTGTGACATCACTGATGTGATTGGCTCTTATGTACTGGTGGAATGAGGCATTATGACATCACAATATCTGCTCTGGATACCAGAGACTGTCATTCTGTAGTGTCTATTTCAACCTCGGTCCTTCTACACCAGCATTCTTCAAAGCAAAGCTTGCGGGTCAGTGGCTGTGCTTATGTGAGCCAAGGATAATGAAGCCATTGTGACATCACTGATGTGATTGGTTCTTAGGCACTGGTGGAATGAGGCATTATGACATCACAATATCTGCTCTGGATACCAGAGTCTGTCATTCTGTAGTGTCTGTTTCAGCGTCAGTCCTTCTACACCAGCATTCTTCAAAGCAAAGCTTGCGGGTCAGTGGTTGTGGCTATTCATACTCTGATTCTTATGTGAGCCAAGGATAATGAAGCCATTGTGGCATCACTGATTTGATTGGCTCTTAGGCACTGGTGGAATGAGGCATTATGACATCACAATATCTGCTCTGGATACCAGAGACTGTCATTCTGTAGTGTCTGTTTCAACCTCAGTCCTTCTACACCAGCGTTCTTCAGAGCAAAGCTTGAGGGTCAGTGGTTGTGGCCATTCATACTCTGGTTCTTCCCTCTCTCCTTAAAGAATGACACGGAGATGGTTTCCTGCAGTTAACTGTGGGGACGGGGACAAATTCTTTCCCCCCTGTCATTCTCAATCTCCTTCCTTTTCAGGTCCTGTTCCTCGGCGATCTTGGAGCTTGATTTATTTTCACCTTGTGGTCATTCAGCTCAGCACACGGCAGCTTATAGCATAATAGAAATTGAACAAGAGGATTTAGCGGTGAGGCTTTTTGGGGTTTGTCGCCAATCTTTGTAGTTGCAAATTATTGCCTCCAGCAAAGTTTGAGATTTTTCCTCTCCCTATTTGTTGGTGAGCTTATAGGGTAGGTCAGCGACCTGATGGCGAGGGAGAAAGGGAAGGGACAGGAGTGGCTACATTTGAGAAGGTGAAAAATCTTCTCAAAGTTTTTTTTTTTTTTTTAAAAGGACAGGTGAAAATTATAGGGTTATTTTTCCCAGGTGAGAATAAAAGGCAAGTATCTTCCACTGATATTCATTACCCTTTCTGACAATATAATTAAAAATTAGATGGGAAAGGGGACAAAAGGCCCTTTGATGCAAAAGTTGCTAAGGGCACAGCATAATCCTTGTAGTTACTTAAAACAATAGATTCCTTTTATAGACACCTTTCAGACTAGTTAGGAGTGCTCTTAATATGGAAAATGCTTCCATAGCTATGAATGTGCTGCTATGTCTCAGCAAGCAGCATTAGCATTCTGATTGGATTTATTACTCACCTTGCCAAAGACATGCCCAAGGTGAGTTATAATAATCTTCTATGGTAGGTATTTTCCTTTAGATTTTTACATACATAGGGGGTAATTCCTTGAGGGGGTGCCAAGAATGCATGTAAAAACTGGCAGCATTCCAGCTACACGCTGTTCTATAAAATGACATTTAAATGCAATGAGGTGTAGGTTGAAGCCGCGGTGTAGCCACAGGAGGGGGGGGGGGCCAGGGGCCTGAGCCCCAAGGCGGGCTCATGCCTCCTCCAATGATATCTCACAAAACTGGCAACATTAATCGTTTGATGTTTATATCCAGCATTAAAATCAATGTATCTTTTAATATATACCATCTGGATAGAATAATAATCTTCACTCTATATCCATTTTTTTTAAAGGGACACCTCAGCCCCACCACTCCACCGCTGTAATGATTTGCTACCGCGGGAAGAATTATGTGGTGCCTCATCATTGGCTGTCCATTTTATTATAATTTATTATATTTTATAGCATATTTCAAAAATATTCAAATGTTTCTTCAGTCGCAAAGTTTTTTTTATAATAAATATCTCAACTATATAAGAATATAAATAGTACTTATCTCAGCCAAACCTGGGAGTCGGACCCGACACGTTTCGCACTAAAAAAGTGATGCATCAAGGGTCTCCCAAGGCTGCCGCTGTCATCCGACTCCTATCTGACTTTCTCATAACATAATAGGAGTCGGATGACAGCGGCAGCCTTGGGAGACCCTTGATACAGCACTTTTTTAGTGCGAAACATGTCGGGTCTGATTCCCAGGTTTGGCTGAGATAAGTACTATTTATATTTTTATATAGTTGAGATATTTATTATAAAAAAAACTTTGCGACTGAAGAAACATTTGAATATTTTTGAAATATGCTATAAAATATAATAAATTATAATAAAATGGACAGCCAATGATGAGGCAACACATAATTCTTCCCTGCGGTAGCAAATCATTACAGCGGTGGAGTGGTGGGGCTGAGGTGTTCCTCCAATAATATGGCAGCTAGTACTTGGCTGGCATTGGTGCTCAAGCCTTCCCCTTTCGGAGCCCAGTCACACTGCCTGAGCGGCAGGAAGGTGTCAGGATGCTCTGGCAGCCGATGCAGCCCTTCTGCGCAAGTTCAGTTCACAAATGAACCGAGCATGCTCGGAAGCGCTGTGTGTTAGATGTGGGAACAACCTGATGAGTTCTGCTGTTCCGGCGGGAAACTCGTCAGCTGGTGGGGCTAGGCATCCCGACCAGCAGAGGCATGATCAGGGACGGGAGGTTTTTGGCAATGGTGGCGGTAGCAGGAGGCAGCTTCGGCAATGGCAATGATAGCAGGGGTGGAGGGTAGGTGGGGGAGGGGGTGGCATTATGGTGGTTGCGGCGGTGGTAGCAGCAGCTTGGAGGGTGGGGGGGGGGGGACAGAGGAAATTCTTGACCCCCTGAGTCCTCCCTTGGGCCCACCCAAAACTAACCTTCTGACTATACCCCTAACGTGGGTGTGGGTATGGGCATAGTCTGGGTAAAGTGCACGAGGGGTGCATAGTTATACAAAGCCATAATTATGTGTTTTTTATTGTAAAATATATTTTATTGAGCTTAACAAGAGATGATACAAAAGTACAAGGCAACACAGAGAGTAAGCTCACTTTTCAACAGCACAAAACCCAACAGGAAGGGACCCCCCTCACTCCCAAACCCCCCAGAGACCCCATGTGGTCCCCAACAGTGAATAGCAATAGCAACCAGCCAAAAATAAAGAATAAACCACAAGACACACGTAGAAACACAAGGGACCACCCCAGCAACTCTCCCCCCACCCACCCCAATCCCCAGTCCTCCTTCAAACCCAGCCCATGTAAACCATTCAAAGAAAAGAAAAGGCAATGATATGCAAAGCAGACAACAGGTGGAAAGAGTAATACAAGTCAACAGTTCAGGAGGCGGCTACGGGCCACCGGAGTCATAGTGTTCCAAAAAGGCTCCCAGAGGCGTTGGAAAATCCGGGCAGGCAGGGAAGAAAAGTCTTGCACTTCACGGCGTCCTCACATCAAAAGAGTGATCAGGCGGCAACGCCAGAGGGAAAAGTCAGGTCCCTCCACTTCCATCCACTTAAGCAAAATACATTTGAGGGCTGTCACCACTGTCCATCGACGAAACGCCGCAGTCCCCGGTCTTCGAGGGGCAAAATGAATAGGGACGCCAAAAAGAAACAAAGGGGAACGCTGAAGAACAACATTCCAAATACGCTCTACAAAAAGGAAAAATAGTTTCCCGAAAGGACTGAATAGTAGGACAAGTCCAGAACATATGTCCCAAGCCAGCATCGGGGCTTGCACAGCGAGGACAGTCAGAGGAGGCTCGAAACCCCGAAAGGTGAGCTCTTTTAGGGGAAATATACCAGCGTAAAATCAATTTATATTATGTGTTTTTTTTAAAACCAGCCTAGGCACGAGCATTTACACCAGATCTATGGCAGCTACAAGTGCTCACACTTAAAATATATGGGCCTAGTCACCTTTTTAAGCCGGAATTCAATAAAGAAAATACAGTGCTTACTTTCATTTTTAGAATAGGCTCCGGAGAGGTGCCCTTTTCAATAACTGCTCTCGTAGAAGGTAATTTTTAACAGCTAGGTTAGTAGGATAGGAAGACATCTCATTTTTCCCAATTTTATATAGACAACTGAGCTCCCTTTATAAAATATTAGCACACATTTTGAAAGAATGGGGCCTACATTGTGGGCGCTGATATTTATACCCGAACGCTCAGGGCACCTTTTACAAAGCCGCGCTAGTGGTTCAACGCGCATAATAGCGCACGCTAAACCGCCGGCCGCACGAGCCGCTACCGCCTCCTCTTGAGCAAGTGGTAGTTTTTCGGCTAGCGCGGGGGGTTAGCACGTGATTGAAAGTCACGCACACTGATGCAGCTTCGTAAAAGGAGCCCTCAGTGTGGAAGGCACAGGCGGAAATCACAGCTCCGCCCACTGTCTGCCCAAACTCCTCCCCTAAACACACACACTTGCACCGCATTTACTTTTAGGTGTGACCTAATTCATTACGAAGGGTTTTATGAAGGCTGTTTTGCATATAGAGAAGCTTTACAAAACTGATGTTTTTTCGCAAGGAAATGGCCCGTTATAAAATTGTGAGTTAAAAGTACACACACCGTGAGATTTCAAACTTACTTTCACCTACAGTGAGAGGCAATCCCCAGAGATAAATTCAACATTGGTTATGATTTACTAGAACTAATCCTGTAAATCAGGGGTCTCAAAGTCCCTCCTTGAGGGCCGCAATCCAGTCGGGTTTTCAAGATTTCCCCAATGAATGTGCATGCACTGCTTTCAATGCATATTCATTGGGGAAATCCTGAAAACCCGACTGGATTGCGGCCCTCAAGGAGGGACTTTGAGATCCCTGCTGTAAATTGTGTGTGCTTAGGGTTACCAAATTTCCTCTTTAAAAAAAGAGGACACCTGGTCCCACCCCATTTTGTCCCTAGCCCCACCCCCAAACCAACCTCACGTCTCCTTCCCTTAGCTCGGGGGCTGCATCTGGAAGGCATCTGCACATGCATATACGTCAGCTCAATGACATCATGTGCATGCGTGTGACATCATCACATCAACATCCGCGCAGACGCCCTCTAGACGCGGCCCCGAGCTCGGGGACTTCCTAAACCCAGACAAACTGCCGGGTTTTGGAAATCCCTCCAGGCACCGGGATAGTCCTCTTAAAAGAGGACATGTCCGCAGCCAAAAATGTTTGAGTCCAGTTTCAGCAGTGGGAGTTTCAAAGGGACGGCTATATGTGCTTTCCTGTTGGAAATTGGTGCAACCGTACTTGCTGAACAATAGATGGCCTATTACAAACTGTAATGGCGAATTATCGATCAAGTGAAAGTAGGGTGGGAGGATAGAAATCTAGTCGAGAAACTTAATTTCAAAGAACAAAAATGGATCTTTATTCTGGATTCAGTGAAACCTAGGGCACTGAACGCTGAGCTAGAGTGGATAACGTTGGTGTAACATGAGCTCTGATCTATCCATGTCACTAGAGGGATTTTCCCTCCCGATTGGCCACATAGAGATATTTACCTCATCACGTTAATTTGAAAGTGTATAAGGACTAGGATGCCGCAGCCATGTCTTCCTGCACAAACTTGGAAATGCGGGAGACATCGCTCCAGCCGACTTAAAGGTTAGTTTTACAAAGTGATTTTTTGGATTTTCTTATTTATAGATGTATATGAGATATTGATTTATATTGATTTAATTATAGGGGGAATCCTTGATACAGCTGTCAGCATAGCTATCACTACCATTCAGCATTTTTAGTTGGCATTACTTATGTCAGCGAAGGCCTATGGGAAATTATATCAATCTGACTCTGGCATGTGAATGCAGATAGACCCTGAGGGCAGGGAGACTGTTTTAAGTATCCCTGATTGATATGTTTTAAGTAGCCCTGATTGAATCATGACTAGCTAAAAGGTGTTAATGTCTGATTAAGAGGGTGCTTAGGACAATGGGTCCAGGTGCACAGATCAAGAAGATAGGCTGCTTGAATGGGACAAAGAAGCCAGAGACTAATCCCATCTACCACGCCTGCAAGTATCACACCCTCCTTTATCAATTAAATTAACCATTGTTTCAAACAGTTTACAAATTCTAAACAGAAAGATACTGGGACATACAATAGTTTCTATACACAGAATAAGATTCCAAGCTATAAAAGCCTCCTTTCTGCTCTATCAATCTATCTAGCTATCTCTTGGCTCTTGGCACTCTGGTCCTCTCTTGTTTCACTTGAGCTCTAGCTCTCCCTCTCTTTCTCTGTCTATCCTTCTCTTTATCTATGGAACACGAAGCTTAGACCATCCCCCTTTTCTCTCTCTCTCTGCCTTTCCCTGGAACTTCACGCTTCCTTCTGGACTCTGTAAGGCAGGGAAACTGCTTTGCTCTCTCATTAATTGTAATGCTTAATTGTTGTAATGCCTATGACTACTACTTTTCTGTAAGACTATTTCTATAATATATTCTTTATGCAATCACCTCTGGCTGTGCCTCTTTGATTCTACTTCCTGGTGAATCTTCAGTGAGGGAACTGAACCTGGGACCGGGCGTTTGTCAGGGCACCTCTCAAGTGACCCCACCAACCATACATTGGGAGGGCCACTAACAAACCTGACATTTTGGGGGCTTGTCTGGGAATTGAACCCAGGACCTCTGAATGGTAGTGATAGCTATGCTGACAACAGCCACCTGGCGAAACATAGCTCTATGTCGGAGTACATACCCCTGAGTCGCGTTTTCTTGCATATTTAAGATGAGTATTTCTATTTATTAAAACTATTTATAAAAACTGCACTCTAAGCACTTTTGAAATAACTTCTTGGACCGATAATGATTTTTGGTGTAGAATATACTGTGTGTGTTGAAACCTGACTTTCACACAGTTACACCACTGAGGTCTACGAATCTCTATAATCTAAAGATGTTATTCTAAGGTCCTCTTTTCTGAACAAATGTGAATGCCTTGCTGACCTTAGTTAAGACCTTACTAGCCTGATTATTGCTATTACAAACTGACCATCTGAATATGTAACTGAAGCAACGAAGACTGCAATGCAGGGCTGCATTGCTCTAATCCAGTGTTTCTCAATTCGGTCCTGGAGTACCCCCCCCCCTTGCCACTCAGGTTTTCAGTGTATCCACAATGAATATGCATAAACTTGATTTGCATACACGGCAAATTTATTTCATGCATATTCATTATGGATATCCTGAAAGCCTGATTGGCAAGGAGGCACTCCAGGACTCGTAATCTGAGATTTATGAGTCGCACTATACTTAAGTGGGTTCAAGGCAATTTACAATACAATTTAAAGAGATACAATTTTGTACAGTACAAGGATGCTATAGGAGAGACATTATTTATTTATTTAGTTAGATTCATATCTCGTCCTCCCCGAGGAGCCCAGAACGGGTTATATGGTAACATACATAACAATAAGCAAAGAAGACATAGAAACATAGAGTATGACGGCAGAAAAGGGCCATCGGCCCAACAAGTCTGCCCACTCGAATAACCCTCCCCCCTAAACACTCCCTCGAAGTGACCCCACATGTTTGTCCCATTTTTCTTAAAATCGAGCACGTTGTTGGCCTCAACTACCTGAAGTGGAAGATCATTCCAACGATCAACCACCCTTTCGGTGAAGAAATACTTCCTGATGTCACCATGAAATCTCCCACCCTTGATTTTTAACAGATGCCCTCTTGTAGTCATAGGTCCTGTGAGGAAAAATATGTCTTCTTCCACTCCAATACGTCTCTATCATGTCTCCCCTCTCTCTACATTCCTCGAGAGTGTACCTACTTACCTAGGCGTTCTCATATGGGAGATCCTTGAGTCCTGGAGATAGTGTCACAGAGGTATCGGTAGGTGATGCGTTGGCCTCCAGTGACCACAACATGGTGTGCTTTCACCTCAGGAAGGGATTCACTAGGTGTATACCTGGCAGGGCCTCCGCGTGTGCGGATCGCCGGACTTGATGGACCGAAGGTCTGATCCGGAGATGGCGCTTCTTATGTTCTTATGTTCTTATGTTCAAACACATCAACAAAGGTCCTCAACTTTAAGGGCACTAACTTCAAGAGCATGGGAGATTTTGTCTATGAGGCGCTGCAAAACCAGGGCACGACAGATAGTGTGGAGGTACTGTGGTCAGCTCTGAAATCTACCCTACAGGAAGCAACCAACCTCTTTATTAAGACCGTGAGTAAACGGAGGAGAAATAATGGTTCTCTGCAGAGATCTCGGAACTCGTAAAACAGAAGAAAAGAGCATTTGTATCCTACAAACAATCACAACGACTGGAAGCTAAGGAAACCTATCTGGTGAAATCTAGGACTGTTAAAGTAGCAATCAGATATGCCAAACTCTAGATGGAAGAAAATTTGGCTAAGAAAAAAAAAAAAGTCCCATTGGACTGAAAAACAGCTGACGTCATTCCGCTCCACAAAAAGGGTTGCAGGTCAAAGACTGCAAATTACAGACCGGTAAGTCTCACATCAATAGTGTGTAAACTTATGGAAACATTGATTAAACACAAATTAGATACAATTCTAAACGATGGGAAGCTGAGGGATCCCCACCAGCATGGATTTACAAAGGGAAGGTCTTGCTAATCCAATCTAATCAGCTTCTTTGACTGGGTAACGAAAAAGCTAGATAAGGGAGAGTCCCTGGATGTCGTGTATTTGGACTTCAGTAAGGCTTTTGATAGTGTCCCACACCGTAGGTTATTGAACAAGATGAGTTCGTTGGGATTAGGAGAAACATTGACTGTATGGGTTAAAGACTGGCTCAGTGGCAGACTTCAAAGGGTGGTGGTAAATGGTACTCCCTCCGAAACGTCGGAAGTGATCAGTGGAGTGCCGCAGGGCTCGGTCTTGGGTCCAATCCTATTTAATATCTTTGTACGGGACCTGCCTCAGGGACTTTGAGATAAAATTGTGTTATTTGCCGATAACGCTAAACTGTGCAACATAGTGGGCAGAGTAACCGTGCCCGACACTATGACACAGGACCTACTTTTACTGGAAAAATGGTCTAATATTTGGCAACTGAGTTTTAATGCCAAAAAGTGCAAGGTTGTGCACCTTGGTAGTGGAAAACCATGCAGAACTTACTCCCTAAATGGTGAGACCTTAACAAGAACTGTTGCAGAATGGGACCTGGGAGTAATCATTAGTGAAGATATGAAGACTGCCAATCAAGTGGAGAAAGCTTCATCCAAGGCTAGACAAATGCTGGGTTGCATCCAAAGAAGTTTTGTCAGTCGAAAGCCTGAAGTTATAATGCCGTTGTACAGGTCCATGGTGAGACCCCCATCTGGAATATTGTGTTCAATTTTGGAGGCCACACTATCAAAAGGATTTGCTGAGAATGGAATCGGTTCAGCGAATGGCCACTTGGAGCCTGAAGCGTGCACAGGGAGAGAGTCAGTTGAATATCTAAGTTTATTTAATCTTTGATATACTGTTTATCAAAAACATACCTAAACTGTTTACAATTATGAGAATATTTATTTATTTTTTTTTTTATTTCAAATTTTCTTTTTATTAAGAAAAGAAGTATACAAAGAAGTAAACCACAATCCGAATACAAAGAACCAGGAACAAAGTAAAACACCAGACTAGAGGGTCTACCGCGTGGTTTCTGCGCGGAGACAAAAGATACTCAGCAAAAGCCAAGAAAAACCCACCCCCCAAACCCCCCCCCAACCCCACCCCACACCCCCCAAGCACTCCAGTGTCAGAAATTCAGAAGGGCACTTCGGGCACCCGGAGACAAATTGTCCCAGACCGGAGCCCAAACCGCTCGGAATTTCCTCCATTGACCAGGGCCACTCTTTTTAGTATCCAAATATTCATACTTCAGCAAAGTAAACAGTTCATTTTTCCACATTGTGAGGGTAGGCACCTCGGTCTGCCTCCATAACAAGAGGATACATTTACGAGATAACAAAAAAGCCTTCTTCAGCAACAGGGAATTACACCTAGAAAGCCCAAAGAGGTAAAGTGATAAAAAAGGAAAACCTTCGCTCCAAGGGGAAGTCGTTTCTTTAAGATCGTCTGTAGATGAAGGCCAACAAAAGACCAGAAGGTTTGTATTCTGTCACAGGACCAAAACATATGCAACAAACCAGCAGGGGCAGCACGGCATTTAGGGCATTCAGCATGAGTTGCAATTATGAGAATATTTTTAAGATAAAACAAACTTAAAAATAAAAAGTGGAAGGGACGACAAAACAAATAGACTTAGGGCTCCTTTTATCAAGCCGCGCTAGCGGGGTTAACGTGCGTGACTTTTCATCACGTGTTAACCCCCGCGCTGGCCTAAAAACTACCACCTGCTCAAGGGAGGCGTTAGCGGCTAGAGCAGACGGTGGTTTAGCGCACGGTATTACGCGCGTTAAACTGCTAGCGCGGCTTGATAAAAGGAGCCCTTAGTGGAATAGAAAGGAAAAATGGGAAAATGGTAAGAGCTTAAATACAATGACAAAAATAAAATCTCAAAAGGGAGGGAAGAAATGGAGGGTCTTTAGCTTCAAAAGAAGCGTTTCAGTTCGGTACTGCCGACTGCGTAGAAGCTGTTAGGGCTCTAAGTCAACGGAATCAAACTGAGACGGCGTCTTTAAAAAGGAAGGTTTTTAGCTTACGTTTGAATTGTCTAAGATCTGACGGAAGGGCGTGCGTAACGCGGGGGCAGTGACTGAGAAAATGGTTTTGTGGGAGTAAGGAGTCAGGTGAAGAGGTAGGTTTTTATTTCTTTCCAAGACAGTCTGACAGGTGGTACAATACAAAATTTCAAGTTTATTGTGCATTTGATATACCATCTATCAAGGTTATCTAAACCAGTGTTTTTCAACCTTTTTACACCTATGGACCGGCAGAAATAAAAGAATTATTCTGTGGACCGGCATCGGTCTGTAGACCGGCGGTTGAAGAACACGGGGCTAAGTCGTGGGCCAGACCCCGCCCATCCCTACCCAATCTCCACCCCAGACCCTGCCCCCATAATAGTACTAATTGCACCTTGCAAGTCCCTTGCAAGTCCCATGACGTTGCAGAGAGAAGGCTTCCGGTTCAGGTGCAGGACGCCCGTAGGAGCCACTGCCCGTGGCTTTGTGCATTGAATCAGTGAGGAAGAGGGAGCTGGCTCGAAGATAACGCCAGCACTGTGGACCAGCGATTGAAGAACACTGTTTGGGCCTGATGCACGTGCTGGCCCTGTGGACCAGGAAATTTCTGTGGACCGGCACTGGTCCATGGACCGGTGGTTGAAGAACAGTGATCTAAACGGTTTACAGTAAAATCAATTTTAAAAATATATAATCAAAAAACTTCTATTAAAACATACAGGGAACTCACAGACAAGGACAGACTAACATGAGAACAAGAGGAAAGGGGAGGGAGGGAGGGGCGGAATCCATCATTACATCAAGATTAAAATAAAATAGAGAGAGGGAAGGAAAACACAGTTGGAAGTGAGTTACTTATTTATTATGGGGTGTCGTCCACTGCCAGAGTTGTCCGCTTCATGTGTTACAAGCGTCTTTAAATAAGAAAGTTTTTAGTTTCGATTTAAATTTAATTAGCGTTGGTTCTAATCTGAGATCTAGGGGCAGCGCATTCCATAGCAAAGACAGAGAAGACTATTTTTTGAGTTGTGTCGTAAACGATATCCCGAATGGACGGGATTACCAGTAGGTTCTGAGTGTTCGATCTCAGCATTTTTGTGCGCTGATAGGGGATGAGAATTTTATCAATGAAAGCGGGAGTGTTTGCAACACGAGTTTTAAAAGTGAGGAGGAGTATTTTGTAAGTTATGCCGTGTGTGATGTGCAGCCAATGAGCATCGCGGAGAAGAGGAGTAACATGATTGAATATTTTTGCTTGGTAGATACCGTAAATTTTATTGCGGTTTTCTGGAGTATTTGGAGATGTCTAATTTCTTTCAGTGAACTACCTTGATACAAGGAGTTACAGTAGTCAATGTGAGATATAACCAATGAGGATATTGAGAGAAGGAGGATCTAGGAGAGAAGATATAGAGCGTATTAGTTATAGCTTATAAAAGTATTTCTGTATAACGGCCAATTCTTGTCCCCAGTATGGCAACACTTATAATAATAATTTTATTTCTTGTATACCGCTATACAAAGCGGTTTACAGTGTAGATACCACAAATATGCAATAAAAATTGAAATAAATGAAAAAAAAGGTACTTAGAAATTCCCTAACTGTCCCGAAGGCTCACAATCTAGCTAAAGTATCCAAGAAAAATAACTATTAGATAAAGCACATAGAATAGATAAAGACATAAATACTATATATTAGAGATTATTTCTGGATATGTTACATAGGAAATTATTTCTGATTACATTTCATAAGAATACTTATATTCTTATGTGAATCAAGTATAGGATATTCAAACCATTGTGACATCACTGATGAGTTTGGCTCTTAGACATTGTTGGAATCAGCTTTATGACATCACAATCTCAACTCTGGAATGTTGCTACTCTTTGGGTTTCTGCCAGGTACTTGGGACCTCGTTTGGCCACAGTGGGAAACAGGATGCTGGATTTGATGGACCTTTGGTTTGTCCCAGTATAGTAACACTTATGTTCTTATGGTATTTAAGGTTAAAAAGAATGATTCCTTGTCAGCTAGTTGGAATCCTCAATATGGTGTCCCACAGGGCTCCCCACTTTCTCTGATTTTATCTAACATTTACATGCGATATCTTGAATAGTGCTTACAAAGTTTAAATGCTCTACGTTATTCATTTGCTGATGATATGTTAGTACAAATTCCATTTACAAAATAATGTGACAAAACTCTTGTTACGCTTAATAATTGTAACAAAGCCGTTGAAAACTTGGCTAAGTAATATGGGTTAAAGCTGAATAAAGGTGAGAGCCGGGAGCACAAAATTGTGCCAGACGAATGCAGTCCATTATTCCCTGATGCGATAAATTGGCAAAACGCTGGCCACTGTCCGTGGGACCGGATTCTTGTTTGCTCTGTTGAGGATAAGTCTCTTCTTAAGAATTCTAAGTTTTGAAACTGTTTAGTGCTACTTTAATGAAGATATTTTGATGGAAGGATATTATAACACTGCTTTGTGGATCATTTTGCACATTAGGAGGGTTATTTTTTTAGCCTATGAAGTTATTACCCTTTCCAGTCAGAGGAAAGTATTTGCTCCTGCCAGGGACCCAAGGCTTTTTCTTTCTATTTAAGAAATGAGTTAATACTACTTCCTGTTTATTGGTGAAGCAGTGTTTTGGGGTATCTATGAACAGAAAGATCCCATGTTCAAGTCCACAGAGGCAGCCATCTTTAATCCATCCTGGAATGAGATTTAGTAATATATGCTATTTTTATTTACAAAGTGAATGCCCAAATATTTGCAAGTCTAAAGGCATTGCAGTGTCTAGAGGAGCCGTGGCTTCAGCCACTGGGGGAATGCTGGTGCTGGAAATGCACTCACTTTGTTAATTGAAGTACCGTAATGATTTAAGGGCTCAGAGTTGCTCACCTGACATAGACTTTATTCTCTGTTTTCCTTCTCTATCGCCCTTCTGTAAAATCACAGCCTTGCATAAATTAGTTCTCCTAGAGGCATCCCTAAGTCATCTAGTTTTCAAGGTACCTCTAATGAATATGCATGAGATTTACATACAGTATATTGGAATGTCACTGTTTGCTAATATAACAATCATCTATATTCATTACAGCCCTATAGAAAATCAGACCATCTAGGTGTGCCCTCAGAAATGGATTGGGAACCGGGCTTAATTTCTAGCATAATAGCCAGAAACATTCCTGTAGCATTTACCTTGCTGCTCTACTCTGGAGATGGAGGATGTACGAGATAGGGTACAGATACACTCTGTTCTAGAGGAAGTCCATAGAATTTCAGGTCCTGGGGGAAAGAGGAGTCAGTCTAATTTTCGTAAGGATAGCCATACTGGGTCAATCTAGCTCAGTATCCTGTTTCCAACAGTGGCTAATCCAGGTCACAAGTACCTGATGGAAACCCAAATAGTAGTACATTCCAGAGCTGAGATTATGATGTCATAATGCCCCATTCTACCAATGCCTAAGAGCCACCCTCATTGGTGATGTCACAATAGCTTGACTCTTCTATACTTGGCTCACATAAGAATAGCTATACTGGATCAGGTAAATCTAGCCCGGTATCCTGTTTCCACAATGGCCAATTCAGGTCACAAGTACCTGGCAGAAACCCAAATAGTTGCAACTACTACTGCTCTCAGGGCAAGCAGTGGCTTCTTTCATGGCTATCCCCATGCAGGGAAGTGTAGGCCCCCTTTCCATAGGGACATCAGAACTACATTGCCATACATACAATGGGTCAGTACCAAGACTGGCTCAAGGAACTGCAGTAGTCAGAGCCAACTTGCATCAATTCCATTGCCAACCTCCCCACATCACTTCCACCCCGCTCCCCCTGCAGGTCCAGTGTTCCTTCTCTTCTTTCACCTCTCCCCTGGTCTCTCTCTTCAGTCCCCTCGGATATGGCATTGCTCATTCCCCCCCTCCTCCTCTACAGTCCTGTAAACTGTATGCAAATTACTGGCAGCAGCTGTCTGAAAACAGGCTGCCTTCATCCAGGCTCTGGGTCTCCTCTGATGCAATATCCCACGGGCAGGACACAGCAGGAAAAAGACTCAGGGCTTGCCTGAAGGCAACTTGCCACAGGGCTGTTGCTGCTGGCAACTGCATTTAGTTTACAGGACCATTAGTGGGAAGGGTGGGGGTGTGTGGGTGGAAGAGAAAGAGCATGCTGTATTGTGGAGAGAAGGGGGAAGAGAACAGGTGATGTCAGAGGCTGGGGATTTTGGTATCCCTTATTGCAGTGGTCTCAAACTCAAACCCTTTGTAGGGCCACATTTTGGATTTGTAGGTACTTGAAGGGCCGCAGAAAAAATAGTTAATGTCTTATTAAAGAAATGACAATTTTGCGTGAGGTAAAAAACTATAGTTTATAAATCTTTCCTTTTGGCTAAGTCTAAATAATAATATTGTAATTTATAGCTAAAGAGACATATGATCAAGAAACTATTTTATTTTACTTTTGTGATTATGATAAACATACCGAGGGCCTCAAAATAGTACCTGGCGGGCCGCATGTGGCCCCCGGGCCGTGCGTTTGAGACCACTGCCTTATTGCCAGGGCCTCACCTTATCCAATGGTTGACTGCCCTTGCCAGTACCAGAACTTACAGTGCTGTGGCCAGCTAGAATAAGATGATCACACTAGCTGTAAGTCGTGAAGGTGCAAATGGACCACATGGAGCTGTGTGAACGTAACTCACGATCCACATTGTGGTCTCAACAGAAAGATCTGAATAGTCCTTACTGCCTTATAATACACCGACTTTAAAAATTGTTTCATAGCTTTTTGGCTACGACCAACGGCTGTCCAATAACCATGTGTTGGTAAATGATTTGCAATTTTTCCAGTGTTACTTCATACCGTTATTTGAGGTTAGCAGTGCATTTGCATATTTTCCAAACCACATCAGTTTATTTTGGACAGTGCAATTTGTTGTCTCTGTACAATATGAAGCAGTTCCTCATTTACTCTCACACCTTTTGCTATGAGATGGTTAGATCAGGCCAGCCTACTCCGAGGCTAAATCATTAATACCTGCTTTCCTCCAGAAGGGGTCGCACTTCCGTTATCCAGCCAACCTGATGTACATGATGGAGACATGAGGGATAAAAAGCAAATTAGTGGTCCTGGTCTGTATGTGGCTGTTTTTGGGTAACCATGAAGCAGAGATAGTTTAAGGTAGAGAATAACACGGGGACAAATTTTTCCCCGTCCCCACGGGAATTCATTTTCCCATCCCGTCCCTGTGGGTTCTTTTTCTGTCCTTGCTCCTGCCCCATTCCTGCAAGCTCCGTCCTTTAAAATCATAAGTATTCAAGGCTTGTGCGGTTAAGGCAGAGCTTATAGGAATGGACACAGGGACAGCGACAAAACTCACGGGGATGGGATGGGGAAACTGAGTTGTCATTCTCTACCTTAAACTATCTCTGCTTCATAGCTACCCAAAAACAGCCCCATACAGTCCAGGACAACTAATTTCCTTTTATCTTTCATGTCTCCATCATGTACATCAGTTTGGGCTTGCATGCAGTCACCCATTTGATTTATGACTATCATATATATTTGAAAAACGCCAAGGTAATTTGGCCGCATCCTGCTCTTTTCAATAAACAGACCTTAATTTGTTGGCTGCAAAGCAAAGGACCATTTTTAGTTCTAAAACCAAATGATTGCATGAAGGGCAGTTCTAAAATAAATGAATACCTTTTTAGGGCCTTAAGAAATGTTGCTATAGGCAAACAATGGGAGAGGGTGAGCCAAGGATTGTTGATGGGGTACTGGAAAGAAACAATTCTTCCCATTCAGTGCAGTTCAATACATGTTGTGAAAGCTGCATGCCCATTTAACCCTTTCAGTACTAGAGCCTCTTAGTTTAGCCCAGCAAAATGACAAAGACTAGGGGGGACACTCGATAAAGTTACAGGGAAATACTTTTAAAACCAATAGGAGGGAATATTTTTTCCCTCAGATAATAGTTAAGCTCTGGAACGCATTGCCAGAGGGAAGAGGGGATAGCGTAGCTGGTTTTAAGAAAGGTCTGGACAATTTCCTGGAGGAAAAGTCCATAGTCTGTTAGTGAGAAAGACAATGAGGGAAGCCACTGCTTGCCCTGGATCAGGAGCATTGAATGTTGCTACTCTTTGGGGTTCTAGAATCTTGTTACTCTCTGGGATTCCGGAATCTTGCTATTCTTTGAGATTCGGTATGGAATGTTGCTACTCTTTGGGGTTCTAGAATCTTGTTACTCTCTGGGATTCCGGAATCTTGCTATTCTTTGAGATTCGGTATGGAATGTTGCTACTCTTTGGGTTTTGGCCAGGTACTAGGGACCTGGATTGGCCACCGTGAGGACAGGCTACTGGGCTTGATGGACCATTGGTCTGACCCAGTAAGGCTATTCTTATGTTCTTAACCCTTTCAGGACCATAAGGATCGTAGGCCAATTTTTGTGGTTTTGACGACATTTTTATGGTAAAAAGGGCTTGCAGATGCCAAAAAATTGATTTTTTTTGTGAAATATCATTATTTT
Organism: Geotrypetes seraphini; assembly: GCF_902459505.1. Classification (NCBI taxonomy): domain Eukaryota; kingdom Metazoa; phylum Chordata; class Amphibia; order Gymnophiona; family Dermophiidae; genus Geotrypetes; species Geotrypetes seraphini. Next base: position 246,254,572 of record NC_047088.1, read on the forward strand.
TTTTAAAAAAAATCAAACTTCTGGCTTATGGACAGTGTGGCAAGTGAATCTTCTTGTCAATCTGGCAACGACGCTAATGAATGAATGAATGTCGGAACCAGTTTGTTTACATAAAGGCAGTATCATATGGAATCCGTACATATCAAATTTAGAACTGTAGACTATCCCAATCAAAATTTATAGGATTTTAAAGTTATGGGACAAATATGTCCCTTGGTCCTGAAAGGGTTAAGCGTAATTGTACACCATGTGTAGATCAATGTACAGGACCCTACCAGAAGTTCTCTCCACACTAATAGTACATGAGCTAGTGCTCAAAGAGTTTGGCTTGTTGCATTCCTGACAGTGGATGAATGAAATCATTCATTAAGTAATCAAAGCACATCACTTCCAATAGTCACTCTGCCTAAATCTAGACCTGGGCCATTTCAGCAGAATAAAACAGAGTGTGACTAGAATGGTAAAATATAGTTAATGCCTCACTATCAGAGTGTAACTCTGGCCCAGTGCTAGAGTGTATCTGGACCTTACCTTGGGTCCCTGTTGAGTATGAGAGAAGCTGAGTCTATAATTCTGTTTTCAGTTCAGGGCTCAGGCTGGGCCGGAATGCTCTCCAGTAGGCCACAGTGGGTTCTCACTCACTTTACACACATCTGCTGAGAAAGAATCCACCCACACCGTCTAGTTTTATGAAACAATGAACTTTACTGAACGGTTTGGCAAGATTTTCATCGTCCTATGACCATTCACAGGGGGGGTAAAAACTATTTATAGTACTTACAGTGTAGGATATGAATATAATGGTTCTGATAGACGGAGGGGAAGTTCCGTCATTGAAACAGGTAAAATTGTCTCTATTCCGTCACTCGATGATAATACAAGGCGTTCTATTGTGGAACGCATTGCCTTTTGAAGTAAAGGGTGCTCCGTCCTTGTTAAATTTTAGGAAGCTGGTTAAAACAGTGCTGTTCAAGAGATATTTCTCACGTAAGTGGGTTGGTTGAGAGGGAGTTGTTATATCGACGCCAGGTCTTAGGCCTTTTTGTATTGAGGCTGGTTTTTTAGACATTTTCACATTTAATGTATTTTGTTTTTTGATATATTTATTGTCTATTGTTCATTATTTGTTTAAATTATGAGTGTTCTTCTTGTAACTCACTCAGAATTGTAGATGTAGTAAGTAAGAAATTGTTTAACTAAATAAATAGGCCAACTCTGATGACTTCCCACATCTCTGCTTCTGCCTGTCTGTCCCACCACCGACATCAAAGAGATCTTTATCCCTAAGAAACAGGACCTCTACTCTTTCTCTCCCTGATAGGTCCTCCTAGAGCCAGCTGCTTCTGTCTGCTCAAGTTCTGATTCTCTTCATCACCTAATCTGCCTCCTGGGGTGTCTTTGCCTCTGGACTCTCTAACATCACCATTCCTCCTACCCTGTTTAAGGACCAGGATCACTCTGGCAGCTCTGCTGTGGAGTGGGAATCCATTGTAACTTTGACACCTTGCCCAATCTCTGAGGTCTAGGACCGCCCCCCTTCCCTTGGTTTCTTGGGTTTCACTTGATGGATGCTAAACCAGTCCTAGCTGGTTTAGCGTCCAAGAATTTTACCAGCCGATTCTCAGAACGGCCCACCATGCTCTTTTCTGTGCCCCTTGGCAGCCTCCGATAGTACTATGCAAATGTAGTACAACGAGGTCATCAATATGAAAACAAGCACTCCAGGTGATTCCATACACTGTCCGGATGATTCTCTAACCTTGTTTCACTACATTTGCATACAAATATTTCAGGCAGGGTCTGAGCTGTCGTGCCCTTACTTTCTGGCCAATGCCTGAGTGCTTATTGACTCAGGCACTAACAGGAAAGTAAGGCTTGACAGCTCGGACCCCACCACAAACCCCCCCAGTAAAAAAAAATTTAAAAAGACTCCCGATTTCTCTGTCCCACAGATCCCCCCAGGGCTGGCAGGATGGATACTCACTCCCTCCTGCCACGGGGTTCCCCCCCTTCTGACACTGGGGTTCCCCCCAACCCCCTTGCCCCACTGTACCTTAAAGGTGAAGGATGGCAGGAGGGATGCCCATTTCCTCCTGCTGGCAGGCCACTGGGGTCCCCCAACAGTGCCCCATGCCCCCCGTGTATCTTACCACTAGAAAATGGCCAGAGAGATGCTCACTCCTTCCGGCCAGCAGGCTTGTCTCTTCAAAATGATGGGCTTTCACCTTCCCAGTGCATAAGGGCCTTATAACCTGATTGGCTCACGGGAGTGGCCTTAGGTGCCAGAGCCAGTCAAGGCCTTAGGCCCTTTCTAGTGCATCCCAGGATGCACTGGGAAGTGGAAGGCCTGACATTTTGAAAAGGTGGACCTGCTGGCTGGAGGGAGTGGGCATCCCTCTGAGTATGTGTGAGTGTGAGTGTGAGTGTGAGAGTGAGAGAGTGTGTGTGTGTGTGTGTGTGTGTGTGTGTGTGTGTGTCCTGCCCGATTCACGATTTTAATTGGTTCACCGATTCACGTCGGGTGAATCGATTCGAATCGATTTAAAACAAACAAATAAACAAAAAATTGGCTTCCCGATTCGACTGACCCTCCCCCCTCGCCCCCTAAAGCAGGAGCGGCAGCGCTGCTCTTGCTGACCGGCCACTGCCGCACCTGCTTTAGAGGGCGAGGAGGGGGTCAGTCGGGAAGTTCTGGCGTCCGGTTCCCCCCCCTGGCATCCGGCTTCCCCTCTGGTCTTCCGCTGGTGTCTGGTTCCCCTCCCTTGCCTCCCATGCACCGTTTACCTGAGCAGCCTGCAAAGATTGCGCTGCTAGCGATCTTTGCAAACTGTTTCGGAGCTGTTTCCTCTGCCGCGATTCTACTTCTGATGTCAGAGGAGGGGCGGGACCGTGGCAGAGGAAATAGCTCCAAAGCAGTTTGCAAAGATCGCTACCACCACAATCTCTGCAGGCTGCTCATATTAGATAAACGGTGCACGGGAGGCCAAGGGGAACATGCAGGCTTTCCATTGGGGGTGTGAGCAGTCCTTCGGGGTGGGGGTGGGACAGGCCTTCAGGGGTGGGATACAGGCCTTCAGGGGGGACAGGCCTTCAAGGGGAAGACAGGCCTTCAGAGATAGTGGCACAGGCCTTCAGGGGTAGGGTGCAGGCCTTCAGGGGAGGGGGCCCTGTTGTAGAAGTACATGGAGGGAGGGAGGGAGGGAAGGGAGTTTCAAAGAAACGTGCATATGCTGGACTTTGGGGGGGAAGAAATAATGGGTCTAAAAACAGAGGAGAGGGTAAGAGATGGTGAACAATGGGATTTAGGAAGGGAAGGAACAGAAAGAGAGAGAAGTTGGACACAAGGGATGGTGTGGAGGGGGATAGAGATACTGGATAGGAGGGTAGTTGGGAAAAGAAAGGGAGAGATGGTGGACCCTGGGGTGGTGGGGAAGGAGGGAGAGATGCTGGATGAAAGGGTAGTTGAGAAAAGGTGGATCTGTGGATGGAGACGAAAAAAGGAAAGATGCTAGACCTCTGGGGGAAGGAAGTGAAACGGAAGGGGAGGACAGAGATGGCAGATGGATGGTTAGCACGGAGAAAGAAGAAAGAAGGAGACCCTGGCAAGCAAGTTATCGGAAGACAACCAGAGCCTGGGACCAACAAGATTTGAATAATGACCAGACAGCAAAAGATAGAAAAAATAATTTTATTTTCTGTTTTGTGATTACAATATGCCAGATTTGAAATGTATATCCTGCCAGAGCTGGTATTAGACCGCAAACATGAGCTAGGATTTAACAGAGAGAGGAAAAATCTTTTTTATTTGCTTATTTTGTTTACACCACAGTACCAGTGTGGTTAGGACAGGGGTCTGCAACCTTTAAGACATAAAGAGCCACTTGGACCCGTTTTCGAAAAGAAAAAAAAACTTGGAGCCGCAAAACCATTATAAAACAAATCTAACACTGCATATATTGTTTCTTATCTTAATGCTATATACAGGATCACTAAATTGAAAATAAAATCATTTTTCCTACCTTTGCTATTTGGTGATTTCATGAGTCTCTGGTTGCACTTTCTTCTTCTGACTGTGCATCCAATCTTTCTTCCTTTCTTTCAGCCTCCTGTATGTTTCCTCTCCTCCAGACCTCATTCTCTCCCCCAACTTTTTCTTTCTGTCTCCCTGTACCCCTTCTTTCTGTCTCCGTGCCGTCCCCCAAGCCACTCGGTTTGCTGCCACCGCAATCGGGGAACAGCCCCCAAGCCACCGCCGTCCCAAGCTTTCCCTGCAGAAGTGTTGCGCTGACCAGCATTCCGCTCCCTGACGTCAATTCTGACGTAGGAGAGGAAGTTCCGGGCCAATAAGGCATTTCTCCTCATTCCATCCAGCCTGAGCCCCATCTCTCCTTGATCCAGCATTTCCCTTCTGTGTCTGTCAGAATTACCATTCCACCTATTTTCCAGCATCCCCCTTCTTTGTGTCCATCTCACCTATATCCCTATCTCACCACTTTTTCAGAATCTTCATTTGTCTCTGTCCTTGTCTTTACCCCATGTTCACCATTTGCCCTTTCAATGTCTTTATCTCCCCCCACACACACACTTTTTCAGTATTACTTCTATGTCTCTATTTCACCTCCTCTTCATGTTCCCTCTGTATCTCTATCCTTATTCAGTAGGTCCTGCTTACCCTTTCTCTTCTTTGTGTCACTATCTCCATTTTCAGCTTTCCCCCCCCCCCCTTTTCCTTTGTTACTGCACCCTGTAGCTAGAATCTTTCCACCCTCCCTCCACTCCGGCCCAGCCCAGTATGAAATATTTCCTTTTGTTTCCCTCCCCTCTCTCTTTCTCTCTCTCTTCTGCTCCCTCACCCACGAGTCCTGCATCTGGCCCTCTCCCTTCTACCTGCACCTGGCAACACCCCCCTGCTCCGCGGCTCTCTTCAGCAACTCGTCAGCAGCAGTGATCAAGACAAGCTGCCGACATCGAGGCCTTCCCTCTACGAGTCCCGCCTTTGTGGAAAAAGGAAGTTGAAACAAGCGGGACTCGCAGAGGGTAGGCCCCGACGTCAGAAGCTTGTGTCGATCGCTGCTGCTGAGTTGCCGAAGAGAGCCGCGGAGCAGGGGATGTGGCCGGAAGCAGGTAGAAGGGAGAGGGAGATAGGAAGGCTGTAGATCTCCGGAGCATGACACCGACCCCGGCCAGGATGATTTCTTTTTCAGGCGTGCACCTTACAAGTCCAGTGTCGCGGCGGGAAATAGCCACGCTGAGCAGTGAGCTCAGCACTACACAGATGAAAGCCTTGCTTGCTGATTGGTCCGGCGGCACGGCGGGGCGGGGCCGCCGGACCAATCAGCAAGCAAGGCTTTCATCTGTGTGTGCTGAGCTCACTGCTCAGCATGGCTATTTCCCGCCGCGACGCCGGACTTGTAAGCTGCATTCCTGCGTGACACACTACCGGAGCCGCAGCAAAGGTGGAAAAGAGCCGCATGCGGCTCTGGAGCCGCGGGTTGCCGACCCCCGGGTTAGGAGAAGGCAAAGGGGGTGAAGAGGCTATAAAATAAACCCGCCAGGATGTTTGAAAAAAAAAAACCAAAACACCCAGTTGGGCAAGAAAATCAAATCGAATTGAAAAATCGATTCAATAGGCTGAATTGAATTGAAATTTTTTTTCCTGAATTGGAAAGCACTCTTCAACATATTTATCAATGACCTGGAAACGGAGGCAAAGTGTGAGGTTATAAAATTTGCAGATGATACCAAGCTCTGCGCCAGAGTTAGGACCAGGGAGGAGTGTGAGGAACTGCAAAGGGACCTCGATAAGCTGGAGGACTGGGCAAACAAATGGCAAATGCGCTTTAACGTAGATAAATGCAAGGTCATGCACATAGGGAAAAAGAACCCGTTGTTCGAGTATAAAATGGGGGGGAGATTGCTGGAAGACACCGGACTTGAGAGAGACTTGGGTGTGCTAGTGGATCCATCCATGAAACCATCCGCACAGTGTGCAGCAGCCTCGAAGAAAGCCAACAGGATGCTGGGCATCATCAAGAGGGGCTTGTCAACCAGGACGCGGGAAGTCATCATGCCGCTGTATCGAGCGATGGTGCGCCCACATCTGGAATACTGCGTTCAATATTGGTCGCTGCACCTCAAGAAGGACATGGCAGTTCTTGAGAGAGTCCAAAGGAGGGCAACAAAACTGGTAAGAGGGCTGGAAAACTGCCCATATGCTGAGAGACTGGATAAACTGGGGCTCTTCTCTCTGGAAAAGAGGAGGCTCAGGGGGGATATGATAGAGACCTTCAAAATACTTAGGGGCATAGAGAGGGTGGACAGGGACAGGTTCTTCAGACTAAAAGGGACGACAGGTACGAGGGGGCACTCAGAGAAACTGAAGGGAGATAGGTTCAAATCAAATGCAAGGAAGTTTTTCTTCACCCAAAGGGTCGTGGACAAATGGAATGCGCTCCCGGAGGAAGTGATCCGGCAGAGTACAGTACAGTGATTCAAACAGGGATTGGACAGATTCCTGAGGGAAAAGGGGATCGTGGGGTACTGAGGGAGGTGCTGGGGTGTTGCATAAGTATAGACAGCTCACCAGGTCGTGCAGGTGCAAGGCCGGAGGGTTAGGACATTGATGGGAAGATAGGACTTCGATGAGAAACCTAGGGGGCAAGGGGGCCCCTTCTGGTGATTAAGGCAGGTCATGACCTGTTGGGCCGCCGCGGGGGCGGACTGCTGGGCAGGATGGACCTCTGGTCTGACCCGGCAGAGGCACTGCTTATGTTCTTATGTTCTTATGTGTGTGGTGGTGGTGGGGGATTGTCAGGGGACTCAGGCAGCCTGCCGGCAGGAGGACAGGAGCATCCTCCCTGCTGATCTTGTACAGGATGTTGGGGAGGGGGGGGGAGCAGGCAGTGGCAGGGAGGTGTCTGCAGGAGTGGAGACTTTCCCTTTTGCTCTCCCTGCTGGTCAATCAGCTGAGCAGGCAGGGAGATCTGTGGCTCAGTTGATCAGGGTAGCCTTGACAGCTTTACCTAGCAATTACTCTTCTGAGCAAGCATCAGGCACAGTTGCTCTCCCCCCCTCCCTTTACCAGTGATTGCACAAATAGCATGCTGCCATGGTGTTGGAGGATGCCTGAGCCTGACCTGGAGGGGCCCAGGACCCCAAGGTCCCCTGGCAGCTACACCACTGACACAGACTACAGTTATTTGTAATGAATTGGTTATGAAACTTCAGACAGTAAAACAAATACTTCCAGCATGCCTGATTTAAAAAAACAAAACAAAACATCGCAAAACCTTTAGCTCCGCCCCTTGTTGATTCAGGTGCATTGGCTTCCTATACAAGCCCGGATTTACTTCAAAAAGGTTTGCACCCTCTTCAAAGTTTTTGAAGGAGCTGGACTGAAATATACAATTCAATTATTTTCTTTTGCTAGTAGTCAGTTTTCTTCACTACAAGACGTACATTATTCTAAGAGTTTTAAAATTCTTTTGGGTTTCACGCCATTCAATATTGAAATTCATTTCCAAGAGGCCTTAAAAGTTCCAATTCTTACTCCCTTATCCAGCATTCTCTTAAAACATTTTTTTATTTCAGAAAATGTTATGTTCTTTATTCCCCCCCCTCTTGTATTTCCCAGTTTATTTGCTGGTTTTAATGGTATACTACAACTGTTGTAATCTGTTTTGGACTTTAAAGGATTTAGCAGAATCTAAATACCAGACTAGATTAGTACAGGGTTTAATTGGGGCAGGGGGGAGGGGAAATGGCCCTTGGTGCTACCACTTATTTTCAGACTCCAGTGCAGCATGGGTATTCTGCTTTAACTTCTCCCTTCCGAGAAGTCTGCGGGGAAGAGGAGGAAGGGAGGTAGTGAGCCTGGAGCAGAACAGAGAACAGACCCTACTCCTAATCTAGTCTCTCTTTTCCAGTAGCTCTTGGTCCACCCAAGCCTCTCCCAGCTCCACAGTAGACAATGACACGGTGACAAAATTCATCACCGTTCCCGTCTCCGTGGATAACCGTGGGAAACCATCTTCATGTCATTCTTTAAGGAGAGAGGAAAGAATCAGAATATAATTGGGCACAACCACTGACCCGTAAGCTTTGCTTTGAAGTATGCTGATGTAGAAGGACCGAGGTTGAAATAGACACTAGAAAATGACATGGGATTATTTCCCGCGGTTATCCGCGGGGACGGGAACGGTGATGAACTTTGTCACCATGTCATTCTCTACTCCACAGTTCCACTTCTTTTCATCTACAAATTAAACCCTGGAGTAGTAAAACGGGGGAAGGAATATATTTGGATTAGAAGGTAGGAGAAAAAGTATATTTTTGTCTGAAAGTATGCAATTTGAAGGCAGCATCTGTAATGTGAGCTGTCATACACCCATGGACATTTCACTCTGGGCCATCCTAGATTGTTCCAAGAATCCTCTTCATCCCACAGACTGCCATCCTAAAACTAACCTGGCAACGATATACTAGCTTATCTCTAACACTAATGGCTCCTTTTACTAAGGTCCGCTAGTGGTTTTTAGCGCACGCAGGAAATTACCGTGCGCTACGCTTCTAGAACTAATGCCAGCTCAATGATGGCGTTAAGGTCTAGCGCGCGCTATTCCGTGCGTTAAAGCCCTAGCGCACCTTAGTAAAAGGAGCCCTATATCATAAATGTAACTCATCTTGCTGTAAGCCGCAATGATTCCCTGTTGAAGATTGCAGGATATAAAAACTTGTATTTTATTTCTTCTTTATCATTTCACACAGCTACAAGAGGCAACACAATATATTTCAAAACTATATATCAGTGGTTCCCAAACCCTGTCCTGGGGGACCCCCAGCCAGTCAGGTTTTCAAGATATCCCTAATGAATATGCATGAGAAAGATTTGCATATAATGGAAGTGACAGGTATGCAAATCTCTCTCATGCATATTCATTAGGGATATCTTGAAAACCTGACTGGATGGGGGCCCCCCAGGACAGGTTTGGGAACCACTGATATATATATATTTTTAAAAAAAAAAGTCTCTTGCTCAAAAAAGTTATTTCAAATGTGCAAATGTTTGTACCACATATAAATATGAGAGAATGAATGCAGAACATTTGGGGTCTAGTAATTCATTTAATAAAATGTGGAGTCCATTGACTGCATTTGTTACCTCGCAATAAGGATCACGTATCTCTCCTTTTCATAGATTTCCTTACACATCCAGGGTGGAAAATGTATTTTGAGGATTAAAATTACTTAATTATAATACTGCAATCACATCATGTCTTATTGTATTAATAATTGGGAGGAGGATGGGAGAAAATGATTGTTTTATGTATTACTTTTGTAGTTAATAGTGCGTTTTATGCAGTATTTTATGTTCAATTAATTGTATTGCACTGTCAAAGTTTGAAAATCAATAAAGATTAAAAAAAAAAAAAAAAGTTATTTCTTATGCCCCATGGAAGGCCCGTTTCATTAGTGTCTATGGGAATCAACTGTTCAGCGGAGAAAAAAAAAGCCTCAAAAGTCATACGGCAGCAATTTACACACAATAAAAATGGAATGGAAGGTGGGGTTTTTTAATGGTTAAGGGAGAGATCATTTTGAGAGAATGTTGGGGGTTTGGGATCAAACTTCCCGCTGAGTCGGAAACGATGTCATCGGGGCCGAGGTTTAAGCTCGACGTGCGCTAGTTTAAACCGCCATGGAAGCTAAGCCCTTGCACGGCCTGTGCGCATTCCCCTGAAGCAGACGTTTGGATCAGTGAAACAAGGTCGGGAGATTTGGGAGTCATCCGGGAGACATTTTGTTTGCCTGGCGCCAGTGTATGATGGCATCCTGAGGAGCATTTCCCCATCAACTTCAGTAAAGTGACCTGCATGTGCACATGGTTGACTTCTGTTACTACTGGTGAAATTAAAAGTGGAGTTTTTTTGCCTACGCTATGAATGAGGTAGCTCTACTTTACTGTGTGTAAATTGCTGCCGTATGAGTGTTGAGGGTCTTTTCTCCACTGAACAGTTAATTCCCTATTCTCTTTAGTTTGTGTGTGTAACATACTTATTTACTTATGAAAAGGACTTGTTCGTGCACTCTTGTGAAAGCCTGCATGCAGAATGGACAGAGGCTTGAACCCTTGGAATGATGACAATTTCCTTTGGAAACCGGTTGAAAACACCCCATGTGCGCTGAACGGTGTCAGGTCAAAAGCGCGCCGGGACAAAGGTGCGCGCAGTGTGGAGGTGCGCGCCGCAGAAAATTACTGTTTTTAGGGCTCCGACGGGGAGGCGTGGGGGGGAACCCCCCCACTTTACTTAATAGAGATCGCACCGCATTGTGGGGGGCGTTGTGGGGGGTTTGGGGGGTTGTAACCCCCCACATTTTACTGAAAACTTCACTTTTTCCCTGTTTTTAGGGAAAAAGTTAAGTTTACAGTAAAATGTGGACGGTTACAACCCCCCAAACCCCCCATAACGCCGGCGCAATCTCTATTAAGTAAACCGGGGGGGGGGGCTCCCCAACAAACCCCCCCCCGTCGGAGCCCCTAAAAACTGTAATTTTCTTCGGCGCGCGCCTCCATCTTGCGCTCAGTTGTCGGCGCGCTCCTTTGTCTTTCGCGGGGCTGTCTATGAACCGCGCTGAACAGACCTGCTTTCGAGTTAACTACATTTTACTCCAGTTCCATCACTAGAAAGCACATTAGGGGAGAGTGTGGTGCAGTGGTTAAAACTACAGCCTCAGCGCCCTGAGGTGGTGTGTTCAAACCCACGCTGCTCCTTGTGACCCTTGGCAAGTCACTTACTTCCCCCCATTGCCCCAGGTACATTAGATAGATTGTGAGCCCACTGGGACAGACAGAAATGGCGGGCTGAGCTAAAAAGGACACTTCCCACAGGCAAAGAATGGGGAGAAAACAAGCCTATTGTTTCAGCAACAGAATTTGCATCAATGGTGGTCTCTACCTCCATGCTAGTATTGGGGTCGAGCTCGTCACACTCTGACTCCTCTGAACTGTTCACCTCCTTATTCGGCAGCATGAAGAGGGAGAGAGAAGAAAAGGAGCCGTTAGAACAAGGCCATTCAACACAGAAGAGAAGCAAAAAACACGTTTCAGAAAGAGCTGCACAGCAACTGCAAACGAAGCCAAGCTGTGGAAATTCACAAGCGTGGCCCAATAGGGGTGGGGGGTGGGTGGGAGAAGAAAACCAGAAAATATTAGGACACAGGGCAGAGAACAAAGCTGTTGAGGTCTGAATAAGGAAGGCATCTGTCCGCTAATATACAGGCCACGGCACCCGTTCCAACCTATGAGAAGAGATGTACACAGAAAACTATTATTTCAGATTTTTACCCCTCTGATATTGAGTCCTCATGGCGGTTGATATTTTTTCAGCAGTGGTTACCACTGAACGTCCAGAGTGGTGAGTTGTTTCCACTGTCCAGTGAGCAGGGACATTCAGCCACTAGTTGGACGGATTTTAGACCTCCGTTTTGTTTTCTGAAGTTTTCCTTTTTTCTTTTATTTAATAATTTTGATTTTAATACAATAATCTCAGTACAGCACACATTTAATATTAAGTGTCATTTATAAACTTAAAATTAATAACAATAGTGCATCTTATCAACACTAAAGTTAAAACAATCCCATTCAGTATCGTGCCCATCCCCCCCCCCTCCCCGGAAACCTGGTTCTATGCCAATAGATATAGGATAATTTTTTTCATAGAGCTTCTTTTTCCAATTCAATATAAATCTCCCAAATATATCATTAAATTTTGCCCATTGATTAGTTAAAAGGGCAGAAAGCCTATATTTTTCACACACTATTCCTAAACGTTCCCTCACATCTCTTAAGGTAGGTACATTTCGCATACGCCACTGCTGGGCAAGTGTCAGTCTAGCAGCTACAAATGCTAAGTCCAAAAGTTTAGATTGAGAAGATGTTAAACCTTCTATTCTTACTCCCAGCAATGCCCTTTCAGCATTCAGCTTAAGTGGAGTCTAAATTAGTCTGCTTATATACTCAAAAACTTGCTCCCAAAACTTCTGGACCCTTTGACATTCCCAGCACATATGATAAAATGTACCTCTTTCACCACATCCTTTCTAACAAGTAGCATCATTCTGCTTGGTACATTTACTAATTAAAACCGGGGTAGAATACCAACGTACTAGGAGTTTAATAGCATTTTCCACCAAGGTGGCAGCCCTAGCTGTCTGAAAAAGATGGGATACAATTATCCCCTCCCCCCCCCACACTCATCTATGGACCAATCCTTCCCTAGATCTTTTCCCCATGCTTTCATCTGATGTTTTGGTTACTTTATCTTCATTTATAATCTTATATAACCAGGAGACACACCCTTTTGCTACTGATTTTCCTAACCCTTTTTCAAGTTTTCTGAAGTTTTCCACATCGGTTTTCAGTGCTAACAATTGCCAATACACTTCTCCCTCGTCATTCGCAGGGGATACGGGCAGAGCCGGACTGCGAATGCCGAAAAACCGCGATTATCTTGCTCTGACCCATCCCCACCTCCCTGCCGCCTTCCCGGCCTTACCTGGTGGTCTAGAGGGCTTTCGGAGCAGGAGCGATCTTCCTACGCTCCTGCCCCGTGCAGATCGCCATGTGGAAATGGCTCTAGGGAGTTCCCGTCGTAGTCTCGAGAGACTACGGGAACTCCCAGCAGCCATTTCCTCATGGCGATCTGCACGGGGAAGGAGCGTAGGAAGATCGCTCCTGCCCCGAAAGCCCTCTAGACCACCAGGTAAGGCTGGGAAGGTGGCAGGGAGGGGAAAAAATGGATTTTTTTTACATGAAGACTGTTTTTAAAAATTTTTCCCCCTTCCCAGAAAAAAATCGCGATTATATGAAACCGCGAGTGCAGGAACCGCGAATGGGGAGGGGGAAGTGCACCCAGATTTCTCTTCCTATGCATCCTTCTAGACCAGAGCTTCCTAAACTGTAGGTCAGGACCCCAAAAACTTGCCTTTGGGTGCACAAGTTAGGTGGGCTTCCAATAGATGCATCATTATTCTGCACCTCCTGGTTGTCGCACAGTTTTATTTGGCCTTATTGTGGAGTCAGTCAAAAAAAAAAAAAAGATTGGGAAGCATTATTCAAGCTTTTGTCATCGCTTTTTCTATTTGGCCACCTTACGGTCATTATTCACCCCAACCTCTGCTCTTCTTTTGTGCATAGATGCGTTTCACCCTCTAAACCAGGGCTGCCCAAGTCCAGTCCTCGAGATCTACCAGCAGGCCAGGTTTTCAGGATACCCACAATGAATATGCATGAGAGAGATTTGCATACCAAGAAGGCAGTGCAAGCAAATCTTTCTCATGCATATTCATTGTGGATATCCTGAAAACCTGGCCCACTGGTAGATCTCGAGGACCGGACTTGGGCAGCCCTGCAAACTGTATCACTCCGTCAGGATTTTTCAGCCAAAATTTATGATCCTGACTCTTGTTGAGACTTATTTCAGTTTATTTTATTTATGATAAAAGAAAGAGTGAAGAGACATATAATAAATGAGAATAAAGGCAAGGAAGGCCGACTCCATCAAAATCCCACACAGCATCACCACTAAAACATGGAAACACCATTCCCCAGAGCCTTCCATTTGAGCCCAGTGCCACTTACCCTAGCTGTGGTACCTCCATAGTCAATACGGAACAGAAAACATTCCCAGTCATTATTGTCCTATAGCAGTGGTCTCAAACTCGCAGCCCAGGGGCCCCATGTGACCCGCCAGGTACTATTTTGAGGCCTTCGGTATGTTACCATTGTTCTGGAACATTGCCCGTCTCACTGCTGTAACCTCACCCAAGCGCTTTCCTGCGTCTGTACGCGATTGTGAGGTGGAGTGGAGAGGACAATCGCAGGAAAGCGCTTGCATGAGGTTACAGCAATGAAGCGGGCAACGTTCCAGAACATAAGGTAACTATTGGAGGCAGTGCAGCTTGTGCATGTGTACACGTAATCTCGTGAATTCTCGTGATATTCGGCACCTCTCCTGCGGTGACTGCTTGATGTAAGATGGCGGTTGTGTGCAGTGCTAGAGGAGGCGAGAGCTGAAGGCGGTTGCGGACGCGACCACCTGACCCTTAAGGCACAAGTTTTCCAGGCACAAGTAGGATATCGATTCTCCCCTCTACAAAAAAAGCCTAGAGGACTACACCAAAATATTGTCTCTTGAAGTTGATACTTTAGAATCTAAATCACAATTTTGCACGAGGTAAAACTCTATAAAGTTTATAAATCTTTCCTTAATTGCTTCTGATAATTTCTGCTATACACAGCTGAAAGCAGTGCAACATGCAGAAAGTAAAAACTATCTAAACTTCACTTTCTTACAAGATCATGAAGGGCATAGAGAAGGTGGAGAAGAACAGATTCTTCAGTCTATTGAGAACCACAAGAACAAGGGGGCACTCGGAGAAATTGAAAGGGGACAGGTGTAGAACCAATGCTAGGAAATTCTTTTTCACTCAGAGGGAGGTGGGCACCTGGAATGCGCTTCCGGAGGCTGTGATAGGACAGAGTACATTACAGGGTTTCAAAGAAGGATTGGATAAATTCCTGAAGGATACGGGGATTGAGGGATATAGATAGAGGTAGAGATAGGATTATGAAAGGGTATAGATAGTAGAATAAAGGGGATTGAAGGGTTTTAGACAAAGGATCACCTTACAGGTCATGGACCTGATGGGCCGCCGCGGGAGCAGACTGCTGGGCGCAATGGACCTCTGGTCTGACCCAGCGGAGGCAACTTCTTATGTTCTTATGTATAGCTGAAATTATCAGAAGCAATTAAGGAAAGATTTCTAAACTATAAAGAGTTTTATCTCATGCAAAGTTGTCATTTCTTTAATAAGACATGAACTATTTTTTATGCGGCCCTCCAAGTACCTACAAATCCACAATATGGCCCTGCAAAGGGTTTGAGTTTGAGACCGCTGTCCTACAGGAATGTTTTCAAAATGGCCCTGGAGTTGCCAGACAGGTTTGCAAAGCGCCATCCCAATCTCTTAAGAGTCTAATCTATAGAAATATGTGTACACTGCTGGACTCAGCTCATAACAAACTCTGCTATGGCTGGAGAACCCAAGTTCAGAGACCGAAAGTCCTCTCTGGAAAAAGCCCATCACATGCCTTGAGAGGCTTCCGGTGCCTGAGGCACATGGGCAGTAAAAGTGTGAGCTTGCCAGCACGGACGTTTTACAATTATTTTTTAAAGGGTGTGCATGAGAGAAGCTTTTATTTCACTGCCTTTTCTTGTAGCTTCATTTCAGGGTCTTTAGTGCAAGCAGGAACCCCAAACCAGAACCAAAGAACTTGCTATTTTATTCCGTAGGAAGGGCATGAAAAACATCGTGGGTGTTTGCATGTCCTTTTAAAACAACTGCACATTCCCATTGCATTTTGGTTCTTGAACAAAGTCCTGAAACACACCTGGTGAAAAAAGTTCAATGCTCACAAATTCCTTTACAAAAGAAATGGACTATTATTTTATCTAGACATACTTTTACCTTTTCTTTCTGAAAATAAATTCATGTGACCCCTCCTTTCACCTCCCCAAAAATTCTTATACATGTTTCCATTTTGATTTAAATGTCATAGCTAAAGGGGATGTGTGTGTGGGTATGTGTGGAGGGGGGGGGGTGATATCCCTCAGGTCCTGGTTCAGACCATGCACTTGGAGTTTAGCTGAGAGGTTGCAGGACTTTTAATTTATGCAATCTCTCTTTGTCAGAATTAACAGCCTTGGCTGATGGTGTCAGAAGTGGCCAATCAGGTCCCAGAGTAAAACTAATGGGGTCAACTGATTTACAGCCCTTTAAGAAAAAGTTTGAATGATAGTATTAAGAACAGGAATTACATTTCTGCCAGTATTCATTGCTTCGGCTTGCAGAAATTGATCTTGTTTGAGTCATGGTTGATTTTAGCCGAGTCATGTGAAAAGGAAGGTATCCCCTACAGGGCCGGATTTTCCTATAGGCTAACTAGGCTTCAGCCTAGGGCCTCAAGATCAAGAGGGGCCTACATTCAAATTGTTAGCAAAATTCTAAAAACAGTGAACACTAAAACACTGAACCGAAAATAAGGAGAAATTCTACGCTTCGGGATCGGAACCGGCTCCGGCCGCAATGGTGCGCTGACTCGGCTTCTCCCTTTCTTTTTCTCGCCCTGGGAGGAGGATCAGGGAGGGAAAGACGTCAATCCGGAAACAGCTGGGCAAAGCCCAGCCCCGTGGGGAGAGAGGCAAAATGTGGATCTGTCAGGACAGGGCGGCCCAGAGTGGCATCGGGAGTGGGGTGGGGGGTTTCAGTGGAAGGGGGATGGAAGGCAGGCAGGCTGGCATCGGAGGGGGGGGTGGGGGAGGGTTTAATGGAAGACAGGCAGGCAGGATGGCATGAGGGTGTTCAATGGAAGGGGGATGGGAGGCAGGCGGGCATCGGAGGGGGGGTGAGGTGAGGAAGGACACACTGGGGGCACTATGGACATAGGAAGGGGCAATGTTGTGTGTTATGTTTGATTAGTTATTGTTACAAGTACTATATATGGTGCTGAGAATAAATGTCCAAATAAGTGTTCTCAACTTTTTTTATTTATTATCCGTGTCACATTTTTTATAAAGGTTAGTACCAATAACAACATGTTTCATTTAACATATTGATATATATCACAGTAATGATGTATTTTATTATCTCTCATGTAATGTAATTTAGAAACTTAAAAATGGGAGGTGAAAGGGCCTCATAAGTGGAATAGCCTAGGGCCTCTTTTCATCTAAATCCGGCCCTGATCCCCTAAGCATCCAGCTGGGGAAGTGGCTACCTTTGCTGCTTTACCTTGAGGCATTAGTAAATGGACAACTGCCTAGACTAGCTGTTAAGAGGTGCCAGTATTCAGGCCAAAAAGGAGCCTTCTGTAGAGTTATCCAGTGGTGCCTCTTTAATGTGGCATCATCAGGGCATTCTGACTCAATCCCTCCTCCCCTGTGTGCTGCTTGACCCTTTCTGATCCTTCTTATGGATGCCAGAATCTTAAATCCAGTCCTGATCCTGCATCCTCAGAAAACTAAATGACAGATGCACGAATTATGGAACTTTCACACCATTGCAGCTTATAATTATTTTATTCCCTCTAGGCTAGTTGCATGGGTTTTAATGAATCCTCTCAGTAACACCTCAAAATCTGACTACCTTCTTTCAGCTTTAGCATAGTTTGATACTAGGGGCAACTTTAACCAAGGACAGGCTTACTGTCAAATTTCTATTGTCTGATATACTGTAGAGGAGAATCAGTCTGAGGTTGTTGGGTTAAAAAAAAAAAAAAAAAATTCTTTTACGACACACTATATCTCATCTTTCAAGATCTGTGAGGATATATATATAGGTATATATAAATAAAACCAGAACAGACCATCAGTTTCTCTCCAGATTTTTTCCGAGTTAAAAATATATATATAAATTTCCAAGTTTATTTAAAAATTGATTAAAAATTGCTTTTTCAGACTTTCTAAGCGATGAAGACATTATGCTTTTGTGTGCATGTGTCGTTCATTTGGTCAAATGTTCCCAATGTTATTTTAAATTTATTTTAATCTTGATTTTGTCATATTGCTAACGATATCATTCTTTGTTGTGATTTTTCACTATTTTCTTTGTAAACTGCTTTGAATGGAAGGTTGTCTAAACAGGTAACATAGAAATACTTATATAAACACATCAAAGACATGTATAGTTTTTGATGCAACTCTTCTGTCCCCCTTTCGCCACAGGGATTATGTGGCTATAAATACGTCAAATAAAAGCCCATTGCATATCATCAATAAATTCTCTAGTGTTTTCATTCAGAGAATGACACGGTGACAAATTTCATCACCAGCCCCATGAATAACCACAGGAAACCATCTCCATGTTATTATTTAAGGAGGGAAGAATCAAGAGTATGAATAGGCTCAGCCACTGACCCTCAAAAGCCTTGCACTGAAGAATGCTGGTGTAGAAGGACTGAGGTTGAGATAGACACTAAAGAATGACACCAGATGTTTAGAACATAAGACAATAAGCGTTAGCATACTGGGCCAGACTGAAGGTCCATCAAGCTCAGTATCCTGTTTTCAGCAGTGGCCAACCCAGGTCCCAAGTACCTGGCAGAAACCCAAAGAGTAGCAACATTCCAGAGCTGAGATTATGATGTCATAATGCTCCATTCCACCAGTGTCTAAGAGCCAAACTCATCAGTGATGTCACAATGGCTTGATTGTTCTATACTTGGCTCACATAAGAACACAAAAATTGCTATACTGGGACAGACCGAAGGTCCATCAAGCCCAGTATCTTGTTTCGAACAGTGGCCAACCCAGGTCCCAAGTACCTGGCAGAAACCCAAAGAGTAGCAACATTCCAGAGCTGAGATTGTGATGTCATAATGCCTCATTCTACCAATGCCTATGAGTCAATCTCATCAGTGATGTCACAATGGCTTCATTATTCTATACTTGGCTCAAATACAAGAGTATGAATGGGCTCAGCCACTGATCCTCAAGCCTTGCACAATTTGTACTTAATGGACTGTCTTGTGTGTGTTCAATTTGTGTATTTTCAGAAAATATTGGTGAAGTATCTTAAACTATTTCATTTTGTAAGATAACAGATGCTCAAACATTGGTACCTAAAGATCACATATGTTGGCATATCCCGTAGGTAGTAACTGTTCTCAGATTGTAGTCTTTGCATTAGAGCAGCTTTAATAAAACATATATATGCACCTTAATTGAGAGTTTCTGAGCTAGCTTTACTGCCATCAATCATTGATGCGATTCCCTCATTTACTGCACTTCCCCCCAGGCAAAACTGAGTGCAGGTGCTGTGCCGTGCTGCCTCCCCTTCAATTCCCTTGACCCATGGGTCTCAGATTTGATTCCCAATCCTCTCTGGCACCAGGTCTGATCCTTTCCTACTGCTTCCCTTCCTTCTTCAGACCTCAGGGGTCTGGATTAGGGAATGAGATGGGGACAAATTTTCCCCCATTCCCGCGGGAACTCAATTTCCTGTGAGTTTTGTCGCTCTCCCTGTTCCATTCCTGTAAGCTTTATGTTAACTGAACAAGCCTCGTACACTTATGATTTTAAAGTTAGGCATTGGTGGAATGAGGCATTATGACATCACAATCTGAACTCTAGAATGTTGCTACTTATGATTTTAAAGTGTTTGAGGCTTGTGCAGATGAGGACGGAGCTTGCAGGAATGGGGCAGGGACAGGAAAAGAACTCACGGGGATGGGGAAAAATTTGTCCCTATGTCATTCTCCAGTCTGGGTCTATTGTCATTAAGAGGCAGCAAGCTGAGTCACTCTAAAGACATTCAGTTGAGGATGGGCTGGGGAGGGCTTCGATGCCTTGGCTGGGATAGTTTAGATGGGCTAGAGTGAGCTTCATTGGAGACTGCAGTAGCTGGAACATAAGCACAGTACCAGGCAGAGCTCTGGGTTCTGGCCCAGAAATAGAGCTAAGAAGAAAGAAAATTGTAATTAAATCAGTAATTTAAAGAGAGGGTAAGGTTAGGCAGACTGGATGAATCATACGGGTCTTTATCTGCTGCCATCCCTCTGGCTGGACAACTAAAAAAGGAATTGGTGGGGTCCGGGTGGGTTTGGGGGTATGTGTGAGTGGTTATGCCTTTCAGAGGGGGGGGGGGGATGGCAGGAGGGACTAGTCATCCCTCCTCCTGATGATCCCTCCTGTCAGGTGGATATCTGGGCAAGGTGGAAGCAGGAGAAATTTGGAACTCTTTGACGCAGACATTCGGGGATGGGGGGCGGCTACAGAGCTTCTGACAGGAGGGATTGGGCATCCAACATCTAAAAGGTTTTGTTCTGGGTGTTTGGTACGTGGACAAATTTTTGGTTGAGAATGTGGTACACATTTGTGGACTAATTAACAGTAGAAAGAATGTTTATTTTTCTTATATTGTTTTATGATATGTATTGTATGGTGGATACTGTTTTATTTCATTACGATTGTGTTATCATATAATTTAAACTCAATAAAGATAAAGTAAAAAAAAAAAAAAAAAAAAGAGAATGTGGTACAAAGTCAGACGTAGTGGAGCTTTAGTCGATTAAATGTCTGGATGAATTAAAAAAAAAAATTATATATATATATATTTTTTTGACATACTGTGACATTTGTAAGGGGACGGTCTTTCAGGCATCTGAGCCAATCAGGACCTTAGGCTCCTCCCTCTGTATCCCAGGCTAAACAGGTAGGAACCTAAGGTCCTGATTGGCTCAGATGCCTAAAGCCAGGGGATGGCTCATTTTAAACACCTTAAAATTATCACCCTGAGTGGTCTCAACAATCAATATAATGTGATATACAATATTCCACTCAATATAGGAGGTGCATCTACAGTGTTCTATTGCCTATAATAACCTCTCTCTGTTCAGGAAAAGGCCTCAGAATTGGAGCCTTATCATGATAAGACTGTGCATAGGCTCCAATTCTGAGGCCTTTTCCTGAACAGAGAGGTTATTATAGGCAATAGAACACTGTAGATGCACCTCCTATATTGAGTGGAATATTGTATATCACGTTATATTCATTTTAAACACCACCACATGGAAGCCAAGACAGGACAGGGCCACTACAGTGCCCATTAGGACATTCCCTGCCTTCTGGTGGATTTTGAGTGCTGAGGTTTGCAGGGGTGAGCAAGGACTGGAGATTTTGATGGAGGGTGAAAATTCAATGGGAGATCTGGGGAAGCAGGAAATTTGCAATCCAGTAAGTCTATCCAGAAATGCAAGCCCAACCGCCCCACTATCGTCACGAAAAGGCTTGTATAAAATATTCAAAGGGCAGTTCTTTAAAGGGCACCAATAGCCCCCACAACTGCACAGAAGAGCAGCACCCCTTTGTGGCACTTTAATTTAAGTACATTATTGAATTATTATCTTATTGCATTGGCCAAAATAAAATTAAATGCATGCCAACAAATGGATATCACTATTATCCAGGTAGTGGCAGAAAGTTGTTGGCGACACCGCCACCCGCCCCATAGTGTCTCACTTCCGGCTCACCACACAATTGTTTCCCACGTAGTCACCTTTATAGGACCCCCAGGGACCCCTGAAGAAGACTTTTTGTCGAAACGCGGACCGTGTTGGGTCCTGTATCCCTAGCGGACTAGGTCCTTTAAGGCTCTTATGTGGATGATTTATTTTTATGTGGATGGAATTATTTTATGTGGATGATTTCAGTGTACCTTTGGAACTTTGACACTTTCAAATAAAGTCCATTTAGGAACATCGTCACTCCACAGAGTTTTTTTTTGTTTTCTCTAGATTTTCTTCTTTGTGGATATTTTGGGGTCAATTCTTTTTGCTTTTTCCCTTTTTATATGTAAAACATAGGGCATTTAGCAAGTTAAAATGGCCCAGTTTTAACCATGTAAGAACCAAAAATTGAGAGAAGCTAATTATACATTTATCACCTATTACGTGATCCCATTTTGAATATCTGGCCCATACAGAATACATTCCCACCCTATACCAGTGATAGGCTTGAATTTACCTTACTTTGTTGCTGTAAATTGATTTCAAACTATCTTGCCGAAGAGCTACTTGAGGTAGATCAAGCTCTAGAGACCACTCATCCCATCTCTGGGTCACCTACAGTCATCTCCTGCCCTCATGCCACCATCAAAAGAATGGTGGATACGCAGCCCTCATAAACGTCTAATTTATAGAACAGCTAAACAACTAATCTGGTTCTTCGATCCACACTGTATGTAAGAGTTGTCGTGAAAATTCAGAGAAACAAATCCATTTTTTGGCAAACAGGACCTCTGTACTAGAATCTTCCATTCACCGGCTACATGATCTAAGCCATTAAATTCCGTTTTCCCAATCCTCGGGCTGGTTGCAGTTGGAAAGAGTGGACTCCGGGCAGCTACAATAGACACCAGTTTCCTAGCTAAAGTTCTCACCACCTCCATTCTCGGTGTGGCGTTGGATTTGGTTTGGACTTTGGGAAATGACCTTGATCAATCAGACTCATAGACAGTGAGCGATAGAAAACCTTTACTAAAACCACCCTTTGGTATTTAAGTTCACATACTGTATATATTCTGTTTCCAGTTAACATGAGAACATAAGAATTGCCGCTGCTGGGTCAGACCAGTGGTCCATCATACCCATGAATCCCCTCACGCGCCGGCCCTCTGGTCAAAGACCAACGCCCTAACTGAGACTAGCCCTACCCGAGTACGTTCCGGTTCAGCAGGAACTTGTCTAACTTTGTCTTGAATCCTTGGAGGGTGTTTTCCCCTATGACAGACTATGCTATTTTTTTATCTCCTATCACGTTCCAATTGAAAACAGTAGATTTCAAGCATAAAATAGATTCCAATTCACCTTGGTCTCTACATGGAGCCATAGTTCATCATCGACCAGAGCAACAAAGGTAAGCCAGTGGAATGGAGAAAGCCATTTTTTTCATACTGCCATTACATTACTAAGATTTCTTCTCGACACCTAACAATGGCAATTATGTGCTCAATTATGGCAGTAGAATTAGGTGGAAATACTGTTAACATTTGATCATAGTTTATAATCTATGGCATTTTATCCACTCTCTTTAGTGTCAAAACAATTTTTATTTATTTGCAATGTAAAAGCGCCATACACAATAATAAAGCTGAAACCAGAACAATCCTCCCAAACCCCAACCCCCCCCCTCCCCCAACAACCCTCCCCCCATATCCACTCTCTTTAAAATTGTAATCTGCATTGGTCTTGTTTAGGTGTAACCAGAATAGAGGAATGCCATGCTCTGCTCTGTACAAGCCCATTACAAACTGAAGAGAGATCAGCTTAGTACAGTGTCCCTTCAAATCTAAACTCTGAGGTAGAGAATGACACTGTGACAAAATTCATCATCGTTCCCGTCCCCGCGGATAACCGCGGGAAACCATCTTCATGTCATTCTTTAAGGAGAGAGGGAAGAATCAGAGTTTGAATGGCCACAACCACTGACCCTCAGGCTTTGCTTTGAAGAATGCTGGTGTAGAAGGACTGAGGTTGAAACAGACACTACAGAATGACAGTCTCTGGTATCCAGAGCAGATATTGTGATGTCATAATGCCTCATTCCACCAGTGCCTAAGAGCCAATCACATTAGTGATGTCACAATGGCTTCATTATCCTTGGCTCACATAAGAATCAGAGTATGAATGGCCACAACCATTGACCCACAAGATTTGCTTTGAAGAATGCTGGTGTAGAAGGACTGAGATTGAAATAGACACTAGAAAATGACATGGGATTATTTCCCGCGGTTATCCGCGGGGACAGGAACCGTGATGAATTTTGTCACCGTGTCATTCTCTACTCTGAGGTAAAGGACTCTTGGAGAAAAAAAAGTTAGTTAATGACATATCTATCTATATAACGACAAAATCAGTGGCATAGTAAGGGGGTATAAAGAGGAGTACAAGGGGGGTTCCACCCTGGGCACCATGTTGGGGGGGGCACTGGCACTCTTCCTCCTTTCCACCCCCCACCTCTTCCCATTCCTCCCCTCCACATGGGCACCCCCTTGTTTGCAGCGGTCAGCAACGTGTACATCATGACCCCGTTGGCTCTCCAGCTGACATCACTTCCGGGTGCAACGCACAGGCACATTGTTGACCACCGCAAGCAACAACTTCAACTAGAGATAGAGAAGGGGCTCACAGTAGGTGGGATTGGGGAAGGAGCAGTGGGGGGGAGGGGAGAACAGATGTGGCAGGCAGGTTCAGGGAAGGAGCAGGAGGGAGGGGGCACAGAGATGGGGGAAGGTGCGCCACCGCCCCAGGTGCCTTTCACCCTTGCTACGTCACTGGACAAAATGGTAAGATGAATGAATGATCCAAGCCTCGAGTTAGACAAATGATCTTTTCCATTGCTTAGATCACATGATGTGCACATTCTGTAGCGCCTCAAAATAAAGCATGCATTGCAAATTCTTGTGCTTTACACACCCCCTCCCCTAAATTTACTTACTTGTGTTGTCTGCCAGGAAAATAAAACAGTGATGTTTGCATGCAAAATCTCATTTAATAAGTCTTAAAAAATAAAATTCCTTCTTCCAGAAAGGATGCCATAGGAGCAGGGAAGGGTGGGAAGTGTTAACAACTACGTGGAAAGGAGCGATGGGCACACAGCTTCTGCACACCTTACTCACTTTAACAGAGACTTTGCTGCCCAGAACATCCTTGGGTTTGCGTGGCCCATTGGCTTCGTTTTTGCCACACGTCTTGTTTTCCGCTCGCTTTCTCATGCGTAGGGTATGCCATGAACATGACTTCCTGTTGTATCAAAAAACGCACTGATCAAACGGCAGCCTACAGCATGGATAAGGGAAATGGAAAGGGCACCATCCACATTTGTGAAGCAGAAAAAAAATAAAGACCTAAGATGTGCGAGATTAATTGCACACTGAAACGCAATGGACAAATTACGAGTTCTTTATTCTATAATGTTTGCAGCGCATTGGAAGAACACTTTATATGGCTAAACTTGGTGAGACACTTTCTTCCTACATTTATTTACAAGTAAAATTGCTATAATAATGGAAACTCTTTTTAGATTTGAGAAACAGCTCTGGCTTTCAAAGCAGCGTCTATATCCTGAAGGTCTGAAGGAGCCCTAATTTTATTAATTTAAAACATACTACAAAGGTTGAGCTGATGAGATGAGAACATTGCCTGGAGAAATTATGCAGAAGAGCAATCCAACGGAGAAAGGTGCCTGGACTTTCTCCAAATATCTTGGTGTAAATCAGTTACTACAGTTCAAGCAGCATTTTGATGGGCTATAATTGTTCTGCAGAAATTTAGAATCTTAGCAAATTTTTATTGGACCAACATAAATGTACATTCTCAAAATGTCGCAGTAAAAGGAATTTTCAATATCCCATATAAGGCCTTCCAGTCTCAAAACCTCATACATTAAATATATCGTTATGTTAGTCCAAGAAAAAAGAGCACATATCTGAATCTGCTAAGACTGTATTTAACCCTTTCAGGACCATAAGGATCGTAGGCCAATTTTTGTGGTTTTGACGACATTTTTATGGTAAAAAGGGCTTGCAGATGCCAAAAAATTGATTTTTTTTTGTGAAATATCATTATTTTTATTTTAAAAAAATCACACTTCTGGCTTATGGACAGTGTGGCAAGTGAATCTTCTCGTCAATCTGGCAACGACGCTAATGAATGAATGTCGGAACCAGTTTGTTTACATAAAGGCAGTATCCTATGGAATCCGTACATATCAAATTTAGAACTGTAGACTATCCCAATCAAAATGTATAGGATTTTAAAGTTATGGGACAAATATGTCCCTTGGTCCTGAAAGGGTTAAAGGTTAAATAGAAAAATCTTGCAAGTTTGCAGTATACAATGCAAAGATGTCCCTGTTTCATTATAACCATAACTGCAAATGAACAAAGAATTCTCTTTTAAATTCATGTTGTATTTGTAACTGCAACAGCAGAAATTTGGTTTCAGATGTTAATGCAGGATCTAGCCCCACATATGGAGCTACAGCTATATTGCCTTAGAAATTTCACCCTCGCAATAATATCCAACCAAAGCGATAAGCAAGATGTCTAAACAACCAAAACAGTTACATTTATCGAATTCAAGTCCATAAGTTAGAATGTGTTTCGAATTCAGTATAAAGAAATATGTTATGTCATCAATTTCTATATGGTACGATGCCTGAAATTTTTAAGAACACGATGTCTCGTTATCAACCACAAAGATTCTTACGTTCTGTAGGTACGACATTGTTGAAAACAAAGGCCAACCCTAAACATGTAGATACGAATGCCATGACTTTTACGTGTGCAGGAGTCAAGTTATGGAATGGCTTTGTTGGCCAGATTAGACAACGTGGAGAGAGGAATTCCTTTAAGAAAATGTTGAAGACTCAAATATTCGTTGAAGCATTTTTCTGAGCAACTGACTTTGTTAGGCTGAATATGTCTGTTGCTTTTTTCTTATTTTGTATGGATTCTTAACTTTTTATGTATGTAACTCCTTGTGAACCGTTTTGGATAAAAACGGTATAGAAATTTAAAAAAAATAAAAAATCCAGATATAGTTGCTTGATTGGAAAACCAATCTTTTCTGAAGTCCCGACTAGGACCCCAGTTTCGGCTATGCCTTCTTCAGGGGACTAGTAAGTAGCAATTAAAAGTGTCTAAGCGTGCGTGAAAAGCAATGCTGTTTTGGTTGTTTAGACATCTCGCTTGCCTCTTTTGTTGGATATTTTCACTTTTTCGCGAGGCAAGATTTTTGTCCTTTTTTTTCATATCCTTGCAATAACCTCAGAAACCAAATCTCCCAAACTCCTTCTCCCAACCTACTGCATAGTCACCTGTAAATGAAAAATATAAACAAAGACTGAACAGATACCATTTCCAACCATCTCTGCAAGCAAGTTACAGTAATCCTCCTTTATTATGTGAATCACAAATGTCATAATGAAATCATGGTTTTACTCAGTCAGGATTCATTGACGGGAGGTTAATATCAGGCAAATATATATTTTCTTCCTCAATAAACTAACTTTGAGGCAAAATGGATTATTTAGCCTTTGATAACTTACCATCAGTCAATGGACATGAAATTCAAGTGGTGGAGGAGAAACAGGAACACCACCATTGTGTAAGGATTACCACCATGTATAACTGTAAAGAACTCCAAGTTGGATTATGTTTCTAATCATCTCAACACTAAAAATGTCCTTAAGTTGCAACAAATGATGTCGGAATACAATGTTGGGACTCTTCCCATTTGAGATGTCCAAGTCTTTTGTCCATTTACAACACTAACCAAGCCTTCCATGCAACGCAACCATTTGGCATGATACATGCAGTATGCTGGTGAGATATGATGCCACCAGAGTGCGGAAATATCCACAGCAAATATGAAAATGAGCAATGTGTTTTTAAAAAAACAAACACACCAACCCCTTACAACTTTATGGGAATATTTATCATTAAACAAGGTTAAGAAACGGTGAAATTTGTTCATATCATTGTGTTCTGAACCTGTTTATTCTTCTTGAATGTTAATTTAGTTTTCCTTTAGAAAGAGAAAGATATAAAAATGCCACTGACCTGGTGAATTTCACCATTTCCTACATTTCGTATGGAAATTCTCCTACATAAGCCCCTGGTGAATACTTTCATGACTTTTGCAGAATGTTCACCGAAACATTGGTAAAAGGAACATTTTAACTGTTCAATGTCCTCCTTTGATGTCGAGAAGCGTGACGCATCAGCAAAGGATAGCATGCTAGAACGGCTGAAAGCAGCAGCATGCCAACCATGAAGAGCAGTGGAAAGCAACACTTGACTGTAACCACTTAAGTTAGCCAGTAACACCACAATGTATCCCATGGATGCATTACAAAATATCAGAAGGTGTCGATTTGCAAGTGCTCAAGCAATACAGATAAAGAGCAGATCAAATACACCTAACGGTAAAAACAGTAGTCAATTTATTGAGAAGAGATTAAAAACTGCTCAACATAGCCAGCCATGTTTCTTCTATGTATGGCTGCTTCGGGGCAAATGACTAGAGGTTAGTTCTAGAGGGAAATGTGTCCTATTGGCTCCTTCTAGTCATCTGTCCCTCACATAGCCTTACGTCAGTGAAACATGGCCACGTTGGGTGGTTTTTTTTTTTTTCATCTCTTCTGTTCTCAATAAATTGCCTTGAGCTTTCATATTTTGGTGAATTACTAATTGATATTTTTACAGTGTTTTATGCTTTTTATTCTTGGTGTGCATGTTTTGGAAGTGCATGCTTCCCTATACTCAACTGTAATTTTATTCAGCTTCTTTTAAATGTTTTTATTATTATTGTAAATTGCTGTGATCCTGTTTTGTTTTAAGCCAAGTGGTATAGGAAATTTTGTCTGCTCTTTACCTGCATTGCTTATGCATTACAAAACATTACTTAAAATAAAGCATTAATCATGCCTCAAAAATAAATAAAAAAAGCAAACTTGTATGCAAAAAAGTTGTTTATGCTGTTATTTTTAAAATGCATAGTTATACAACTAAGCAGCTGTACTTATACATGATTCCACATTAGTCCATTTTCTAAATAACAATTTGCAATTTCATGTAAATATAAATATAATCCAAAGAAATAATTTATTCACTCATCTGTTGAACCCAATAGTGACTCCTATTAGTGGTTTTAAAACCCAAAATTCAAACTGATGGCCAACATCCTGAATGGACATTGAATTTTAAAACTGCTGCTATGAGCCACTGTTGGACTCAACAGATGTGAAAACTTTTTAGGGGATTATAATGCCATAAAACTGCAAATCATTATTTGGAAAATGGACCTAAGTGGAATCGTATATAAGGCACGAGTGGAACCTGTTCAGTTGTATTACTGTTAAAACCTGATGATTCACTAAAAATTGTAGGGTGAAGATATTTGCTGTCGAGTTAATTAATCCACTCTTTACATAAGACTGGTATATTTACCACATTTTGAGATGTCATAGCGCTCCTTTTACTAAGGTGCAGTAGCATTTTTAGTGTGCGCAAATTCCGCGCTAAATGAAAAATACTAACGCAAGCTCTATGGCGGCGTTAGTGTCTACTGCGTGCGGCATTGTAGCGCGTGCTAAAACCGCTAGCATACCTTAGTAAAAGGAGCCCATAGTATTGTTAGGTTGACATGTCCCCAGTTAAAAAAAAAAAAAAAAAGGTTTTCATTTTTGGAACATTCCCTGCAGTGGGTGTGTTGTTATGAAAAACCAGCTTATCAGAAAAATGAAGGAAGAATGACCTTTATAGGACTCCCCCCACTTCTGCCATATTTGCTGCTTTGGTGGACATAGACTGATCCACTATAATTGCACCAGCGCATTATCACACAAAGGGGTCCTTTTATTAAGGCGTGCTAAAACCTAAGGCACCCATTATATTCTAGGGGCGCCTTAGCATGCGCTAAAACGGTTAGCGTGCTATTGCATTAGAAATCATGAAAGCTGTGGGAAATTCATGGTAGTGGACTTTAGCGAATCAGCCTCATACAGCTGTAAACCAGGATGGAGCAAGCCAATGACTTTTTCTCAATTAGATGCGCTACTTCTAAAAAAAAAAAAAAAAACCAGCCATAAACCTTTTCATATACTCCCCCATCACTGCGTTTACTATTGAGTGCTACAACGGATCAAGTCCGAGTATAAAAACCCAATACCTCACCAAGAGCACTGATCATTAAATTAATATGCAGTACTTTGTACAAAACTTATGTTCTTTGGTATGAATGAGCGATTCTGTCCTATACCTAATGGCGTTCCATTTTTATTTTTTAAAATTTGTTTTTGTTGTACACCGCTTTGAATTGTGTCGCAACCAAGACGGTATTATCAAGTTTTAATAAACGAAGCAGAAAGCAGATTAGATTACAGCAGGGGTTCTCCTAACCAATCAGGTTTCCAGGTCGTCTACAATGAATGAGCATGCGATAAATTTACATACTATGTACATTGTATGCAAATCTATCTCCTATACATTCATTAGGGACTTCCTGAAAACCTGACTGACTGGGTTGAGAACTCCTGGATTATAGCAATCACATTTGGTAGACTAGCTCTCTCTTCTACGAAACCGCGCTCGCAGTTTCTAAGGCGGGGAGCCACGCTGAATGGCCCGCGCTGCTCCCGACGCTCATAGGAACTCAATGAGCATTGGGAGCAGCGCAGGCCATTCAGCACGGCTCTCTGCGCTAAAAACCGCTAGCGCGGATTGGTAGAAGAGGGGAGGGGGGGTGTCAGTAAAAAGACAAATTCAAAAACGCCATCTGCAAGGCAGGTTTAGGCTGAGCTGTGTCTGCGGCTAAACCATCGGTCTCATTTTTAACAGACCGTGGAACAAAGGAACATCGTCAGCGAGCTATAACACGAGGCTGTGCACGGTACCCTCCCTGTAGGATACACTTACTGAAGTGCACTACTGTGTTCGTGCACGTTATTAACCACAGGGCCCATTTTTAATAATGCGCTAATGTGTTAACAGATATATTCATTTTGTATTGCTTCCCATGTTGGTCATGGGAATTTTGTTTGGTTCATTTTGTTTTGCTTTTATTAAAAACACACATTCTTTCTAAAAGAGTACACACACTATTAACATCACATGGATAAAACCCTAAATTGTTGTCTTTTCCCTATTGTTTTGGGCTCCAGGAGGACATGAAATGACATGGGACACGTTATTGACCCCTTTTCATGTCGCATCAATTGAATGTCAGAGAAAATCCATTTGAATATCTTAGCCAGACACCATTTTAAACTACACAATGAAAACCATATGTGTATAATAATTACAGTGACAGACCATAAAGTTAATATTCCTATTGCTTTGTAGATAGCAGCATGTCAACAATATATATCCAACTTTTTTTTGATCATAGCTGCTAAGACGCAGTACTGAAGACTTGGGTATATCTACATTGGCCAATCACCGTATACACCAAGTGATATAAAGGGTCCCAATTGTGACCAAAAAAGCTATTCAAATGAATTTTTTTCCCCTCAAAATAGTGTTTTCATTTTCACTTCAATATGACTTTCTTCAACCAAAACCAAACAGGCATGTTAAAAGTCGTTTTAAACATGCCAACACTGGAAGCTGTAGCAGACATCATGAATTTGGAGTTCACAAAGTGACAGAATGGCTTTCAGCACTTCTGTGTCTACCAGTCGCTGAAGGATACAAAACAAAGCCTTGTCAGACTGATTGGGGCTTGTGTCACTCAGACCCACTTTGTTTGCAGTCAGTAGTGATTATTGAACACTACAATATTTGGAGATGTGGAGGGGCATTAAAAAAAAAAAAAGTCCATCCAACTTGGATGTTTCCAGCTGAATGTCCAAAGTTAACATAGAAACATAGAAGATGACGGCAGATAAGGGCCATAGCCCATCAGGTCTGCCCACTCTACTGACCCACCCCCAAGTCTACTATCCTAGGGATCCCACTCCTGGTGACAGGTTCCCTTGGCTTAACCCTCTAAGGCAGGGGTGTCCAATGTCGGTCCTCGAGGGCCGCAGTCCAGTCGGATTTTCAGGATTTCCCCAATGAATATACATGAGGTCTATTTGCATGCACTGCTTTCATTGTATGCTAATAGATCTCATGCATATTCATTGGGGAAATCCTGAAAACCCGACTGGATTGCGGCCCTCGAGGACCGACATTGGACACCCCTGCTCTAAGGGATCCCACATGGGCATCCCATTTGCTCTTAAATTCTTGCACGCTGTTTGCCTCGATCACCTGCACCGGGAGCTCGTTCCAAGGATCAACCATTCTCTTGGTGAAGAAATATTTCCTGGTGGAAATTTCCCGCCCCTGAGTTTGAGCAGATGCCCTCTTGTGGCTGAGGGTCCTTTGAGAAAGAGAATCTCTTCTTCCATCTCGATACGGCCGGTAATATACAAAAATGGCCATTTGAAATGGCAAACTGCTGGACATCCAAATATAATTTAAAAAAAAAAAGTCTACTTAGACGTCTTGGCCACTGGGACGTCTAACTTTATACCCCATTTTCGATCAGAAAAGCATCCATATTTGGACGTGGGTGGAACCAGCATAGTAATGGACTGGCCACATAGATATCCCGACAGCAATGAGACACCTTAGAGGGAACTGCTGTGAACTTTATATAAAGGGTGTCAGCTGTATATCTCACCATAACCCCCTTATAATTTAGGATGAGCTCCCCAAAACCTACTATACCCTCCTGTGAACCACCCCTATAGCACTTATGGCAGCAGGTGGCACCTATATGGCAGTATAGTAGGGTTTGGGTGGGCTCACATGTTCTACCATAAATGTAGTGGTTAGAGCGGCTTATGGGCCAGGGTCCTCCTCTCTATGGTTCACCAGCCCCACCCATAAGGCTACTGTTTCAGACAGGTATGTATGTTTTTGTTCTCATTTTTGTGTGGTGGAAGGGGGGGTCAGTGAGCTGTGGGGGAGAGTGGGGGGGGGTGTCTTACCTTGATGCATGAAGTAGTCATTTGGTCAGTTTGGGCACCATTGTGGCACTTAGACCCTTCTAAAACAGGTCTAGTTCCAAATGTCTAAGTTCTGTCCAGGATTGCAAAATGTTTGATTATCGCTGCAGGAAGTCCATGTCTAAACCGCCCTTGGGAACGCTCAAAGACCGCCCATAGCACGCCTTCACCACACCTATCTCAGGCTCTGGACGCACAGAGACTGAAACACCTCACTAGATGTACAGAAAGATGGTTTTGATTATCGGCACTTGGACAATCTGGCGATTAGAACATCTAAGTGCCAATTTGGGATGCTTTTTTGGATGTCTATGGTTTTTGTTTAGGAACCTGAAAGTATCTGGTTAAGTTTGCTTTTAGTTGAAGAAAGTCAAATTGAAGTAAAAGTTATAAACATTTTGGGAAAAAAAAAATTCATTTAAATATTTGAATAATTTTTCTGGACACAATCAGGAGACATATATCGCTTGGCATGTAGCACGATATGATTAATTTTGCTGGATCTAACATTTATAAAAATATTGCCTGAACTAAAATGTATTTTCTAACTGACCTCTGAAAAACTCTAGCTATTACTGTTGCAATCCTGAAACAAAGAAGTTAAGTATTCCTTCCAGTGAATAGAAAAGATGGCTGGGTTTGATAGCAATGTTAAACAGAACTCTATTATTTAAGCTACAACGGAGGCGGGAGTAGAACAAAAGGGCACAGGGTCTGGAGTAAAAGTGTTTAATTACCTAAGCCCTTCAAAGCTGGGATGAGGAAAAAAAAGGATACAATCTACCTGAAACTCCCCAGACAATGACCCTATTAAAATCCAGTCAAGGCTCTGCCCATCATCCAACCAGAACAGAAACCAGTTTGAACTGAATTCCTGACTTGTGACTGGACACTATCCCTGACTTCAAACTCCAATGGTCATAAAAAGGAGAGATTCTCCTGCTTAAGCTCATTCTCTTTGGAATATTTGCATCTAAGTTTCCATGCTCCACTCCATTCTGCAACTGAAGAGCTTTGGGACCATCATTTCAAGCTATCCTCTGAAAAAAGCCCCCTCTCACCCTTCTAACCAGAAGGAAAAATAAGAAGAGAGACTACCTTTTGGGCCTTTATCGGAGTGAGTTACTTTTAATCCAATTTAACAATATTTTATCTGTTTGAAGATCCCTAAATTGTGATTAAAATTATTGCATTGCCTGCATAATCTTGTAGGTAAATTTATTCTTCCTTAATGTTCTAAGTGCATGTTCTTGAATATTACACAGAGCTAAATTATAGGCATAGTGTTATTCCCCAAATTAACATCTATCTATATTTATACATAAAAACATCTGAAGAGAAGGAAAAAAAAAAGTATTTATACTGTATTTTCTTCTCTTCAGGCGTTTATGGTGAGAGGCAGATTACGTAGATATACATTACATTACAGATTTCTATTCCGCCATTACCTTTCGGTTCAAAGCGGATTACAAAAAGAGTTATGGAAGAAGGGTTACAACCAAGGGTTACCCACCAAGACTTCGATATAAATAAAAAGAGTTGGGTATACTTTGTTGGCCAAGAGCATACACAGAGCAATAGGAATATTAACTGAAGGTCTCTGACCATTATTATTATTATTATATTAAACACATACAGTTTTCCTTGTGTAGTTTAGTATCTTGACATAATTGTACTACCCTTTGTTGTTTTGGGGTATTAACTATTGTTAAATGTTTCAAATGAAAGTGCATCTCTACTGTTAATCCAAGCCAACTAAACAGAGTATGAACACTGATGGGTCACAGTAGGGACAGCCCTTCCATCCAGAAGAGCTCTTAGGATTACACCAACCGTACTGCAAGGCAGCAGGAAACCACCACCTTCAACAGGCAGCATTTAACCAATATCAGGAAGCCAACAAACTTCATAAGGAAGGGGAGAGGCCTTCCACGTCAACAATTTTATAAAAAGAAAGAAAGAAAAATAAAAACAGAACACTTTGCCTTATTGAACTTTTTAAAATCTTTTTCTTTCTGACAAATCTTTTCAAATAGATCACACAATATTAAAATATCACCTAGGTGTTTAACAAAAGAGCCCCCACCCATCCCCCAAAGGATCCAATACTCTCTATCTCATTAAAACATGCTCACGGTGAAAATTTATTTTTTACATATTTAAAATAGTACATTTAAAATTATTAGTTACATTACAGGTACAATGATGAACATTGCGACTATCATATTGCACAACCTGACTTCATCAATATGGATTTCTTTAAATAGTGCAAAATACTTTATACAGGAATGTACTAGAAGGGGATCTTAAAAACAAAATGTTTTTACAAGTTACTGTGAACATATATTAAAATAAAAGAAAAAAAAATAAAAACAAAATTACAAGCTGTACAAAGAATTGCCATAGACAACGTAAAATCTCTCCTCATTGAGAAGTAGGCCTCAGTCCAACGAATGACCCCTTTGTTTTTGTTTTTTTTTTGCTAATGCTGTTATAACCAATATATATATCCATCTACATAGATATATATATCAGTAACTTAATATTAATAAAGTCCAGTCCAGTCAGTTCCATGTTGGTTCAAGATGGATCAACATAAAACATGCCTTTACCATCTATGCTTTTTCATTTTTACAAATATAAACAAAAAATAATAAAATCGAACCTAGTCAACATGGCTGCCCATGCTATGGATCCAGCATTCAAAGTTTGTTCCAATGGCACTGTAGATAAGATCAGCAGGAAATCCCTACTATGTGTGTGTGTTTTTTCCTCTAAAATCCATATACTGCTCCCAGGGCAGCCAACATGGCACTTACTTGATGCTCTCGTTGGTATTATCTGTGGCTGATTTAGTGATGGGACCCAGAATGTGGCCTGGAATCCATCCTTCAGCAGCGGGAGAATGATCGTTTGATGGCCGATATACTAGGATCATGTTCTGCTGGTTGATGGCAAGTATCTGAACCACCTCACCCTGGTAGACACAAATCTCGTTCTCCTTCAGTGCATAGTAATCTTGGACAACCACCATGGAAGATGTCCCATTGCATCCTGCCATGACACTCTGAAAAGAAGAATGGATAGCTTTAGAGAGGGGAGCTCCAGATATGAGAAAGCATACTTACGTGTACTTTAAAAAAAAACCTACTAATCAGAATACTGCAATAACTTTCTTGGTTCTCCAAACAATTTACCATAACGTCTGCCCTTTTCAGTAACAATTTCCCCTGATATTGTGGTAAGGGACTGAGTGGTGGAGGTAAAATAGTCGAAAAACTGGAGGACAGGTTCATACTTCCACAGCTGCTGAATATGCATCATAAATGGTGCAGTTACAGTCAAACCTCGGTTTACGAGTGCACCGGTTTGTGAGTGTTTTGCAAGACGAGCAAAACATTCGCAAAATCGTCACATCGGAAACCAAGTTTGACTCGCCACCCCCCCGCGATCCTATATCCCCCCCCCGAGCACCGCAATGACATCGCTTACCCCGATTAGGCACCAGCACCAATGCACAGGAGGTGCTGGTGCCCGAAGATCCTCTCTCTTCTGGCCTGGGCTGGGCAGTGCGATGGAGATCCTCCCTCTTCCCTGTGCTGGACTAGACTGGGCTTTGAGCATTTGCGCATGCTCAGAGCCTTCTGGTCTCGCTCTCTCCGAGATTCTCAGATTCAGAATCTCGGAGAGCGCGAGACTAGAAGGCTTTGAGCATGCACAAATGCTCAAAGCCCAGTCCAGCCCAGCACAGGGAAGAGGGAGGATGTCCGTCGCACTGCCCAGCCCAGAAGAGGGAGGATCTTTGGGAACCCGCACCTCCTGTGCATTGGTGCTGGTGCCCAATCGGGGTAAGTGATGTCGTTGCGGTGCTCGGGGGGGGGGGGGGATGTAGGATTGCGGGGGAGGGGAGGGCGACGCGAGCAGGGGGGGGGGGAGGATGCCAGGTTTGCAAGGGGGGATGCCGATTTGCAGGGGGGGATGCCAGATCGCGGGGGGGGGGTATGAAGCAGCGTCGGTGGCCTCAAGGGGGAGGGGATGGAGCAGTGCCGGTAGCCTCGGGGGGGGGGGAGGAGGAGGTGGAACGAATCAAAGCGAGTTTCCCTTACTTTGTATGGGGAAACTCGCTTTGATATACGAGCAATTTGGTTTACGAGCATACTTCTGGAACGAATTATGCTCGTAAACCAAGGTTCCACTGTATTTAAAAGGGACCTTCTTTTTTTTCTGAAGGCAGGTACTGAACTATTTATATTTAGTCTTGGGAAAAAGAATACCTTTATGAGCAAATATTCACTTGGATTGAAAAAAGGGTATTAATTTGTTGTTGCAGAAAGCTTTTATTCTTGTTGTGTTATAGACAACAATATGCCCTGCCAATGACTGCTTGGAGAAATGAGCTGTATGAGGGGAGTTCAATAATTTATCTACCTGAGTATGAAAGAAAGTAGCAAGCATGTTGAAACAAGTCTGTGCATGTTGTGACAGTTACAGCTCAGTGCGAGTCTAACATTCCAAGAGACAGGATGTCAGGAGAGTCCTCATGCGAATCGAATGATTGATTTGAAGCACCGTTCAGTAATAAAATTTCTCAAAAAGAAGGAAAAAAGCCAAAGAAAATCAATGAACGCACGACTGCAGTTTATGGAGACTCTACCCCATCATCCTAGAAAGTCAAACTTTTAGGAACTCAATCAAAACTTCTCTTTGACAATTTCTCTGACCCCACTTCAACCTTGATGTATTTCCAAAACACTTCCAGATAAATTTGACTAATCTTAACATGCTAATGTAATTTCGCAAGTTTTAGGTAATATCGCTATCTGAATACAGTCTCTTCCTCTGTAAACCACTTTGAACTGTTAGTGGTATTGCAGTATATAAAAATAAAGTTATTATTACTATTAAAATTTTGGAGTAAGCAGTTTAAGTAGGGTAGAGAGTCCATTGAAGATGACCTTCACACTGGATGGCCTGTGGAAGCAACTTCCACAGACATGTGCAAGAAAGTCAAGGATTTAATTTTGTCAGACAGGCAAATTAAGGTTTCCCAAATAGCTGAAGAAATGAACATCTCGGCAGGAATGGTTTGGAAAATAATTCATGAAAAGTTGGGCATGTCCAAGGTTAGTGCAAGATGGGTTCCAAGAATGCTGAGGCTATGTCAAAAGGTCACGAGGTTCGAGTGCTGTCAGGAAAACTTGGCGATGCTCCATGAAGACCAGGTGAATTTTTTTTTTTTTTTTGTTTGGTGACTGGAGATGAGACTTTTGGCCTATCTCGGAGATCATGAGTCCAAAATGGAGTCAATGAAGTGTAAGCACAAGTCATCCCCCAACCCAAAAAGTTCAAGACAGAAAAATCTGCAGGCAAAGTCATGGCAACTGTCTTCTGGGATGATGAAGGTTCATGCCACAAAAGACAACCATAACCAGGGAGAGTTATGCCAACACAATGATCGCTTTGCGGGAGTCAATCAAGGAGAAAAGATGAGGAAAACTCACAGCAGGCGTGCTGCTTCTTCACGACAATGCACATGTCACAACAATCACAGGCTGCCATCCGAGAATGTGGGTTTTGTCAGCTGAACCATTCACCCTACATCATGACTTGGCTCCCTCGGATTATTTCCTGTTCCGAGTTTTGAAGAAACCTCTCTGTGGACAGCGGTTTTCAAGTGATGAAGACGTCAAGGACGCTGTAATGTCCTGGTTTGAAGGACAAACAGAATAATTCTTTTCAAAGGGGTTAAAGTCATTGCAGGAAAAGTGGAATAAGTGTATGGAGCTATCAGTGTATGGACTATATTGAAAAAAGTTTTGTAAACGCTTTTCTTTTCTTATTGAGGTAGATAAATTATTGAATGCCTCTTGTATCATTTGATGAAGATGTTATGAATGAACACATAAACGGGCTCTCCAAGGAACTGGAGACAATATCTCCTCAATTTATAAATTGGAGAATGGATGGGGGAGGGGGGTACTGGACTATATTCTTTTCTGTGGTACAGTCTGGATCACCATGATGAAAACAACATGTGTGATCTGGACTCTTGTTAGGGGAAGGAATGCGTTATTTGATGATAAACATAGCTAGTTTATCATGCTTATATATGGACCTATTGTTTTCTATATTTTTCAATAAAAATATCTTTAGAAAGGGACCTTCTTACTAACAGAATTTAAAATGTGGTGAACTATCCTAAGAAACTGTTTGAAGTGTTAAGTCCTTAACTTGAAAAGTTCGTTGGGCAAAGCCCTTTAACCGATCATGGCCTTTGTATATGATCTGAGGGACCTGCCAGCGTTCCCTAGGAGCCACGATAGACGAGATTCCTTTAAGGAATTACAGGTGTTTTAATATCATGGGGCTGGTACGAGGGGTTGGAGTGAAAGATGGTGCTTGGACGCCTGTTTGCAGGGCTTGTGCAAAGAACAATGTAATGCACAACTTTTGAACCAGCCCAGACGCATCCTTTGGAAAAAGATCCACAATTAGAAAACCCTGGGAACTTCCACTCAATTCCTAAATTATCTTTTTTTTTTTTTTTGTAAAATCATTGAGAAACATGTTTTGTATCGACCTGGAAAATATTTTTGGAGAGACATTCCATTCAAGATAGTTTCCATGGGCACAACACTAAAACTCTCTTGGTTTCAGTGTTTTTAATACCATGGAATGGCATTTACTGTAGATTAGAGTAATTTTATCCTATTCCTCTCTCTCTCTGTTTCATCTGCATTTTCTATTGTGGATTATGTAATCATGTTCTAAAGGCTTATTGTACTTGAGTTTTCTGGAACTATGTTGCAGTAGTTTTAATCCTTTCTTTACAGGATAGCCATACAGTGTTCCCCCCCCCCCCAAAATTTGTATTTGGCGGTTCGCGGTCCCGGTCATTCGCGGTATTTTCCAACCACGAATGACCGGGCAGGAGAGGGCAGCCGGGGCACCGGCGAGTGAAGGAAATCACTCGCTATATGCTCCGACCGCCTCTTCCTGTACTAAAGTTGGGCCTTACCAATCAGGAGCTGTGAAAAGTTAGAAGCTCCCCGTTAGCAGCTCCACATACAGTTCAAACTCCTCTTACTGTTCTACAAGTGTATTCGTTCTACAGCTCCTCAATTTCTCTTCCTATACTCCACCCTGGCAATACTTCTACTCGACCCATTTCTGGTAGGCCGCACCTTCAAAAAAGATATAAAAAGGATGGAATCGGTCCATAGGAAGGCTACTAAAATCGTGCGTGGTCTTCATCATAAGGCGTACGGGGACAGACTTAAAGATCTCAATCTGTATACTTTGGAGGAAAGGTGGGAGAGGGGAGATAACCGAGGAACATAAGAATTGCCGCTGCTGGGTCAGACCAGTGGTCCATCGTGCCCAGAAGTCCGCTCATGATAGAGACGTTTAAAAACCTACGTGATGTAAATGCGCATGAGTCGAGTCTCTTTCATTTGAAAGGAAACTCTGCAATGAGAGGGCATAGGATGAAGTTAAGAGGTGACAGGCTCCGGAGTAATCTAAGGAAATCCGTTTTTTACAGAAAGGGTGGTAGATGCGTGGAACAGTCTCCCAGATGAGGTGGTGGAGACAGAGATTGCGTCTGACTTCAAAAGGGCCTGGGAAAGGCACGTGGGATCTCTGAGAGAGAAAGAGATAATAGTTACTGCGGATGGGCAACTCTATGACCTCACAATGCAAGTGCAAAGAGCCTTAGCCTATAGGAAGAGGAGATGCAAATGTTAAGAACCTTAGCCAATAGGGAGAGGAGGAGATAATGGTTGCTGCAGATGGGCAGATTAGATGGGCCGTTTGGCCTTTATTTGCCATCATGTTTCTCTGTTTCTATGCAAGCCCACTTTTGTGAAGCTGCGTTTTAAGTCCTACCCTGCCAACTTGTAAAGCTCCCATATCTGTTGCAATTCTCTCTTACTACCCTACCCCATCCACCTCTTAAGTCCCCTTGTAATTCCCAGTTAAGTATCATGTATAAATTCACCTTTGTCCTCTGTCATAATTAGACTGTAAGCTCTTTCGAGCAAGGACAGTCTCTTGCGTGTTTAATGTACAGCGCTGCATGCATCTGGGAGCGCTTCAGAAGTAAACAGTAGCAGTAGTAGCATCCTTCCATACCCCATACCCCACTGCCCAGGTGTCTAGAAATTTTAAGGAATACATCCTGCTCATGCTCGACACAAACGTTTTACCTTGCATGCCACCTAAAAAGAACAGAGCCGTCTACTCGGATTCCAAACATGGAAGACTGGGGGGAGGAAGCGCATTACCTTGCTTTCTTCGAACTTCTCTCCAGGCTGATAGTGGTCGTAACCTGGGCTGCCGTTGGAGGTAGATATCTTCAGGGGTGGCAAGTACGGGTTTCGGCTTGTGCCCTTCGGAGACTTCTCAGACCCCACTGGGGTGGAAGAGAGGGGCCTGCTGTTGGACGGCGGAACCCTATTAGCCTGCGATCTCATTACGGCCGTGCCTTCTTTCCGTTGGTATTCTATTGGCGATTGCAGAGCTGTAAGAAATGGGTCAGAGTTCACATCTATAGAGTCAAACAGCCGCTATCGTTCACGAGCCGCGTACAATTAGAAACAAATGCGAAAACGTGGTTTAAAGTCAAGACAAGGCATAGGCATGTTTCTTCAAATTTAGTAACTTCCAAAGAGATGTACGAGGCACCTGATCCTTTTTTTTTTTTTAAGTTTAGCTTTCAAATTACCTTTCAGGGAAGTAAATAATTGGTTATTAACTCAAACAGACAAAATAAAAAATAATCATGTAGAAATCTCGCGTGCGATCTCATATCCTGCCAAATCCTCATTAATTAAGAGGTTCTAGGCGGGTTACAGGCAGCATATGGTTACATATAATTTTGTGTAGAGTTAAATATGTTACAAAGAATTATACATAAGAACATAAGAAGTTGCCTCTACTGGGTCAAACCAGAGGTCCATCGCGCCCAGCGGTCCGCTCCTGCGGCGGCCCCTCAGGTCTGTGACCTGTGAAGTGGTCCCTGACTATTCCTATAACCTATCTCTACTTCTGTCTGTACCCCTCAAGTTATTAAATTGTTATCAAATTATACATACAGTCTGAGGCAATATATCAAAAATAGCGGCCGACCACAAAAGCTCTACAAATACGATTTTTGTAGTGTCAAAGTTACAACGATGCCTGTCGCCCTTCACTGATAAGCGTCAGCTGCTTCCTGTTCTGTAGTAACCCTGGTAACCTGCGCACCTCAACAGGCAAAGCATTTCACAAGCAAACTCCTTGAATATAAAACATAGATTCACGGTACAGTTGACTACACCCCTGAATTTCTACAAAAAAACCCCCAAGATTAGTGGGTTTTAAAAATTTCTCCTTTACAGCTGGATCTTAATTAACAGTAGGTAGAATTACTTAGGGCTCCTTGAGCAGGTGGTAGTTTTTCGGCTAGCGTGCGCTAAAAACGCTAGCGCACTTTTGTAAAAGGAGCCCTTAAAGTTTTGGGGGACTGCAAGGAGGCTCTGCCCAATATTGAGGAAATTTATGGATTAGTCAACAGCTGCCAAAATGACTACGAATTCCATCAGAATTTGCCGCCGCCACCTTCGCTGCCTCATCTATGATTTATCGTGGGGGGAGTGTGTAGCACAGCCTTTAGGACTACGGCTTCAGCACCCTGAAGCTGTGGGTTCAAATCCCATGCTGCTCCTTGTGACCCTGGGGAAGTCACTTAATCCCCCATTGTCCCAGGTACATTAGGTAGAGTATGAGCCCACCGGGACAGATAAGGAAATATGCTTGAGTACCTGAATGCAAACCACTTAGGCTATAAGTGGTATAACTCAGCGTTATTAAAAACAAATGCTAATCCAAAATATGACGAGACCAGTAAAATGGCCTTTTGCTGTGCGGGGGGTCAAATTGTGGAACTCGCTTGTCGGTCAATTACAAAAATGTTATGACAAGGGTAATTTCAGAAAACTATTAAAAATGCAGTTATTTGTTAATGCATTTTTCTAGGAACTGATCTTTGTGATTGTTCTTTTGATGGGCACTTCACGTGATTTTCTGACAATTATATGTTAATGTTTGATTTTATTTGTTTTATTGAATTATGTATGTAATGATATGTAAACCATTTAGGTTTAAACGGTATATAATAACTTTAATGTGCTCCTCGCAACCCCGTCAGCTCTCCCGATGATGTCACTTCCGGGTGCCATTTATAGGAAATGATATCAGTGGGAGAGCTGATGGGGTTGTGAGGAGCACATTAAAGTTATTATATACCGTGGGCAGTGGGGAAGGGGGGGGAAGAAAAGGGCAGTTGGGGAAGAGAAGGGAAGGGGGAAAAGAAG
This sequence comes from Geotrypetes seraphini, assembly GCF_902459505.1. Taxonomy (NCBI): domain Eukaryota; kingdom Metazoa; phylum Chordata; class Amphibia; order Gymnophiona; family Dermophiidae; genus Geotrypetes; species Geotrypetes seraphini. Next base: position 246,297,044 of record NC_047088.1, read on the forward strand.
GGAAGGGGAAGAGAAGGAAAGGGGGAAGAGAAGGGCAGTGGGGGAAGAGAAGGGCAGTGGGGGAAGAGAAGGGAAGGGGGAGAGAAGAGGGAAGAGAAGAGAAGGGAAGGGAGGAAGAGAAGGGGGAGAGAAGGGAAGGGAGGAAGAGAAGGGAAGGGAGGAAGGGGGAGAGAAGGGCAGTGGGGGAAGGGAAGGGGGAGAGAATGTCAGTGGGGGAAGAAAAGGGAAGGGGAAGGGGGAAGAGAAGGGAAGGGGGAAAGAAGGGGGATGAGAAGGGCAGTGGGGGGAAGGGGGGATCAGGGGTGGAGACATGGGCGGGATGCCACCTTCCCGGGCGTCTCTCACCCTCACTACGCCACTGATAAGGCACACAAGAGCTGTGCATGTGCCCTTTTCATTATTATCTGTCCTGTTTGACTTACCTACACCATCTCCCTTGGGAAATTTCAGGCTGTTTAATAACATAATAATAATAACTTTATTCTTATATATCCCCAGACCACGGATGGTTCTAGGCGGTTCACAACAAGTAAGCTAAACATTCAAAAATATAGAATTCATAAAAGTACATCAGTTTCCTAAAAAGTATAAACAGTACATAATTATATTTTAAAAGAGATTAGACAGCTTAGGTTACAAATTTGTCAAATAGTTGTGTCTTTAATAATTTTCTAAAAGAGTAGTAAGATGGGACTCCTGGCATGATTTTACCAAACTAGACATTCATTTTGGCTGCCTGAAAAGAGAGGGTCCTCTCGAGAAATCTCATAAAACGACACAATTTAACGGAAGGATAAGAAAATAAATGAACTCTACGTGTGAGCACATTCAAATACAAAAACAGAAACCAAGCTCAAGAAAACCACAATAGGAGAGAACCTTCCCATTTCTCCTAACCTTGGTCACGCGTTATGTTCCCAGAATGTTATCTGCCCTTACCCAATCTTATAACTACTTTGGAATCAGAGCTCTTTTCTTGCATGAAATGCTTTTTGACGTTTTAAGGTCCAAGACAAAACAGGTATAAAGAATGAAACAACCATAAGCATAATACAATAAGCATTCTGTCAAATAGCTCTAAACAAAGATTTTTAGGATTTTGCTAAAATATTTATCTTTATTTGAAATGAATACGAATAAAAAAATAAATAAAATGTTTCAGCACTAAATTCTCTACCAAAAGGCATTTGGTTGAAACTTATCAATTCATAATTAATGTTTCTAATGTATCAATTCATAATTAATGTCCAAGCACCAATTTAATCGCAATGGCATGCACTGCCAGGCAAAAGACCTGTGTTCAGTCAGTCTCCAGCTTTAAGTCTCTGCCATAATAATAATAATAATAATAATAACAGCTTATATACCGCAATACCGTGAAGTTCTATGCGGTTTACAAAAGATTAAGCAAAGGTACAAATTGACTGACTTCAAGAGGGGAAGAAGAAAGAGAAGTAATTAGACAGGAAATTCATTGTTGAGGAGAAAAGTGATCAAAAGGACAGTAGGTCGCTATTGAGAGGAAAGAGATAAGTGGATAATGGTAGAATTCACACAACCTAAGTCAGAAGGCATCATAGTAATTGTGCAATGGTGACTTCTAGTGGTCAGATTGAGGGCATATAACGGCAGGGCTTCAAAGGATACAACATTCCCAGTTGAGGGCTGTCCATGCAATGACTTGAGTAAAGCAATGGTTCCCAAACCTATCCAGGAAGGCCCTTAGCCAGTTGGGTTTTCAAGATATCCACAATGAATAAGCCCGAGAAACATTTGCATGCACATTCTTTGAGCCGTTCCCGTTGCAGTCTCGTGAGACCACGGGAACGCACAGCATGGCAGAAGTGTAGGAAGATCGCTCTTGCCCGCGTCACCGCTAGACCACCAGGTAAGGACTGGGGTGGGTTAGAGTCGGCCCAAAAGTTATTTGTGAATTTTCCTTATTCGCGGGCCGGCTCTGGCCCTAACTCCCGCGAATAGAGAGGGAGGAGAGTACTTACTTCAGACAGGTTACTCACCATTTAAAAAATCTCTCTGGGTGTCCAGAACTTGATTGATGTCCTGTACCCATGCCTGTTTGATTTCAGAATTGGCAGCCTGTAAGATGACTCTCTCGGATGTTTCTCGGCTCATGAGAACAAACTTGCAGGGGTCATTATCCACATTCTCTTCCATGACGAGGTAATTCATCTACAATAGATCAAACAGGACCCTAAATGCAGAAATATCCATGAAAGCAAAGCGCTCTTCGTGAGCTAAAAATTTCTCTGCACTTTGCTTTCTTCCCAGTAAATTTTAATCAACTAAAGTCACAAAGTCAACTGCACATTATACTAAGAAGGTTCTCTTTAACCCAGGAAGGTACATTAGGCTCAAAGTCAAATCAGATCTCATCCCCCTGAAGTGTACAATTCTGGAGGCCTCACCTTCAAAAAGATATAGAAAGGATGGAGTTGTTCCAGAGGAAGGCTACTAAAATGGTGTGTGGTCTTCATCATAAGGCGTATGTGGACAGACTTAAAGATCTCAATCTGTATATTTTGGGGGAGAGGGGAGATATGACAGAGACGTTTGTAAATGCGCATGAGTCGAGTCTCTTTCAATTGAAAGAAAACTTGATGAAGTTCAGAGGTGATAGGCTCCGGAGTAACATAAGGAAATACTTTTTTTACAGAAAGGGTGGTAGATGCATGGAATAGTCTCCCGGAAGAGATGGTGGAGACAGAGACTGTGTTTGAATTTAAGAAATCCTGGGATAGGCATGTGGGATCTCTCGGAGAGAGATGGTTACTATGGATGGGCAGACATGATGGGCCATTTGGCTTTTATCTGCCATCATGTTTCTATGTTATTTGAATTTACATTTGAAGGTACACTCTCTCCACCGACATAAAATAAAAAAATCTCATCTCTGACTGGAGATTTAAAGCTCCATTTCAGGTAGAATATAGAAATCATAACTGATACATGTACAGGTCTGGTTTTATTTTAAGAAAAGGATCTACTGACAGAGCTAATTCTAAAATGCATTTAGGAATAGAGCAGCAAACCTTCCCCATGCTGCACAGCTTCTGCCCCGCCTCCAATCCAGCATCTCCCCCCCTCCCTCCTTTGATCTAGTCTCTCTCTCTGCCCTTCTCTGTAACCTTCTTCTTCTTCTCCCCTGCACCCCCTCTCCCACACAAACCTATAATCCTGTAAACAGCGTGTGAAATGCAGTAGCAGCAGCAGCCTGAAAACAAGCTCCCTCTGCCAAGTCCTGCCTTCTCTGATGCAATTTCCTGTGGGTGGGACCCAGGCTACTGGTAATTCACACACATTTCATAGGACCACAGGGGGAGGAGCAAAGAATGAATGATGCTGGACCCATGGGAAAGGGGTTTGTGGAGGCAGGAAAGAGAGACCAAATCAGGGGGGGGGGGTGGGTGCGGGGGTTAGAGATGCTGGGATTCAATATGCTTTAAGTGAAGTTCTGCATTAGCACATACAGCCCTTTTACAGAAAATACTGTTTCAGCTGCAAAAACGTGTTAAAATTATATGGAAGTGCTTATTGGTCTGTTATTTTTCTAAATTAAGCAACCACAGGCCTCGTATAGGTACCCTGTGGCTGGTTATGTGCACAGGAGGCAGGGCAGAAAAACACCATTAAGTAAAAAGAGAGTAAATAGCACAAACCGAAATTCCTGCTTTACCAGTCCATTCAGGGTTCTGGGACACTGCCAGCTTCTACCGAACAATCAACCAGAGAGAGGGACAAGCTGTTTCGCCCTACTCCCAGCTGCTTCCTTCCCCGTCTCACTCCGACTGCTTTCTCCCTCTACACCATGGGTGTCAAACTCAATCCCATAAGGGGCCGAAATCTAAAACAGGGCTCCTTTTACAAAGGCGCGTTAGGGCCTTAACACGCGGAATGGCGCGCGCTAGCCGCTACCGCCTCCTCTTGAGCAGGGGGTAGTTTTTCGGCTAGCAGGCGCTAATCCGGTGCGTGCGCTAAAAACGCTAGCGCACCTTCGTAAAAGGAGCCCTCAGTCTTAGTAGAAGTATAGATCCTTCCTCGCCCCGAGACACCTGTGGCGCGGTCAGGCACTTCTGTGGAGCGCCCTACTCCAACCTAGCTTTTACACTGGGACTGGGTCCTTCTGTCTGCAAATGGGTACTGGGGCAGCATGGTGAGGAGCTTGGAGCGCCACTGGGACCGGGGCTGCACAGTCAGGCACTTAGTTGCGACACAGTCACCGAGGGCCACGTAGAACTGCCAAGCGGGCCGGATTTGGCTCCCGGGTCTTGCGTTTGACATGGGTGCTCTAGGGTGCTCTACAAATGCTCTCATGTTGAAAAAAATCTTTGAATCTTTCAAAAGAGCCAATAGAAGCTCTCTGCTCTGGAGGAGTCCACCTACTGGGCATGATAGCCTCCTCGTTGCTATGACATCAGAAGTCCGTGTGCTGAATTTCTACACTCTGATTCTGCGGTGGTATAGAATTCCTACGAGTGTCTGAGCAATTACCGCCGCTGCCAGCGCTAAAACTCGTGCTATGTGTTTGTAAAAGAGGAGGGGTGGGGTAGTTTTTATTGATTTTATATGGATTGCCAGCTTCACATAACAATTATATATTTTAATTTTAATGTGGTTTCTTATATACCGCTAAATCTCCCTTAAGCAACTCAATAAACATTCCCATAATCTTTTGTAAGATTTTAACACTGTACTTGTATTACGCGACTCATTGGCAAGGTGCTAGTTTTGGTTCTGTAATACATTTACTGCCCATTTCCCCAGGGGTGCTTGCTGTACCTACTTGAATTAGAAGTTCAGGATAGCCAGATAGAAGCCACTTTTTCTCTACTTAGAAACAATTTAATCACTTCAGACAGAAAACTCCCTCGCGTCAAACGCCACCTGTCTTTTTCAAGAGAGGGTAAAGCTTGTAGAATTTACATTTTACTTGGGCAAGAGATCTGATTCTGAGCTTGCATCAGATTCAGTTTTGCTCTTTTCAGATCAACTTCCTTAAAACAAAATCAGTTGACAAGCCAAGGTCATTAAGAGCTTATATCCCCAAACTCAGTTTATCAGTGAGAATATAATTCTGAGCAAAGATCTATTCATACGATTGGCTGCCATGTCCCCCCCCCCCCCCCGCCTTCCCTCTTCTCCTGTCTTACCTTTATACTCCTCTTAAACATGTAGCCGGGCGTTAACGATCCTTTCCTGAGCAGCTCACTGAAGATGACAATCTGCTCGAAGAGGAAGACCCTGCGTTCTTTCGTCCGGGACTGCATCCCCAAGTCCTGTTCGATGACGTAGAACGTGTCTTGCTGCAGGAGCTTCCCCTGAGCGGTCAGTTTGCCCTGTAAGAAATAAGGAAGATGTACAGTGAAGATGGGGATTTTGGAAACAAGAACATGGCGTCGTGGAGCCTGGCTCATCTGCTGTGGCCTGTCCAAGAAGGTTCCAGGGAAGTCCAACTTTTGGCCCAATCAACAGGCTCCAATGTAAATCCAACTTTCCTTCTCTCTCTAAATCATTCACTTTCAAGAGCATTTTCTAACATGACCATCATCATTCCTAGCTGTCAAGTTGACTAAAAACATTTTATCAATTTATGGACCTCAACATTGGTAACTTTGGTTCAGCTGAAAAAGTGGCAAATGAGCTTCAACATAGGGAAATGCAAGGTCATGCATGTTCACTTACAAAATGGGGGGATCACTGCTAGGGGTAAGTAACCTTGAAAGAGACCTGGGAGTGATGGTAGACAAAACATTGAAGGCGTTGGCACAGTGCGCCACAGCCTCAAGGAAAGCAAACAAAATGTTGGGTATCATTAAAAAGGGTATCACGACCAGGACGAAGGAAGTCATCCTGCCACTGTATCGTGCAATGGTGCGCCCGCATCTGGAATACTGTGTCCAGTACTGATCGCCATACCTCAAGAAGGACATGGCAGTACTTGAGGGAGTCCAGAGAAGAGCAACTAAGCTGATAAAGGGTATGGAAAATCTCTCATATACTGACAGACTAAAAAAGTTGGGGCTGTTCTCCCTGGAGAAGCGGAGACATGATAGAAACCTTCAAGATCCTGAAGGGCATAGAAAAAGTAGACAGGGACAGATTTTTCAAATTATGGGGAACCACAAGTACAAGGGGGCACTCGGAGAAATTGAAAGGGGACAGGTTTAGAAGAAATGCTAGGAAGTTCGTTTTCACCCAGAGGGTGGTGGATACATGGAACACGCTTCCGGAGGCTGTGGTAGGCAGGAGCACGTTACAGGGCTTCAAAGAAGGTTTGGATAGGTTCCTAGAGGACAAAGGGATTGAGGGGTACAGATAGGAGTAGAGGTAGGTTATAGGGATAGGAGTAGAAGTAGGTTATAGAAATAGTCAGGGACCACTGCTCAGGCAATAGGCCTGATGGGCCGCCGCGGGAGCGGACCGCTGGGCGAGATGGACCTCTGGTCTGCCTCAGCGAAGGCAACTTCTTATGTTCTTAAGATTAACAAGGTTCCCAATTTTTTGAAAGACCACCACCCGTGGACATGTTCAGCACATTAAATAAGCAAATATAGGGGGTCATTTACAAACAGATCATTCAAGTTAACACTGCACATGTAAGTGTGTGTTTTTTGCTGTTGCCATGTGCTATTAGTCAATTTGATTGGATTGAATTCCAGTATTTATATCCTGCTCAACTATCGGGTTCAAAGTGGGTTACCCCATAAAGACCCAGAGTAAGATGCCATAACCTAGTGTCTCCTAAATGTCCTGCACTATACACACTTCCTAAAATTCATAAGCGTCTGGATCATCCCCCCCGGGAGACCAACTGCATCTGGGAGAGGCTCCCTTCTCGAACCCCTCTCAGATTTTGCGGATCATTTTTGACAACCACTTGTCAAACCTTTTCAGATGTTAAAGATAACACACGTTTTTTTTTGTGCAAAATTATGAACATCTCTTTTACAGGCTCGGCTGAAGTAAGGATGGTTGACAATGGATGTTCACAGTCATTGTACATTGTCATACCTCAAGATAAAGCCTTAGATCTACGGACAGTGTTTTTTTGGATCAGCGTTCTGATTCACCTAGCGTGCCAACTGACTTGATTAAATTAGCTACAATAGCCATGTGTGAAAATGTCTTCATCTTTGAGGGTATTGAATAATAATAGGAAGATACATAGTGATATTCTGTGAACAACTCTCAATTATTTAACTACTAAATTTCACAGTTACTATTTCTTTATATCTTTTTCATTTAATAGATATATATCTAAAATTTTTTTTTTTTTTTTTTCCCCGACGAAGTAGACGAAACTCGAGTCGGGGGGACGGAAATCGATGAGGATAAAAACAATCACCTTTGGATTTTAATCTTCACTGTATTTGTTTGAACACAGTCACTATTGAGATTTAACAAGACCAAGTTCAACAACAAAAACCTCTCCATTCAGATAAGTACAAATATAATAACTGAATAGGTTTAAGATCATTCAGGGAGGGTCGGGGACAGGTGGTTGCAATGATGGTCCCCTTGTTAAACTCATGGTAGTGACTTCACTATTTATTGGGTTAAAGGTCTGAGCACATCACCGTAAAAAAAAAAAAAAAAAAAAAGTTCATCTTTGAGGGGAAATATTATATTTAGAAAAAACATCAGGGGTTGCTATGGGTGTTACCATGGCTCCTTCTGTTGCTAATCTTTTTATGATTAATTTTAAGAACCAGTGGGGGTTAAGGACTCTCCCTTTAAAAAGCATGTCCTGCAATGATTGGGGTACATTGATATTTTCGTTTTCTGGACGGGTGAGCATGCTGCCCTTCTTCAGTTTGTTCAATGGCTTAATAATCGCCATCCTAAAAATTAAGCTTTCTATGCAAAGTAGTGCTACAGATATTTATTTATTCAATTTTCTATTCTGTTCTCCCAGGGGAGCTCAGAATGGTTTGCATGAATTTATTCAGGTACTCAAGCATATTTCCCTGTCAGTCCCGGAGGGCTCACAATCTATCTAATGTACCTGGGGCAATGGGGGATTAAGTGACTTCCCCAGGGTCACAAGGAGCAGCTTGGGTTTGAACCCACAAACTCAGGGTGTTGGGGTTGTAGCTTTTACCACTGCGCCACTCTAGAAATCAAAATGTAGCAGAAGTGAGCCAAGTATAGGACAATCAAGCCATTGTGACATCACTGATGAGGTTGGCTCTCAGGCATTGGTGGAATGAGGCATTGTGATGTCACAGTACCAGCTCTGGTTATCAGAGGCTGAAGCTTTTCACACTATTTATTTATTCAATTTTCTATTCCATTCTCCCAAGGGAGCTCAGAACGGTTTGCATGAATTTATTCAGGTACTCAAGCATTTTTCCCTGTCTGTCCTGGAGGGCTCACAATCTATCTAATGTGCCTGGGGCAGTGGGGGGATTAAGCGACTTGCACAGGGTCAAAAAGAGCAGTGTGGGTTTGAACACCGGGGGGGGGGGGGAGGGGGGGGGGGGGGCAGGCCAAAAGGCAAGACACAACATGGAGGGAGGGAGACAACAAAGGTAGGGGGAATGATTTTAGTTTTGAATTTAGTGATTGATTTACATCTGCTGTCTATTCAGGAACAAATGCATTTGTTTCTTTTCCTCTGGAGTTGTACTGCATGCAGAGTCTTGCATCTTAGGGTTTGCTTGTATATATTAGTACTTTTAGTTTTTGGTCCCATATTTGCATAGGGGTTATCTGTGTTCTAGTAGGAATGAATATTGAGAAGCATACAGTGTGCTTTGTGTAGTTTAATTTTGTGGTTAACCATTATGTGTTGTTAATGCAATTATATTGTGTGTGTGTGTATATGTAAGAAAAATGAATGGAAAAAAATGGTGTTACAATTAGTACTATTATGGGGGTGGAGATTGGGTGGAGATGGGCGGGGTCTGGCCCATGACTTAGCCCAGTGTTCTCCAAATGCCGGTCCGCGGACTGGTGCCAGTCCATAAAATAATTATTTTATTTCCGCCGGCCCATAGGTGTCAAAAGGTTGATGAACACTGATCTAGATCTCTGTGTCTGTGACTTAGGGCTCCTTTTACAGGCAGTAGTTTTTCAAGTAGCATGCGCTAATCTGGTGCGTGCACTAAAAACGCTAGCGCACCTTTGTAAAAGGAGCCCTTAATGAACACAGAAGTGCATTGAACAGAGAAGATCTGCAAGCGCCTTTGATGCAACATTGTACCTTACACGCTCACGATTTTTTTCAATTAAGATGTTAAGTCCTAGACCACATTCCTAGAAACAGGAGAAGCGGAGACAGGCAGTTGCAATTACAGGGCAGAGAACAGCAGTGGATTTATAAGCTCAATGCTGTCCACCCCAGAGGATTAAATGCTAATATAAGTTGATAATTTTATTAGTGGCTATACTTTAATGCTTGCAGTACTCGATCAGCAGAGGTGCATTTTGTAATCATGATATTTCATTGAGTTTCAGGGACCTATTTTTTTTTAGAGAATGAAGCTTAACCAGAGGACATAATTTGAGGTTGAGGGGTGGTAGATTCAAGAGCAATGTTAGGAAATTCTACTTTATGGAGAGGGTGGTGGATGCCTGGAATGCGCTCCCGAGAGAGGTGGTGGAGAGGAAAACGGTGACCGAGTTCAAAGAAGCTTGGGATGATCACAGAGGATTTAGAATCAGAAAATAATATTAAAAATTGAACGAAGGCCACTACTGGGCAGACTTGCACGGTCTGTGTCTGTATATGGCCGTTTGGGGGAGGTTGGGCTGGGGAGGGCTTCAATGGCTGGGAGGGCGTAGATGGGCTGGAGTAGGTTTTAACAGAGATTTCGGCAGTTGGAACCCAAGCACAGTACCGGGTAGAGCTCGCCCAGAAATAGCTAAGAAGAAAAAAATTTAAATTGAATCAGGTTGGGCCGACTGGATGGACCATTCGGGTCTTTATCTGCCGTCATCTACTATGTTACTATGTAACCCTGCCATGATTGGCCTGCTGATTGCTAGGCGTACCAATCATAGGCTGGATTGCTCCGATTGGTCCCCCCTCAGCTTTTAAGAATGCTAAGGTGCCATGTTTTGTGTGTTGACAATGCAGAGGAAGCAATCTCTGTTCAGCGAGTAAAGGACCAGAATTGCAATAGCTTTTTTTTCTTTTAGCTCTATTTCTCACGCTATGCCGTTGTCTTTTACAGGTGTGGTAGCTAGGTTCATTTTGTGGACCTGGAGAAGTAGGGCCTTAAGCCACGAAACGATCGTCGACTGCCCATAGCATATCTAGTGAGATTAAGGGCTCCTTTTGCTAAGGTGCGCTAGCGTTTTTAGCGCACGCAGATTAGCGCGCGCTACGCGGCTAGAATGCCAGCTCAATGCTGGCGTTAGCGTCTAGCGCGCACGGCATTGTAGCGCGCTATTCCGCGCACTAATGCCCTAACGCAGCTTAGTAAAAGGAGCCTTAAGTGCTATTTCCTTGCTTTTTACACAATTACGTATGTTTTTCGGTGAAAGTTTTTTATGCCTATGATGTTGGATTGGTAGAGCTTTTTTTTTTAACCTCACCAGCAATCGGAGGCTTTTTCTTTTACCTTTAATTGCAATAGCGGTGTTTAACTTATTTCTGATTAATGGAGTGGTGTGTGTGTGTGGTTTTTTTTTTGTTCTGTAGTTTTATAACCTACATGAAGAAATGTCCTAAAATTCTGCACCTGCAGCACAATATAAAGCAGGTCTGCCTGTGCCATTTCTGAATTTTATTTGTGCTTTTTTGCGTGCGTGCGTGTCTGTCTGTCTGTCTGCATGCATCGTGAGGAATCCCCCCCCTGTGATGTTTCAAGGCAGTGGTGACTACACTATGTTGCTTCTGCCCAACATAAGGCCCCTGCAGCCTTCAGCGCCTGGTATTCCCCCCGTCCAGGTACTAGCCAGGTCTGAGCCTGCTTAGCTTCCAAAAAGATAACTTTTCACAGCTCTCCAAAAGGTTAACAGTCCATCCAATGACGTAACAGTAAAAGGAACATCCGTTATTTTCCTATGGCTCTGTATGCATTACCTCGAAGCCTTGAAGGCGTCCCAGGTTCATCATATCATTGCAACGTTTTGGTACAAGGCACATTAACTCCACTGCTTTCTGTTGACAAAGCAAAAAAAGTGATCAGTTTAGAGAAGGTGGGGTTTGCAAATGAAAACCCAAAATAGGTCACAACTGCCCTTGCCTAAAACGCATGTTAGTTGTGCATCAACAGAATTACAGAATAGTGCAACGCCTTTGTTTATAGCAAATGGGCAGCTGTGGAAAAACCAGTGCTTCCCAAGTCAGGTCTGAAGCATGAGGAAAATGACTGAAACATGTTGCATTGAATCCAAGACTAATGCAGGCGTGGCTTTCACAGCGGTTAATGGATCTGATATGAGGAGGATGAATACAATTACTTAGGTCCGATGCTGAAAGCTCCGACTGGGTTGGGAGCGATTTTTTTTTTTTTTTTTATTGAGTGATGCTCAGCACAATGGCATACAAATCAGGGCTGCCCAAGTCCGGTCCTCGAGATCTACTGGCAGACCAGGTTTTCAGGATATCCACAATGAACATGTATGAGAGAGATTTGCATACCAAAAAGGCAGTGCAGGCAAATCGCTCTCGTGCATATTCATGGTGGATATCCTGAAAACCTGGCCTGCCAGTAGATCTCGAGGACCAGACTTGGGAAGCCCTGATACAGATTATACACACGCTATTTGCGTGGAGCAGCCCTGGTAAAAGGGGATGTAGCCAATTGCATACTAAGGGGGATGGGTCGGTCCACCCCAGGCGCCGTCTTAGTGGGGGCTCTGGCACCTGTCCTCCTTCCCCACCCCTTCCCTCTTTACTGTTCATGGCGCGAGAAGCAACCCCAAACTGCTGCTTGCGCCAGCTCTTCCTCTGAAGTCACTTCCTATACCCGCGCCTAAGAAGTGGCATCGGAGGAAGAGCCGATGCTGGCGCAAGAAGCAGGTCTGGGTTGCTGCTTGCGCCACGAACGTTAAAAGAGGTATGGGGGAAGGGAAAGGGCACGCACGCGCAGTAGGAGGGGGTGGTTGTACAAGAAGGTGGGGGAGGGGCGCCTCACACCTTCACTATGCCACTGGAAGAAGTTGTGCCTAGCGCCTGCTCAAAAAATTCCTTGCTAAGCACAGCTCCTCCCCCATCCCTCTTCTGTTAGCTCCACCCATTTTTTCAGCTCCATTTTCCTGCCACCACTGCTGCTCTCCCTCCTCCCTCTTTATTGCCTCTCTGGAGCTGCGATCAGCTGAGCTGGCAGGGGAATCCCTGATCAGCTGAGCTGGCAGGACTCTCCGAAGCCACCGATCGGCAACTTTGGGGCGTCCCCTGCCGTTCAGCCGACTGCGGTTCCAGAGACTCGACCAAGATAAGCCGGTAGGGAGAGCAGCGGCTGCCTGCTTGGCTGGAGAGGGAAGGCTTCCGGGTCAGCCGCGATCCTCATGTAGGAACCAGAGGCCGCGGCTTTGTGAACAGAAGTGCCACTGAGAGAGCCGGCCAGAGGACGTAAACACCCACGGGAGGCACGAAGGGTCAGGCTGCCGTGTCAGCCGTGAGTTGTAGCTTTGCAAAGAGAACAGTGATGGGAGGAGGGAGCCAGCCATAGGAGGTAAACACCCGTGGGAGGCGGCACGAATCTGGGACGCAGAACGGAGGAAAAGACGACGAGGCGCATATTGTGACATGGAAAGCAGGAGGAGGAGGGTCGCGTTTGGGCAGGAAGGGAGAGGCAGGACCCCGGTTTGTAAGCACGAGTTTGACGTTAACCGGGGACTGCCTGTACATATATGGCCTATTCATTATGGATATCTTGAAAACTTGACTGGCTATGGGGTCTCCAGGAGAGGTTTAAGAAGCCCTGGGTTAACCTGGTCAAGTTGGACTTCAACTGTAATGTTATGGGCTAGAACCCTTGTGACTTCAGACCCGATTTGTAAGGCACTGGTTTTACCACAGTGGCCCTTTTCATAGTAAAGCAGGAACAGGTTTAGAACCCACACTAGGATTCACCAGGTCTGTGCTTCAACCATATTTCATTTCTGCAAGGTGGCATGTCACTACATTGGCACAAAACACTCTCGAATATCCAGTTCCTCACCGAGTATCATGGCAGACAAATAAGTCAAATAAGATTAAACACACTGAATCACCCTTATCTAGAAAGCCCCAAATTTAACTCACCGATAACAAAAACTGTGCCTATGTAATATCCAAGTCTAAACTCTACAGTAGGGTGTATGGAGAGAACACCCACCTCTATGTCCGTACACTCCAGTCCAGCCTTTTCACTGTATCTCAGGAAGTCCTAAAAAGGTGACACAGATGTCATTATCAGAACACACTAAATCCAAAATAAAACCAGTTTATTCTTGAAAAACAAAATATCACAGAAACAAGCTAATAATTTGTTACGATGACCACAATTTATAAATCCAATGAGCATGTAGCTTAGATTTGTACATAGATCTAGTTATCTGTACATTCTGGGAATCTCAGAAGGATTCTGCAACAGGAAAAGTAAAGGTCTTTCATTGTTTTACTGAATTTGGACGTTGTATGTGCTTATGCATGGGTATGTTGGGGTGGGGGGTCTCATTGACCCTGAACATTCATCAACTGTATAGGAGGAGAGAAGAGCTGACAATGCTCCCTAGAATAGCTCAATTCCATTCTTAATAAAAAAAAAAAGTTTATGGTTGTATTTTTGGCCTTACAGATAGTCCTGTGAAGCACCAGTGGGGATGAGATGGCCTGGCAGAAGAGCTTACTTCTGCTACATTAGATCTTCCATAAATGAAAGGCATCTGACCTGCATAAATCAGCCATCTGAAAATCGCTGATGTTCAAATTAGACACTCCTGAGAGGGGGAGGAAAGTCCACACATAGGTGACTTTTTAGATGTTCAAGTGTCCTTCTCGGGGCACCTCTTTAGAACCCTAAAGAAGTTTACCACACAGAAATAAACGCAAAGACCACAGACAAGAAATACCTGTGATTTTGTACCAATGCGGGCAGTTTCAACATTGCTTCCTAAGAATATCCATTCTCGGTGTCAGGTCAAAAGCACGCAGGGACAAAGGCGTGCGCAGACAATTGAGCGCAGTGCGGAGGTGCGCGCTGTAGAAAATTACTGTTTTTAGGGCTCCGACAGGGGGGGGGCGTGGGGGGGGAACCCACCACTTTACTTAATAGAGATCGCGCTGCATTGTGGGGGCATTGTGGGGGGTTGTAACCCCCCACATTTTACTGAAAACTTAACTTTTTCCCTGTTTTTAGGGAAAAAGTTAAGTTTACAGTAAAATGTGGAGGGTTACAACCCCCCAAACCCCCCACAACGCCGGCGCGATCTCTATTAAGTAAACTGGGGGCTCCCCAACAAAACCCCCCGTCGGAGCCCCTAAAAACTGTAATTTTCTTCGGCGCGCGCCTCCGTCTTGCGCTCAGTTGTCGGCGCGCGCCTTTGTCTTTCGCGGGGTTGTCTATGAACCTCCATTCTCTTTTCCTTCTAGACATGCACATGACAGAAAACTTATATCGCCATATCCAATGTAAAATGTTCCGATTGGCCTCCTGGCCACGATTACTGCTAGGTCTCCTAGTGATAAGGTGACATACTGGACCCAGTGCAGAACGATAAAGGGGGCACTTGACTCAATATGCAAATGAGATCTCCAGCAAGTGCTGTTCCCATCACCTCAGTTTACAGGTTATTTTGGACACCAATGAGAACCATAGAAGAACATCTGGATTCTGTGTAATGCAAAGATGTTTGGTGTAACTTGATAGTATCCATTCTAATGAAGGTTGGTTGCGGGATACTGAGGGCACGATTCTATAATTTAGCTTCTCCATTTAGGTGCACTGATGCCATACAATAAGTGCTAATTCCATAATGGCATCTGTGCATCAAGATGCCATGTTAGAATACTACCATAAACCCAACTTTGTGTGCCAAATTTAGGCATGACCATTACCATAGGAGTAATGGATGTGCCTAAGAGCACCATGAAAAGCACACAATATTTAAACAGCTTAACTACAGTATCAACGAAATGCTAATAATACAGCTCTTACTTCTCTCACGCTCTTCTTATGTATTCTAGTCTTGATTACATGTGAACCGAGTCGAGCTCCGTTGGGAGATGACCCGGTATATAAATCGAAGACTAGATTAGATAGTAATCAATAAGCTACATACACATTCCATATGTAGGATGTGTGAAATAACTGCTTTTATGAATACGAAGGTGGTGCTCTTCCAAAGTACAGTATCTGGTGGACTTTAGGACAATCACGGAAGAAAGTAATAGAATCTACAAAACAGACTACCGATATTTCAGGACTACAATTCCGGTGTCAATTTTTACGTGAATCGCACCTATGTAGACACTTTAGGTCATCTAACGCCTCTTCCGGCGTTGGCCATACTTACTTTAGCATGATTCCAGTGCCTTCTATTTAGGATCCGGTAGGTGCTTCAACCTTGCCATTTCTAACGGCGTTCTTCAATTAACTTAGGCGCCGGTAGGGCACTGGTTTTAGAATTTCCCCCTAAACGCCAATTCTACAAGGTTGCTTAGTGCTTTATAGGATAGGGCCTAAGAGTGGATTCCCATGCCAACTTTGAGCACGAGGACTTACGACTGCTGAAACCTGGTATAAATCCTCGTGCCCAACTAATGGCAGTTAGGCATACAAATCTAAGTATTCTATAACACTGAGCTTAATTTCTGAGAATGCCCATGCCCCTCCAATGGCCACATCCCTTTTCAAGTTGCTTGATATTGTATTTCCCCATGTATAGGCTGCAGGAAATGCCGATTTAGGTTTTAAAACTCTTAGATAAGCTGCCCCATGTTACTAGCCGCGGCTTATCTAATCATTTTAAAACCTAAAATGGCCTATACAATGGGGCGGCTGGGGCAGCCTATACATTCCCCCCCCCACCCGGTAAATACCTTCGCTGGGTGCCTTCTGCCTTGTCATGAACAGCGGTGCAGGGCAGGAGCATTCTTTTCAGCATCCAGCCTGCGCTGCTTCCTCAATGCCTGCGTCAGTTTTTGCGAGATTCGCGAGTCCCATGAGAACTGGCACATGCATTAAGGAAGCAGCGCGGGGCCGCCTGGATGCTAAAAAGATCACTCCTACCCTGCACCACTGGCCATGACGAGGCAGGAGACCAGGAGGGAACTGCAGGTACGGGGGACTCTGCGGCTGATCTTCCAATGGGGCGGCTTATCTATGATGTCTTTAGATAGGCCGCCCCATATAAGGAAGCCGCACCCACTGCAGGGGATTGTAAAACCCATGTATAGGCGTGGCCTATACATGGGGAAATATGGTAATAAGCTTAGGCATGGATGTTATAGTGACTAGGCCACATGCACACAAGTCCAAATTGATGCCAAATAAGGTAGCAATGAATTATTTGAGATAACTCGTTAATTTGCGCATGCATCTGCCCTGAACGCCCAAACTTCTGCACTCAATTCTGTGTGTCATATATAGAATCCTAGATGCAAGGGCCTTTCTTTGCACATTAAAGCAGCATGGGCAAAACATAGGCTGCCTCCCACGTAACATGAGCGTCTAATACCCTTGTTACATTTTGAAGCCCCCCTTTACACCATGTCTAGGGCTGGTGCTACTGCCAGGGCCTAGATTTTAGGTGTACCGATGTTGGGTGATGTAAGTATTTTGTATCAGAAACTGGGCACCCAGATGCTTATAGAACAGGTTCTCACTTTGCAGCATTTGGGTGCCCAAAAGGAGATGCCCACTTATGGAATTGTCCCCCTTATTCCCAAATTCTGTATATAGCTCCATACACTGTGCGTGCAAACTGGTCCGCATACCCGATTTGGGCACACAACTTATGGTCATGCCCTTCAACTGCAAACCGCCAAATGACGTTCCTACTTGCACTTCATACCGAACCACTGGAATCGACTGCCCCCCGCAGATCAGATTCCTTGAAGGACTCCTCAACTTTAGGGAAGCAATAAAAACGTACCTCTTCACCAACTCCCCTGCCCATGACCAAAGGATTACACTTCTCTCTCCGTATTCGCGGTTTCGATTATTCACGGTTTTTTAGCTTGCTGGCTCCTCTCCCCCAAATGACGTCAGCTTGCATAGAGAAATCGCCGATTCCAAGCGTTTACGGAGAAAAATCGCCGATTCCCAGGACTTTCTTCACCGTGTGTTACCTCTCCTTCAGGAACAGACCAGGTCTCCCACCATGTTATTCACGTTTTCACCCTATTCACGATGGTTTTTAATAGAAAACAGCGCATAACATGAAAAAGTTATTCGCGGTTTTTCTGTATTTGCGATTCTGCTAATCCCCTATCGCAGCGAATACAGAGGGAGAAGTGTATAAAGAAATGTATATTGATACCCGATCCCAGTATGTGTCATGTTAGGATAAAAACTAGTATCGTAAACTTGAACTGTAACCTGTTAACTGTATATTATATATGTTTAACCAGTAACCCGTTCCGAGCTCTTTGGGGAAAACGATATAGAAAACAAATTGAAATAAATAAATTTGACAAAACCAATGAGCACTGATAATTGGCAATTGATACATCATAACCGATGCTAATTAGCACTAATTAGATGTTGCACGCACAACTTGTTTAGCGCATTCTATAAAGTGGTGGTCAGTTCTAGTGTGTGAATGTCAAAAGAGGGTGTGGCCAGGGAAGGCGCTCGGGCATCCTTAAAGTTATGGACACCATTATAGAAAATGCCCAATCTGCTCACAATTTAAATACCAGGTATTTAGGCCTGGTTTTCCTTGGCTTAAATGGGTGCATTTAAATGTTATACCACATACAGCTGCTAAGCGCGATTCTATATATGGTGCTATATATATATATATATATATATATATATATATATATAATCAGGACTTTAGTGCATTGGTTCATATTTTCTTACATATGTTATGCCACACATAAAAGTTTTGTTCAGGGTGGAAAAGGGGAGAGGAGTTAAGTTCTTAGTATCCAAAAAAACTTCAAAGTTGCTCAGGAACAACAACAACAACAACAACAAAAAAAGACATATTTAATCCCAGTATATCTAATCAAGCATTTGCAGGGATAACATAAAAGGAAAGTAGCTCCGAAATTTTTATCTCCTGCCTTTCTATGGTCTTGGGTTTTCTTTGCAACTTCTGGAAAAATCCATATTTTTTGGCCGACGAATAAGCTTTGAGAGGAACGGAAAAACAAATCTCATTACAGCATTAAGGTTCTGCTCAAATACGATGGATACAATCTCTTCTTGGGAGCTTTCCAAAATTTGAGTTATATTATTTAAATCAAGTGGTTGTGATCTATCAACTCGATTACGTTCAGAAGAATCCAATTTTGGGGAAGATAGCATATTCGATTGACTGGAGGAATCGAGTCCGGGGAAAATTCCAAAATTCTCAATCAAGTATTTTTGAAACATGTCTATTGGTGTAACCACCACTCCTTTAGGAAAATTCAAGATTCTTAAATTGAGTCTTCTATTGAAGTTCTCAATCTGTTCAATTCTTGGTTGTTTTTTTTTTCTTTTCTTTTTCTTCAATGATTGAATACTTGTGAAATAAGTTTGAAAATGCATAAATAAAATTTTTAAAAAAACGAAAAGGGGAGAGGAGGGTGTGGAAACAGGATTAGATGAGCAGTTTGGAAAGAAGACACTTGCAAATGAAGATGACTGCAGATGGAAATTAACCCACTCAACTCACCTTGAGCAGCAGCTGGTATTTCGTTATTCTTTGAATTGGTTTAATCAGAAAGTCACTGATTGTCAGCCTTTGATTTATTTCCTGCTTCACATCCTAAAAGTACAAGAGATGGAGGACTGTTTGAGAATATCCCTGATGAATATGCATGAGAGAGATTTGCATGCCCGTCACCTACATTATATGGAAATCTCTCTCAGGACAGGGTTTCAGCATTTTCTAATTACAGGGTGCATCTCCAACAGCATTATGAAGCCCATGCATGGTTTTATAGAAACTTTGGAGTGAAACCCTGTGGGTGAATGTTCATCCATGTATTGGTTCATTTTAGAGAATGACACGGTGACAAAATTCATCACCGTTCCCATCCCCGTGGATAACCGTGGGAAACCATCTTCATGTCATTCTTTAAGGAGAGAGGGAAGAATCAGAGTATAATTGGGCACAACCACTGACCCGCAAGCTTTGCTTTGAAGAATGCTGGTGTAGAAGGACTGAGGTTGAAACAGACACTACAGAATGACAGTCTCTGGTATCCAGAGCAGATATTGTGATGTCATAATGCCTCATTCCACCAGTGCCTAAGAGCCAATCACATCAGTGATGTCACAATGGCTTCATTATCCTTGGCTCCCATAAGAATCGGAGTATGAATGGCCACAACCACTGACCCGCAAGCTTTGCTTTGAAGAATGCTGGTGTAGAAGGACTGAGGTTGAAACAGACACTACAGAATGACAGTCTCTGGTATCCAGAGCAGATATTGTGATGTCATAATGCCTCAGTCCACCAGTGCCTAAGAGCCAATCACATCAGTGATGTCACAATGGCTTCATTATCCTTGGCTCACATAAACACAGCCACTGATCCACAAGCTTTGCTTTGAAGAATGCTGGTGTAGAAGGACCGAGGTTGGAAATAGACACTAGAAAATGACATGGGATTATTTCCCGTGGTTATCCGCGGGGACGGGAACGGTGATGAATTTTGTCACCCTGTCAATCTCTAGTTCATTTCACAGATGTTTTAAGTCACCCCATCGGAGTCCTTTACATTAGAAGAGCTCAAAATGCATTGCAATCATTTAGGGTCTCCAGTTTAAAGATTGACCTTGTGACGAATTTACTGCGCTATCACGCTCAAGTAGACAAATGTAGAAAAGCAAGCAGCTACAATGACGAAATCAACACAAGTAACATGTGCACTTATAGCAAACCTCAAATTTATAATGCTCAAGGTCACAAAAGCCAGTCACGTTTTCAATACTTCCTTAATGAATAGGCACAAAATTGATTTGCATGTACAGCACTGCTTCCATTATATACAACTAGATCTCATGCCATTCATTGTGGAAATCTCAAATAGCTGCCTTGGTTATGACCTTTGAAGGCCGTGGTTGTTCACCCCTGAAAAAAAGTTATTCTGTATTAAATCGGGGCACTCAGATTATTGAGTGTGAACTGAAAGCTGTATTAAAAAGTTCCTGAAAACTAGATCTGTCACTAATCTGATGTCTGGTGACAGAGTTCAGTAGGCTAGGGACCATTCCTGAGAAAGCTCAATTTTTGGTGCTGGCAAGGCTGCGTCCCTTAAAGGCCAGCACAACTAGCTGGACTTGCCGCTTCCTTTGGGGGAAACCAATTCAGCATTAAGTCTCTGAAAAATTTACTAGGTGAGAGGTGCTACCTCCCAAGGCCACCCCAACCCATTTAAGATACAGGGTAAACACCTGCTAGGATAGAGTGGAACACAACCACTGAGGGTCTGATTTAGCTCATGCATTTTAGATTGTAAGCTCTTCTGAGAAGGGACCCTCTATTACATGTAGAATGTACAACGCTGCATATGCCTTTCAGCAATATAGAAATGATAAATAATAGTAGGGTAAATTCCCTATCCCAGGCTCTCCAGAGGGCTTACAATCTAACTCCCCCTTTTACAAAATGCTGAATAGGAAACTCTACGAGTGTCGGAGCAGCACACAGTATTCAATGTACCGACCGGCGCAAAAAAACCCACTTTCACGGTTTCGTAAAAGGGAGGGTGGGGGTAAGTTTGGATCTGGAGCAATGCAGGGTTAAAGAGACTTGCCCAAGGTCACATGGAGAATCAGTGGGACTGTACATCAAGATTAAGATTTTAAACATGGCACAAGAAGCAGGTCAGGAATGAACGTGTATGAGGGAAATTCAATAATTGACCTCAGTAGGAAAGAAAAGAGTTTTCAAAAAAATTTTGTTTTATTTTTTCCAATATATCCCCCTGATAGATCTATACACTTCATCCACTTTTCCTGCAATGACTTTAACCCCTTAGAAAAGAATTCCGCTGTTCGACCTTAAAACCAGGATGTCACAGCTTCCTTGAACATAAGAACATAAGAAATGCCTCTGCTGGGTCAGACCCGAGGTCCATCGTGCCCAGCAGTCCGCTCACGCGGCGGCCCAACAGGTCCAGGACCTGTGCAGTAATCTTCTATCTATACCCCTCTATCCCCATTTCCAGTAGGAATTTGTCTAATCCTTTCTTGAACCCCAGTACCGTACTCTGCCCTATAACGTCCTCTGGAAGCGCATTCCAGGTGTCCACCACACGTTGGGTAAAGAAGAACTTTCTAGCATTTGTTTTGAATCTGTCCCCTTTCAACTTTTCCGAATGCCCTCTTGTTCTCTTATTTTTCGAAAGTTCGAAGAATCTGTCCCTCTCTACTCTCTCTATGCCCTTCATGATCTTGACATGTTCATCACTTGAAAACCGCTGTCCCTGGAAAGATTTCTTCAAAACTCGGAACAGAAAATAACCTGAGGGAGCCAGGTCAGGACTATAGGGTGGATGGTTCAGCTGCTGAAACTCACATTCTCGGATGGCAGCCTGTGACCGGGGCATTGTCGTGAAGAAGCAGCATGCCTGCTGCAAGTTTTCCTCATTTTTCCTCCTTGATTGAGTCCCGCACAGCAATCATTGCGTTGGCGTCACTCTTCCCGGTTGTGGTTGTCTTGTGTGGCATGAACTCCAGAAGCAAAAGCCCTTCATTATCCCAGAAGACAGTTGTCATGACTTTGCCTATAGACTTTTCTGTCTTGAACTATTTTGGGAAGGGGGATGACTTGTGCTTCCACTGCATTGATTCCATTTTGGACTCAAGATCTCTGAGATAGGTCCAAGTCTCATCTTCAGTCACTAAACGATGAGAAAAAATTCACTTGGATCTACATGGAGCATCTTCAGTTCTGACAACACTGGAGCCTCGTGGTCTTTCGACAAGGCGTCAGCATTTTTGGAACCCATCTTGCACTAACCTTGGACATGCCCAACTTTTCATGAACTGTTTTCAAAACTGTACCTGCCGAGATGCCCATTTCTTCAGCTATTCGGGAAATCTTAATCTGTCTGTCTGACAAAATTAAATCCTTGAATTTCTTGCACTTTTCTGTGGAAGTTACTTCCATAGGCCATCTTCAATGGACTCTCTACCCCACTTAAACTGCTTGCTCCAAAATTTTGCTTTGTAGGATGATGAGGCAGACTCACTATAAACCAGGGCTGCCCAATTCCGGTCCTCGAGATATATTGGCAGGCCAGGTTTTCAGCATATCCACAATGAATATGCATATGAGAGATTTGCCTGCACTGCCTTCTTGGTATGCAAATCTCTCTCATGCATGTTCTTTTTTTTTTTCTTTTTTTTTGTTCATTGTGGATCTCGAGGACCGGAATTGGGCAGCCCTGCTATAAACTGCAGTCATGCATTCACAGACCTCCTTTGGCTTTTTCCCTTCTTTTGTGAAAAATTATATCAGTGAACAATGCTCCAAATCTAGCTGTTTCTTACTTGATTCACACGAGGACTCTCCTGATATCCTGTCTCTTGGAATGTTAGACTCGCACTGAGCCGCAACTGTGCATGAGTAACCTTGAGACATGTCATAACATGCACAAAGTAGTTTGAACACGCTTGCTTCTTTCTTTCATACTCGGGTAGATAAATTATTGAACGCCCCTTGTAAAATGTAAAACTGGTATGATCTTTCTGAATTTGCTTGCATTGAAGCTGGATGCACTGACAGTTTGTTTGGGAGGTCAGTGTAGAATGAAGCCAGCAAGCAAACAAAAAATCTGAAACTTGCAAGCTGTCCTCAGTTTCAACAAAAATGCCCAACTGAAGCATTTCTTGAAGGATTGTTTTTTATTTTTCTGTGGCAGATTAAAAGCTTAGATAGAAACATAGAAGAAACATAGAAAAATGACGGCAGAAAAAAGGGCCAGAGCCCATCTAGTCTGCCCACACTAAAGATCCCCTTCCCTAAATTTATTCTCCCAGATATCCTAAATCTCATCAAGTCTGCCTATTCTGATGACTCTCCCCCCACTATTACCCTCTTAGAGATCCCACATGCGCATCCCATTTATTCTTAAAATCTGGCACGCTGCTGGCCTTGACCACCTGCACAGGAAGTCTATTCCAATGATCAACCACTCTTTCGGTGAAGAAATACTTCCTGAAGTCGCCATGAAATTTCCCGCCCCTTATTTTTAGCAGATGCCCCCTTGTGGCCAAGGGTCCTTTAAGAAAGAAAATATCATCTTCCTCCTCGATATGACCGGTGATATACTTAAACGTCTCAATCATGTCTCCCCTCTCCCTACGTTCCTTGAGAGAGTACAGCCGCAATTTATTCAGCCTCTCTTCGTATGAGAGATCCTTGAGCCCCGAGACCATCCTGGTGGCCATATGCTGAACCGACTCGACTCTCAGTATATCTTTACGGTAGTGTGGCCTCCAGAATTGCACACAGTATTCCAGATGAGGTCTCACCATGGTTCTGTACAATGGCATAATGACCTTGGGCTTCCGGCTGACGAAGCTTCTACGGATACATCCCAACATTGGATGAAGCCTTCTCCACTTGATTGGCAGCTTTCAGGCCTTCACTAATGATTACTCCTAAATCGCGCTCTGCTGTGGTCCTAGCTAAGGTCTCACCATTTAGGGTGTAATTCCTGCACGGATTTCTGCTGCCAAGGTGAATGACCTTACATTTCTTAGCGTTAAAGTTAAGTTGCCAAGTTCCAAGTTCCAAGGACCAACGTTCCAACAAGAGTAAGTCTTGTGTCATACCGTCGGGCAAAGTGCTATTACCTACTATGTTACACAGTTTGGCGTCATCTGCGAATAATGTTATTTTACCTTGAAGCCCCTGAGCCAGGTCTCCTACGAATATATTGAAAAGGATCGGGCATTATTTGTAGTTTCCTGGATCGCTGGACAGGGGCATAAGACAGACACTTAATTTTGGGTGGGCCTGGACCCAAGTTGAGTAGGCAGATCTCACTCCTGCCCAGGCAATCTGCCCCTCCCCACCCACCCCTCGCCCAACACTCTGGTGTTTCAAAACCCTCCATACCTTCTTGAGAGCCAATGTTCACCAGCAGGAGGCAGCAGGTAGCGTGACTGATGCACACTGCGCGTTCCAGCCCTACAGCCTTCCTTCTGAGGCAACTTCCCATTATGTCAGAAGGAAGACTGTGGGGCCAGTGTGAGCGTGCATCGGTCACACTGCTTGTGGTGAAGATCGGTTCTTTAAAGGTACACAGTAGGACTGATTTCGGAAGTTTTTAGCTGGAGGGGCTTGGGGATCCCCACCAGCTACATCACACGTGCACTGTTACTAGGTTGACCTGAGCCCACCCTTGGCTATGCAACTGTCGCTAGAGTCTTAGGACAAAGTTTCTACCTGTTACCACAGCTTGGAGCTTAGGCAAAATCTGTTCTTTCCAAAATGGCCCAGACCAGTGGTATATTTGGAAGGTGGGTTGTTTTTTTTTGTTTATTTGGGGTTTTTTGGGGGGAGGGAGAAAAATTTTGTAATGCTCTATGGGCCTGAAATTCTGTGGTAGTATTTAGTGTCCCCAGTTAAGTGCCAGCACTTAAATTCATTTGCATATTCAGTAGTGTTATCTGCTTACAGAACACCTCTCGTATGAGGAAAGACTAAAACGGTTAGGTCTTTTCAGCTTGGAAAAGAGACGGCTGAGGGGAGATATGATTGAAGTCTACAAAATCCTGAGTGGAGTAGAATGAGTACAAATGGATCGATTTTTCACTCTGTCAAAAATTACAAAGACTAGGAGACACTCAATGAAGTTACAGGGAAATAGTTTTAAAACCAATAAGATTTTTTCACTCAGAGAATAGTTAAGCTCTGGAATGCATTGCCAGAGGGTATGATAAGAGTGGATAGCGTAGCTGGTTTTAAGAAAGGTTTGGACAAGTTCATGGAGGAAAAGTCCATAATCTGTTATTGAGAAAGACATGGGGGAAGCCACTGCTAGACCTGGATCGGTAGCATGGAATGTTGCTACTCTTTGAGGTTCTAGAATCTTGTTACTCTCTGGGATTCCGGAATCTTGATATTCTTTGAGATTCTGTATGGAATCTTGCTACTTCTTGGGTTTTGGCCAGCTACTAGGGACCTGGATTGGCCACCATGAGAACGGGCTACTGGGCTTGATGGACCATTGCTCTGACCCAATAAGGCTATTCTTTTGTTCTTATTCTTGCACACATTATATAACTAATGGTTCTGGCTTTGTCCTAGCCCCAGTACTGGCCCCTCCCTTTTTTTTAAAGAGACAAAGCTTGGTCATTTACAGAGTTAATATCAAGGACTAAGGGTTATGCATCTGCCATTGCCAGCAAACCTATAATGCGCTTTGAATATCGGGCTTTATAATTTTAGACAGGGACTTCCTTATTTTTAAGGAAACCTAAAATACAATACAATGTTTACCCAATTTTGCAGTTAATTGCATTTATTTCTTTTTTTCCCCCCAAATTCCAGAGAATGTAAACAAACTGTTGGGTCCAAAGCAGTTACGAGCACTCGGCTTCATGAACCTTAAGGTCTCACCTGCCGTAATATTCCAGGTTTACGCTGCAACAGCTTACCTCAAAATACGCATCATACTCCGCCACCACATATTCTGAGCGAGGCTTATTCTGGCAGTATACAACATACATGTGCAGTCGCCTCTCCTGCAAAGGCAAAGCAAGAAAGTCACACGTGTATTTCATGAACTGCTAAAAGGCTGTCTGGTAGGTTATATATGTTGGCTATTGAGGGAGAGCATTGATTATTTGCACGAGGGACACATGGAAGATTAGCTATATATATATGCACATATTTTATTCCTATACATGTATTTTGATTTATAGGGGGATGAATTTATGTATTATATGTCACTTAGGGGAGAATTCATAAGATGGGTTATTTTACCACAAGTTGTGCCACTTTCATACAGGGGCCCATTTTATGCAATGAGACCCTGTGCTTAAATAACCCTTTGGGGGCGGGGACAAATTTGCCCCCGTGTCATTTTCCACGCAAGGCATCTAAGTCCAAGCAAGCACAGAAGCCTCTCCCAACTAGGGTAGTCAGCTCTTATCTATAAGTAGAAACAAAGGAGCATTTACAGTGACTGGGAAAGTGGGAGCCTGCTGCACCCGTTCTTAGAATCAGAGGCATCAAGAGAAAGCTCGGCTCGGTTCTGTTTTTCCAGGACCTTCTATCATCTTTACGTGTTCCTGGAACTGCTTCAGAGGCTGAAGGAAACTTCAAACCATTTACAGCTCCAGGTCTCCTAGGGCCACCCCACATCCCACCAAGACTAAACCATCTTACAGCACTGCTTTGGCGCCTCAGCATCTCTAAGACTATGCGACATAGTTTACTCTCCACACTGTTACTAAGGAGAGTTTATTCACATAGTCTCCACAAGAGGAAAGGAAATAATACAGGGGAGCTAAAAAGACTTTGTAAACATTGTTTAGTTTTCTACCTCTGCCAAAAGTGACCAATTCCGCTGTTATTGTCCTAATTATTTTCCTAAGAAAATGATGGGATCCTTTTACCAGTGATGTAAAGTGGCCTTAGCACACCTGCACACTAAAGCCATTTTTACCTCTAGGGTAAAATGGCTGATTTTCAGAATTTTTTTTTTAGTAATGGTCACACGCTAATGTTCAGTTATGCCTGCTGTAGACCAGGCATAATAACTGTTGGTATAATATAATCTAATCTTCCATTTGTGAGTCGCACAAACCTATACAAGCTCAAGGCAACAGATCAAAGAGGAAGAGGAAAAAGGGGTAGGGAAGGGGGCTCAGAGAAGCAAGGGGGGGGGCCCTAGGAGGAGAGATCGATATACAGAAGCTGAAACAGTTAGTTGTCAAAGAGGTGAGTCTTGAGGCTTTTCCTGAATGCTGTATAGTTTGTCTCCTTCCTGATTGCTTCTGGAGGTCATTCAAGGTTTTTACAGCCAGATAAGTTAGCATAGAGTGGAAGATTTGCTTGTAGTGTAACATAGTAAATAACGGCAGATAAACACCTGCCATCCACTCTGTCCAACCATACATGCTCTATAAATTAATCATTTAATTTAAATGGTCCTTTTTCTTAGATATTTCTGGGCCAGAAACCCAGAGCTCTGTCCAGTAGTGTGCTTAGGTTCTACCTACTAGAGTCTCCGTCAAAGCTCACGCCAGCCCATCTAAACCATCCCAGCCGCTGAAGCCCTCCCCTGCCTGTCCTCAACTGAATGGCCATATAGGGAACACCGACCCTGCAAGTCTGCCCCAGTACTGGCCTTAGTTCTTCAATATATACTCTTTCTCTGGTAGTACAAGCAGGCCTACTCAGGGTGGCCAGGCCCGGCCCAGAGAAAGGAAAATGGTAAAACCAGAGGGCATAATTTGAGGTTGAGGGGTGGTAGACTCAAGAGTAATGTTAGAAAATTCTTCTTTACAGAGAGGGTGGTTGATGCCTGGAATGTGCTTCCAAGGGAGGTGGTGGAGAGGAAACCGGTGACAGAGTTCTATCAAGACTGGGATGAACTCAGAGGATCTCTAATCAAAAAATACTGGGCAGACTTGCACGGTC
This sequence comes from Geotrypetes seraphini, assembly GCF_902459505.1. Taxonomy (NCBI): domain Eukaryota; kingdom Metazoa; phylum Chordata; class Amphibia; order Gymnophiona; family Dermophiidae; genus Geotrypetes; species Geotrypetes seraphini. Next base: position 246,324,766 of record NC_047088.1, read on the forward strand.
AAATTCAGTTGAGGACGGGCTAGGGAGGGCTTCGATGGCTGGGATGGTTAAGATGGGCCGGAGCAGGGATCTCAAAGTCCCTCCTTGAGGGCCGCAATCCAGTCGGGTTTTCAGGATTTCCCCAATGAATATGCATCGAAAGCAGTGCATGCACACAGATCTCATGCATATTCATTGGGGAAATCCTGAAAACCCGACTGGATTCCGGCCCTCGAGGACCGACTTTGACACCTGTGTTGTAAGAGAAAGAGACATGTGTGATCTTGAAAGTCCTTGTCCACCATTTATTTATTCCAGTTTATACCTAGCCCAGGGATCTCAAAGTCCCTCCTCGAGGGCCGCAATCCAGTCGGGTTTTCAGGATTTCCCCAATGAATATGCATCGAAAGCAGTGCATGCACATAGATCTCATGCAGATTCATTGGGGAAATCCTGAAAACCCGACTGGATTGCGGCCCTCAAGGAGGGACTTTGAGACCCCTTGGGCTGGAGTGAGCTTTGATGGAGACTCCAGTAGATGGAACCTAAGCACACTAACTGGGCAGGGCTCTGGGTACCTAGCCCAGAAATATCTAAGAAAAAGGACCATTTAAACTAAATAATTAATTTATGGAGCATGTATGGTTGGGCAGACTGGATGGACCACTTGGGTTTTTATCTGCCGTCATTTACTAAGTTATCCGTTATTTTCTGATTCGAGATCCTCTGTGTTCATCCCACACTTGTTTGAACTCTGTCACCGTTTTCCTCTCCACCACCTCCCTCGGGAGCGCATTCCACGCCATCAACCATCCTCATAACATTACTCTTGAGTGCCACTCCTCAACCTCAAATTATGCCCTCTGGTTTTTACCATTTTTCTGTCTGTGGCCATTAATGTAAGAGCTCCTACCGCCACCTGTTGCGTAGACAGTAGGGACGTGTTTGCTAAACCTGCATTAATTGTTAACACGCAGCAATGCAGAGCTGCACTAATTAGCCCAGAACACTCTGCCGCAGATATGCCCCTGCGCAAACAAACAAAATATTTTTTAGCACATAGGTCAGCACACGCACACAGCAAGGTTACTGCGGAATGCCTCGGCGCGCCCTGTGGTATGCCATTTTTTTTGCTATGGTAAACAAGTGTTGGCGCTCATCACAGCTTTGTAAAAAGGACTCCTAAGTTAAGTAAATTAGTTGGTTCGGACTGACTGACTGAAGAGCGAAGCGTTTGTGGCATACTTGGCTACAGCCTCTCAGCGTTTTGTCAGTCCCGGCCCTGGTCCGAACCAAATAAGTTCTTTGTGCGAGAGGTACCACCGTACAGTCTGTGGGCACACACTGGAATTAGAGAGTGACACGGGGAAAATTTTTCCCTTTCCCCGCAGGAACTCAATTTCCCCGTTCCGTCCTCGTGAGTTTTGACACTGTCCCTGTCCCATTCCTGGAAGCTCTGCCTTAACCGCACAAGCCTCGAACACTTGATTTTAAAGCGTTTGGGGCTTGTGCAGATGAGGGCGGAGCTTAGGCACTGGTGGAATGAGGCATTATGACATCACAATCTGCGCTCTAGAATGTTGCTACTTATGATTTTAAAGCGTTTGAGGCTTGTGCAGATGAGGACGGAGCTTAGGCATTGGTGGAATGAGGCATTATGACATCACAATCTGCACTCTAGAATGTTGCTACTTATGATTTTAAAGTGTTTGAGGCTTGTGCAGATGAGGACGGAGCTTAGGCATTGGTGGAATGAGGCATTATGACATCACAATCTGAGCTCTAGAATGTTGCTACCTTATGATTTTAAAGTGTTTGAGGCTTGTGCAGATGAGGACAGAGCTAGGCATTGGTGGAATGAGGCATTATGACATCACAATCTGAGCTCTAGAATGTTGCTACTTAGGATTTTAAAGTGTTTGAGGATTGTGCAGATGAGGACGGAGCTTAGGCATTGGTGGAATGAGGCATTATGACATCACAATCTGAGCTCTAGAATGTTGCTACTTAGGATTTTAAAGTGTTTGAGGATTGTGCAGATGAGGACAGAGCTTGAAGGAATGGGACAGGGGACAGGAAAAGAACTTGCCGGGATGGGATGGGAAAAATGAGTTCCTGCGGGGATGGGGAAACAATTGTCCCAGTGTCATTCTCTAACTGGAATCCTCTTATATAAATATGAATAAGGTCAATTTACACAATCATGATTAAAATCAGAACATAGTTGGGGCACTAAAGGCCGGATTGTGTAAACGGCGCCATCATCAGAAGGCTGCCGATCACAGGTCAATCACGCCACAGTGCCGTTTGCAGAATCGCAGCTGTGTAAAAGGTAGGCGCTGGAATGCAGGCCAGGGTTTTAAAGGCGTATATTTCCGATGCCTATGGAGGCGTCTTATGATGCTTAACGCCACTTCTGACATTAACCACACCTACAGTGGTATACGGCGTTATAAGGCACCTTCGTAGGTGGGATAACGGTGGCCTTTTTGGAGGCATCCTTAAGCACCTCCATATTTTTTCTTAATTGCAATTTAATTTGGGTTTTCCATTTAATTGCAATTTAATCGGGTTTTTAATCGGAGCAAACAATTAGTGCGTAGATTAAACCAATTAAGGTGGCAGCAAGGCACTTGCAATTGAAGTGTGGGAATAAATTCTTTCCCCATTTTAAGGCATGTGGCTCAGACCAGTGCAGGACTCTGCCTCTCCCGCCCCCCCCCCCCCCCGAGACAGCACACACACAAAAAAAGAGTGTCTGTTCCCTCTAGGAAAGCACAGCACCACCCTGTACAATCCCGCTCTGATACTGGTTTGGACAAAATTCAAAAGAAACTAAAACCTTACAGAGGATGTGTTGTCTGTGGTAACCAGCGTGGACTTGGTGGAGAAAAAGCATGTGCTTGGAGGCACCAAGCCAGGCAGAGAACTCACATGTTTGATGAAAAGCTGAGATAATCGATCGTGTTCCTGTAAACATTTTTCCAGTTCCCCCAGGAAGAAACTGCAAGAGGAGGAAATAAAGAAAAAAAAAAAGTATGACAATTTTAAACATTATCTCTTTCACCTCTTAATGCCCTGCTAGGACTGAGTCACTAAAACACTATTACGTGAGATAAATATTCAGCTCTAGGCAGACCACATGACTCTAAAATCCATTCAAAGTTATGGAGGTACTTTGATGAACTTTAAGCGCCGTGGAGCTAAAACTCTTAACAGGGCGCCCCCTTCTGGGCATCATATTAGTGCAGGTACCAAGCCTCTTCTCTAAGGACAGTTAACTTTCCCTTTAGTGTAAATACATCATGCTGAATGTTGGCACAAAAAGTCATGACGGGTCCATGACTCGCGTAAATGCTTGCGCCCAAACGTGACATTTCCATGTGCCAGCATTCTGTAAGCAGCCCTTGTAAATATCAAACCTGCCTATGTGCCGCCCATATGGCTCTATAAAGTCAAGAGCGGGTTAAGTGTACAAAATCTTGGGGGTGACGGCATTGGACTGGTGCATACATTTAAGCACCTGTTATGAAATGAGGGGGGCAGGTACACATTTCAAAATGCTCCTGAAAATACAAACAACCAGTCTTTTTTTTTTTTTTTTTTTAAGGCACTGCTTTATATTTATTATAATGCTTATTTTCTGTTTTGCTCAGGAATAGAAGGACAGCAGCAGCTCTCGCCTGAGAAACAGGATGATAAGGAGGCCAAGTCTGCCACTCAAACAGCAGTGTTGGCAAGTAAGAGAAGGAGCCACTGGAGAGTCCCCTCTCTGCTGTTCAAGCTACCTACCCTGGATTGGTAGCAATGGAATGTTGCTACTCTGGGGGTTCTAGAATCTTATTACTCTCTGGGATTCCGGAATCTTGCTATTCTTTGAGATTCTGTATGGAATGTTGCTACTCTTTAGGGTTCTAGAATCTTGTTACTCTCTGGGATTCTGGAATCTTGCTATTCTTTGAAATTCTGTATGGAATGTTGCTACTCTTTAGGGTTCTAGAATCTTGTTACTCTCTGGGATTCCGGAATCTTGATATTCTTTGAGATTCTGTATGGAATGTTGCTACTCTTTAGGGTTCTAGAATCTTGTTACTCTCTGGGATTCAGGAATCTTGCTATTCTTTGAAATTCTGTATGGAATGTTGCTACTCTCTGAGTTATGGTCAGGTACTAGGGACCTGGATTGGCCACCATGAGAACGGGCTACTGGGCTTGATGGACCATTGGTCTGACCCACTAAGGCTATTCTTATAACCCCTATCATTCGCTCCGCCCTTCCTGTCACCCAACCTCTCCCCCCATATCCACTCTGCCCTTCCACTCATACCCCCCTACCCATAGCCCCACCTCATACACTCTTCTCTCCCTGCTTCTGAAGCCCCCATCCACTCATAACCCCCCCCATCCGTTCAGCCTTTCTCGCCACCCAACCCCCCCGCCCCTCCAGATTCACTTAGCCCTAGGCACTCAGCTCTCACCACCACCCACTCACATCCCCTCATGTTTTCATCCATTCAGGACTGTCACCCGCTCCACCAGTGCGTAACAGAGTTATCACTTTTTAAAAACTTGTTTATTTTATTAGTCTGAGCAATTGAGGGACTGAGTCAGCAAAGAACAGCGTGATCATTTTCTCACCAGCACAAAAGGTTTTTTGTTTGCTTGGCTGATTTGCCTAGAAAGGAATCCTGGTTTGATAACTGCGGGAGTTTCAAGTTTCAGTTTTATCTGATATACTGACTATTAGAAGAATTTCTAGGTTTAGAAATAACTTAAATGCAAGTAACACTTATAAAATATTTATTTATTCAGATTTATTAACCGCTTTTTAATGAAGAGATTCACCCAAAGAGTTTTACAATACACTGAACAATAATCGGGTGCTTTGAAGTTTTTTCCTCATCTGTCCAGGCAGGCTCACAATCTAATGCAGTGCTTCCCAACCCTGTCCTGGAGGATCACCAGGCCAATCGGGTTTTTGGGATAGCCCTAATGAATATGCATGGAGCAGATTTGCATGCCTCTCACTTCCATTACACTTCTCCCTCGTTATTCGCGGGGGATACGGGCAGAGCCGGACCGCGAATGGCGAAAAACCGTGATTATCTGGCTCTGACCCACCCCCACCTCCCTGCCACCTTCCCGGCCTTACCTGGTGGTCTAGAGGGCTTTTGGGGCAATTCGCCATGAGGAAATGGCTGCTGTGAGTTCCCTTAGTCTCTCGAGACTACGTCGGGAACTCCCTATGGCGATCTGCACGGGGCAGGAGCTTAGGAAGATCGCTCCTGCCCCGAAAGCCCTCTAGACCACCAGGTAAGGCCGGGAAGGCGGCAGGGAGGTAAAAAATATGTTTTTTTAAAATTTTCCCCCTCCCCAGAAAAAAATCACGATTATGCGAAATTGCGAGTGCAGAAACCGCGAATGGGGAGGGGGAAGTGTATATGCAAATCTCTCTCATGCTAGCCTGAAAACCCGATTGGGAACCACTGATCTAATGTCCATGGGGCACTGGAGGATTAAGGGCTCCTTTTACGAAGCTGCGCTAGCGGCTTTATCGCACGCACCTTTTAAGCGCGCGCTAACCCCCACGCCAGCCAAAAAACTACTGCCTGCTCAAGAGGCGGGGGTAGCGGCTAGGGCGGCCGGCAAATCAGCGCGCATTAAACCGCTAACGCGGCTTCGTAAAAGGAGCCCCAAGTGACTTGCCCGGGGTCGGCAAGGAGCAGAATGGGGTTTGAACCCACCACCTCAGGGTGTTGAGGTTGCAGCTCTAAACACTGCACCTGGGAATCCCTCAGGCCTCCTTCACCGACATTGATTTATCTGAGTATTTTATATATTCACTTAGAGCTGAATACAGATCCTCAAGCTTTACAAAATCCACATGCTTTGAAGGTTTGCTGTCTGTGGGTGATGCATCCTGTCAGTGAGCCGCGCTTAATGACATATCGTGCCAACTTCAATTTGGATGGGGGGGGGGGGGGGTTTGTGTTACAGAAGCACAGCCTGGAGTCCCTGTAATGCCCAGAATGGAATTAAATACAAGGCATCATTGTTCTACAGCAAACACTGGAACAAATCCAAGGTTAAAAAAGCACATATTATTACAATGTGGCATGCCCTAGTCACGTCTAAAAAAGTTTGAGCTTGGTTAAACTCAAACTGACATAATATTCCTCCTTTATGGAGTCCATTTAAAATGGCAGTTATATTCCTCTTCTAGGCCGATTTGAACATTAACACACATACCCATACTAATTAAAATCGGCCCAATATTTAAAAGCGTGAACACACGAAGAGCAATTCCATAATCCAGGTACCTCTATTTACAAGGCCCCCACCATTTCACATTTATTTATTTTTAGCATTTATATACCACTTATAGTCTAAGTCAGTGTTCTTCATCCACCGGTCCGAGGACCGGTGCCGGTCCACAAAAATTTCCTGCCGGTCCACAGGGCCGGCACGTGCATTAGGCCCGAGACAGTGTTCTTCAATCGCCGGTCCGCGGTGCGATCGATGCGGCATAATCTTTGGGCTGGCTCTCTTTCTCAGTGCTGCAACGTCAGGAGAAAGGCTTCCAGGTGAGGCGCGGGATGCTGCCTGCGGCTTTGTGCACTGCGTCAGTGAGGAGGAGGGCATCGCCCCAAAGATAACACCGGGGGGGGGGGGGGGCGGCATAAAATGGCCAGGCAGGAGCAGGCCAGAAGGTAAGGCACAGCATGGAGGGAGGGAGACAACAAAAGGTAGGGGGAAATGATTTTACTTTTAAATTTAGTGATTGAATTGTGTCAATTTTGAGGATTTACATCTGCTGTCTGTATTTTGCACTGTTCAGGAAGAAATGCATTTGCTTCTTTTCCTCTGGGGTTGGTACTGCATGCAGAGTCTTGCATCTTAGGGTTTGTTTGTAACATATTAGATGACGGCAGATAAAGACCCGAATGGTCCATCCAGTCTGCCCAACCTGATTCAATTAAAATTTTTTTTGTTTTGTTTTTTCTTCTTAGCTATTTTTGGGCAAGTATCCAAAGCTCTCTATATTAGTACTTTTAGTTTTTGGTCCCGTATTTGCATAGGGGTTATCTGTGTTCTGGTAGGAATGAATGTTGAGAAGCATACAGTGTGCTTTGTGTAGCTTAATTTTGTGGTTAAGCATAATGTGTTTTTAATAAGATTATATTGTATTGTGTGTGTATATATGAAAAATGAATGGTGTTACAATTAGTACTATTATGGGGGCGGGGTCTGGTCCACAACTTTGCCCAGTGTTCTTCAGCCGCCGGTCCACAAAATAATTCTTTTATTTCCGCCAGTCCATAGGTGTCAAAAGGTTGACGAACACTGGTCTAAGTGATTCACATTCAGATACTCAAGCATTTTCCCCCTCTCTGTCCTGGTGGGCTCACACTCTATCTAATGTACCCGGGCAATTGGGGATTAGGGGTTTTGTCCAGGATCACTGTGCCACACACTCCCCTTTTAGACTACTAGTAGACCTGCACCTCAGTGTACACTGACCGGTGAAAGAGCCAGGGAAGCCTAAGCGCTGCTCTGTAATGGTACGCTTAAACGCAAGGGTGAAGTGTGCAGGGCTGGGGATGCCACTTGCATGCATGACATATGTTGTGTCCCATCACTGTTAAGCACGTGCACAAAACATCATAAGAACTGCCATACTGGGACAGACCTAAGGTCCATCAAGCCCAGTTATCCTGTTTCCAACAGTGGCCAACCCAGGTCCCAAGTACCTAGCTAGACCCTAAGTAGTAAAACAGATTTTTATGCTGCTTATCCTAGGAATAAGCAGTGGATTTCCCCAAGACATCTCAATAATGGCCTACGGATTTCTCTTTTAGGAAATTAGCCAAACCTTTTTTTAAACCCCGCTAAGCTAACTGATTTCACCACATTCTCCGGCAATGAATTCCAGAGTATAATTACACGTTGTGTGAAGAAATATTTTCTCCGGTTTGCTTTAAATCTACCATTCTATACAAGAAAAGTAGATGCCTACCTATCTTTATAGAAAAACATACGTTTAAAGTGAAATAACTTGTATCACTCTAACTCCTATTGGTCCTATTTATCTGTTTTGATTAGATTGGAAACTATCGAGCAGGGATTGTCTCTTACATTAACATGTACAGAACTGTGTACGTCTGACAGCACTATAGAAATGATAAGTACCGTGTTTTCCCGAAAATAAGCCCTAGCATGATTTTCGGGGTAGGTCTTAATATAAGCCCTACTCCTGAAAATAAGCCCTAGTCGCCGGCAGCAGCGCTTCCCCCTCCCCCCGCCAACCCATCTCTCCCTCCCATCCGAACCGCGAGACAGAAATAAATACCTTATAACAAACCGGCAGCAATCTATAACAAACACCTATTACACTGGACAACGTGGAACTGATTATCCAGGTTTTCGGGGCAACAAGGGCATTTGCCTGGGTTGTCTGTTGAAATAGGTGTTTGTTATAAGTCAGTATATTCAATATATTTATAATATTTATGAAAAAAGTAAGGTTGATTAAATAAATTATTAATGTTGTGTGCATATATGTATTAGTTCTTCTCTTCTTCTAAATGTGTGTAATGAATATGCATGAGAGAGATTTGCATATAATGGAGGTGACAGATATGCAAATCTGCCCCATGCATATTCATTAAGGCTATCCTGAGAACCTGACTGGCTGGTGGTCCTCCAGGACAGGGATAGGAACCACTGCCTTATAACATTACCTCTTTAGTGGTTGCAAAACATAAAATGCCCTATTCATCAATTTTCATCAACACTGTGGACCAGATTCAGGAAATGGTGCTCAAATTTTGGCACAGAAAAAAAAAGTGGCGCTCAACACTACTGGATAAGGATCTAGGACAGTTCAGTGCGGCCATTTCAGCACGCCCAGTTCAGCATGGCCGTTTCATCGCTGAAACTGCAGTACCACTGGACAAATATCGTGGTGAAAGAGGGAGCATATCAAAGAAGGCTTCCCCTCCCCCAAAAAAAACCTGATGCTTAAGTCCCAATTGGACTGGGGAAAGGAGGGAGCACTGCCCCCCCCCCTCACCTCCACCCTCCTACCAGTGCTTCAGGAACAACTGATTCAAGATGTGAAAGGGTGGGGGGGGGGCAAGCCTTCCCTCACTGCCCACTGTTTCTCTGAAGCAGCACGGGGACAGGATCCGTCAGACTCCTCAGCTCTTCAGGTGAGCTGGATGCAGTGGCGTAGTAAGGGGGGGAGGGGCAGACCGCCACTGGCGCAGCCTTCGCAGGGAGCGTCGGTGCCTCTCCTCCCCCTTACAATGTTCACCAGCGCGTCCACCTGCTGCTTGTGCTGGCCTCGACTTCCTTCCGATGTCGCATCTTGGTCCTATGACCGGGACGTGACGTCAAAAGGGAGCCGGGGCCAGCACGAGAAGCAGGTGGACAGATGCTGCCCACGCCGGCGAACGTTTCGAGCAGCTGAGGGGAGGGGGAGCGGTGAAGTTTCAATATTGTGTTTTCAAGAACTAGAGGCAGGCAGGTGCCTGAACTCATGCAGAGCTTGCCTGTCCCTCGCTATTGAAATCAGCACCCCCCACTGGCAGCACTGTAGCTGGAGGACTTCTGGTCAGCTTAGAAGGAACAATGATCCCAGGACACATACAATGTTTGTTGGTTTGGGTTTTGTGACACCGTTCTGAGCAGCTGCTGCTCCCAGGGTTGTTGGGGCACAAATGATAAGTTTCTTACCTCACTGCAATGCTGGCATTTGAATTTACCAAGAAAAAAAACCCCCAAACTTGTTGTTGGAGGACTTCCGCTCAGCTTAGAGCAGGGGTGTCAAAGTCCCTCCTCGAGGGCCGCAATCCAGTTGGGTTTTCAGGATTTCTCCAATGAATATGCATGAGATCTATTTGCATGCACTGCTTTCATTGTAGGCAAATAGATCTCATGCATATTCATTGGGGAAATCCTGAAAACCCGACTGGATTGTGGCCTTCGAGGAGGGACTTTGACGCCCCTGGCTTAGAGGGAACAGTGACTGGAACCTGAATGCAAGGTCGCTGGTGATATCAAAGCTAATATGAGCTTATGGGAGGCACGAGAGGGAGGTGAATTGTGACTCAGCTTAACCGAACTGATCCCACAGGTAGAGAAAGGACAGCAGACTTAATAACCGAGGAATTGTTACCGACATTTCATCATTAACGAGGCCTAAGAACTATGTAGCACAGGGGTGTCAAAGTCCCTCCACGAGGGCCGCAATCCAGTCGGGCTTTCAGGATTTCCCCAATGAATATGCATGAGATCTATTTGCATGCACTGCTTTCAATGCAAATTCATTGGGGAAATCCTGAAAACCCGACTGGATTGCGGCCCGCGAGGAGGGACTTTGAGATCCCTGGGCTAGGCTGACTCGAAAATCAAGCAAAATGAACTATTTAGAGCAGGGGAGTCAAAGTCTCTCCTCGAGGGCCGCAATCCAGTCGGGTTTTCAGGATTTCCCCAATGAATATGCATGAGATCTATTTGCATGCACTGCTTTCAATGAAATTCATTGGGGAAATCCTGAAAACCCGACTGGATTGCGGCCCGCGAGGAGGGTCTTTGAGATCCCTGGGCTAGGCTGACTCGAAAATCAAGCAAAATGAACTATTTAGAGCAGGGGAGTCAAAGTCTCTCCTCGAGGGCCGCAATCCGGTCGGGTTTTCAGGATTTCCCCAATGAATATGCATGAGATCTATTTGCATGCACTGCTTTCATTGTAGGCTAATAAATCTCACGCACATTCATTGGGGAAATCCTGAAAACCCAACTGTATTGCGGCCCTCGAGGAGGGACTTTGACACCCCTGATGTAGCATAAAGCATTACCAGAGGTGACAAACTTACTCTTTGTGCCAATCGTAGATCTGGTGAATATTCCCAAATACTATTTTGTCTTTTCCTTTCATATCCTCAGGAACTCCTCGCTTTTCAATTGCCTGCATGAAACCCTGGGACACAGAAAACGTTGCGACGTCAGTGGAACACTTTTACACATCTATAGTTTACGAACAAACTTGTCTCTGCAAGCCATTCATCCTTTCCTTAAAACATTTCAAACGGGCACACAATTTGGCAAAGGCAGTTTAGCATACTAACAGTTTAAAAAGAACTTTCATTAACTATCACAGAGCAGGAACTATCTTCTCACTGGGCTGTGTTGTGTGCCTAATTTTTGCACATTAAGAGAGTCAATCAGCCGGCAGCGCTCGGTGTTTTGCTGGGGCTATATAGTCAAACCTCGGTTTGCGAGTGTTTTGCAAGACGAGCAAAACATTCTCGCAAATCTTATCTTGGAAACCGAGCGTTGACTCGATTTGCGAGCACCCCCCCCCCCTCGAGAACCGTCATCACTCTTCCCCCCGCTCGGAGATCCGAGAATCTCGGAGAGAGTGAGAACCAGAAGGCCTTGAGCATGCGCAGATGCTCAAGGCCCAGGCAAGAGGCAGGAACTTTTTTCACCGGCACATCCTGTGGGCTGCGTGCAGGTGCCAGATGGGGTAAGGCTGAATGTTGTTCCGGTGGTGCTGGTTTGCAAGGGGGGGGGGGGGAGCAGCACCGCTGGCCTCGGGGAGTGGGGGTGGGTGGGAACGTATCAAGCGAGTTTCCCTTACTTCCTATGGGGAAACTCGCTTTGATATACGAGTAATTTGGTTTACGAGCATGTTTCTGGAACAAATTATGCTCGTAAACCAAGATTCCACTGTACTTGAAATTGAAAAACAGACCATGTCTCAACTTTGGCATTGAATTTCTGGGTTTGCAGAGCCAGCCACACCACAGCTGATTGAGTGCGATATTCAGCACTTAACCAGCTATGCAGTATCATTTAGGCACTAAACCCGTCTGGTTAACGTATTGAAAATTGGCTCTTAAACAACCCAAGTGCTTGACTCCACCCTCACAACACCCCCAAAATAACCACTAACCAGACATTTTCAGCTACACTGACTGGTTAAAGTGCCTTTGAACATGACAGGTTAGTCCCAAACATGAGATGTAACCAGCTAGGAGTCATTTCTTGCAGGTTATATCACCGAGTATCAAGCCACTAGGAGGGGGGTGCTGAAAAGTTCTCAGCCCAGCCAAGAAGAGACCGACGTGGATATGATTCAATCAATGATCTGAATAGGGTTACCAGAAAGTAAGGCTACAACAGAACAGACCTGCCCAAAAATTTTGCTCGCGAATGTAGGACAGCGAGGTTAGGGGAATCACCCGGCGATCATGGAGAATCGCCCGGAGTGCTTGTTTAAATATTAATGACCTCGTTGCAATATATTTACATGTCAAGAGTCGGAGTCTTGCCAGGAAGCTTGGAAAAGGCCCCGGTGAGCCCTCTTGAGAATTGGCCGACAGAATACTTCCACGCTAAACCGTCTGGAAACGATTTAGCGACCTTGGTTAAAGGCATGGCGGGTTTTGAGAATCTTCCCCTAAGTCTACCACATTCAGCGGGGTGGGGGGGGGGGGAGACAAATTTTTCCCCGTCCCAGCAGGAATTCAATTTCCCTGTCCCCTCCCCATGAGTTTTGTCGCTGTCCCTGTTCCTGCCCCATTCCTTTAAGCTCTACCTTAACCGCACAAGCCTCAAACACTTTGGGCTAGATTCATTAAGCCCACCGATCGTGTTTGCGATCATGTACCGACCCGATTTTCCTCCAGCCCGAGTCACTAGCCTCTGTGCTGATCATCCTCCGATCCGATCTAAGCATGCAAATGAGGGGGAATGGCTCAAAATTCAGTGGTGCGCTCACTGTTTAAACTGGATAGATGTGAGCATATAACAGAATATTTTATAAGGTTGTATTGGCTGAAGGTAAAGGATAAGATCCGGTACAAGCTACTGGTGAATGCCTTTATGTGCTTACAGAAGTTGGCCCCTAAACACCTGGTCCAGAGCATCTTGCCGTGTGAGCTGGCTTGACTGCTCCGCTCAATTGAGCATTGTGATCTGTCTGTACCATCTGTGTGGGATGTTAAGACTTACCTCTTTCTGAAACAGTGCCTTTCACTGCATTGGCCCCTGGGAGTGGAACAACCTTCCAGGTTACATTCGCCAGCAGCAAAATGTACAGAACTTTAGGAAACGGCTGAAAAGATATCTAAAATGAAATACAGTTCTCCCTCGATATTCGCGGGGGTTCCGTTCCAGGAACACCCCCCCCCCCGCGAATCTTGAAAAACTGCGAATACGGTTTTTCGTGGGGGGAGACTGGAGAGGGCAGCGGGAGAGGCAGGAGAGAGCAGCCGGAGCGCCGGCGAGTGAAGGAAACCACTCGCTGTATGCTCCGACCGCCTCTTCCTGCACTAAAGTCGGGCCTTAACCAATCAGGAGCTGCGTGTCAAAGCAGCTCCTGATTGGTAAGGCCCGACTTTAGTGCAGGAAGAGGCGGTCGGAGCATACGGCGAGTGGTTTCCTTCACTCACCGGCGCTCTGGCTGCTCTCTCCAGCTGTCCTCTCCTGGTCGGCGGTCGGAAAATACCGCGAATGACCGGGACCGCGAACCGCCGACCGCGAATGACCGGGGGAACACTGTATAGGGTATGAGTTTGGCTGAGGGAGAAGGAGTGATGACTCTTGAGTGCTGGTCATGGAGGCGTTCGATGGTCTGGTTGGTTTTATTTGGTTTAATGATGTCTGTTATTTGAGGCATCTTGTATGACTTATGGAATTTTATATTTTGATGTATGTGTGGATTTGGCCAGTTTTGGCCTTAAATTATATTCGTCACTGATGCGACGTGTATGTTATATGTAATTTGTTTTGATATGTAAGTATGCAATTTGTTATAGGGTGACCTTGAAGTGTTTTGTACGACAAATGTAAATGTTTTAATTTGTATGTTAATATGTAACTCGCCCTGGATAAGGGCGAGTGAGAAATAAAACTAACATATGTAGGCAGACAGCGATTCACTATAAAAAAGAAAAAAAAAAAAAGAGGAACACTGACTGGGCTGGCCGATCCCAAAACAAGCGACTGCTAAGGACCAGTTGCACACGTCCCTGCCGATTCTCCTGCTCCATGCCGCCCTGAAATCCCAGCCAACTTACACCAGCCCTGCTCGGTCTGCCCTGCTCTCTTCTGCCATTCTCCTGCTATAAGCTGTAGTGATGGAGTGTGTGGTCCCGATGGGGACCTTTGCTGAGCAGGTTCCAGGAGCCAAAGTTGAGGGTTATGCTACTGCCTGGTAACCTGTTCATTACAAAAGTTTATTTATTTATAAACCTGACAGTAGAAACCAGAAAGGCCTAACAAGGGAGAGGCTAAAAGGAGCTGTGGGATTATAAGCTCTCTGCTCCCTGCCCCGATTATCCTGCAGCGTGAGCCTGTAGTTTTAACCCGCTTTAAACCCGCGGGTTAAAACCATTGGCTTGCAAGTAAAAAATTTAAAAAAAGAAGAACACGGACATCAAATATATGCGCAGACCATCTACAGCAGGGGTGTCAAAGTCCCTCCTCGAGGGCCACAATCCAGTCGGGGTTTCAGGATTTCCCCAATGAAAATGCATGAGATCTATTTGCGTGCACTGCTTTCATTGTATACTAATAGATCTCATGCATATTCATTGGGGAAATCCTGAAACCCTGACTGGATTGCGGCCCTCGAGGAGGGACTTTGACACCCCTGATCTACAGGCAAAGAAGATGGTTTGCGCATGCATCAGGATCGCTCTCAAGCGATCCATGTGGTCGGTGGGGGGCATTCCTCCAATTGCCCCCATTTGAATACAGATCCATTGTGAATCAGTTGGCCTGCCTCGAGTCAGACACAGATCGGAGTGAATCGGTAAGGTTAGTGAATCTAGCCCTTTATGATTTTAGAGTGTTTGAGGCTTGTGCAGATGAGGACAGAGCTTAGGCATTGATGGAATGAGGCATTATGACATCACAATCTGAGCTCTAGAATGTTGCTATTTATGATTTTAAAGCATTTGAGGCTTGGGCAGATGAGGACGGAGCTTAGGCATCGGTGGAATGAGGCATTATGACATCACAATCTGAGCTCTAGAATATTGCTACTTAGGATTTTAAAGTGTTTGAGGCTTGTGCAGATGAGGACGGAACTTAGGCATTGGTGGAATGAGGCATTATGACATCACAATCTGAGCTCTAGAATTTTTCTACTTATGATTTTAAAGTGTTTGAAGCTTGTGCAGATGAGGACGGAGTTTAGGCAAAGGTGGAATGAGGCATTATGACATCACAATCTGAGCACTAGAATTTTGCTACTTATGATTTTTAAGGGTTTGAGGCTTGTGCAGATGAGGACAGAGCTTAGGCATTTGTGGAATGAGGCATTATGACATCACAATCTGAGCTCTAGAATGTTGCTACTTATGATTTTAAAGTGTTTGAAGCTTGTGCAGATGAGGACGGAGTTTAGGCATTGGTGGAATGAGGCATTATGACATCACAATCTGAGCTCTAGAATGTTGCTACTTATGATTTTAAAGTGTTTGAGGCTTGTGCAGATGAGGATGGAGCTTAGGCATTGGTGGAATGAGGCATTATGACATCACAATCTGAGCTCTAGAATGTTGCTACTTAGGATTCTAAAGTGTTTGAGGCTTGGCCAGATGAGGACAGAACTTGCAGGAATGGGGCAGGGACAGGGGAAGAACTCACCAAGATGTGAAAATGAGTTCCCATGGGGAAGGGGAAAAAATTGTCCCCATGTCATTCTCTACAACAAACCCTAATTCAGCTCCATTTTCTCCTCTCCATCACAATGTGGACAGTTTTACTCAGTGACATCTGACAGTTGCAGCTGTCTCCGAGTAAAGATGACTAAAGTAAAAGATACAAAATGTCAAGAATGGTCATTCTTTCATGTGACGGATCCATCAGCAGTCTGCAAAAAAAGTTACATGTTTGAACTTGGGTAACTTTTTTATTTTTTTCACATAAAAGGATGGGATTTGGACTGTTGTGTTATAAATTGCTGTAGCAAAATTCATCAAAACCCATTTTTATTTCTGGTGAATTTAGTCACCTTTTCCCCCACAATGGCCACATTTCAGAATCTACTTTTAGATGCTTCACTGTTCTCAGCCCTTTACATCATCTCAGTGTATTGCAAACTGTGTGCCGCGGTACATTGGGGAGGAGGTGAGGTGCTGGCACG